>NC_032027.1:13713046-13859364 GCF_001865875.1 Lupinus angustifolius | reverse complement strand
TTGGTGCATATTGGTTAGCATATCCTTAATTCTTGATTTTTCCCAGGAGTGCGAAAGGTTAAGTGTGGGGGTATTTGATGAGCAATATATTACACACTATTCATAACCTTAATTTAGTATGATTGATGATTCTTGGTGCCTAATTGACTTTGTTTCACATGGTTTAGTGTTTTAGACTTTATTGGACTAATATTCCTAAAATGAGTTAATTTGGGATTATTTGGCCTCATTAAGTCTATTATCATTTTCAGATCACATTTGGCACCAATGGCATTTTGGGCATTATGGAAGTCGAGGATATGTGTTGAAGTGAAGATTGTATTTTTAATTTAGGAGTTGTTTTTATTGTAATTTAGCTTTGGGCCCATTGTTTAGGCCCCATTCGGTTTTATGTGTGTTGGAGGGGTTAAATTCGGATTCCCCACTCCAAACATACACACTTCATTTTGCTTCATTTTGAAACACAAAGTCATTTTCGTTTTTCCCTCTTTTTGCTGCTAGGGTTTCACCCCTTCTTTTTCTCATTTTTGGTTTGCTCTTCCATTGCCGTGGAAGGCTAAATTTCTGGACTAAGTTCCTTTGGTAATGTATCACAACTCTTGAGGTTTTGTTATTAATGCATTTTCGGTTTCTTTATTGTTGATTTCTTCTATCTTTTCTGAATATGGTTTGCTTAATGCCATTGCTTAGAAACTGGTTGGTTGAGTTTATCTTCACTTAGTTGATTTACTCTTTCTAGTGCATGAATGCTTAGTTCGTGTGAATTTGTTAATCGTTTCATACCTTTACAGATTTCGCTTAGTTTGATGTTTAGGTTCTGGAACTTTGAATTGATTATCGCTTAGTTAATTGATTCTCAACAAATTCGGAAGTTAATGGTTGGAATCTGAAAATAATCTTTTGAAACCGAGGATTGAGTTGTGAACAAACGAATCAAATGGATTTAGCTGTTTTATTACATTGTTTAACTACTAGTTCATACTATCCAACAACAAAACCCCCCTTGTGTGAGTGTGAGTAAAAGGTGTTTGAAGCTTTGCTTGAAAGATAATCCTTGGGAAACGACCTAGGAGTCACTTCCTAGTACTGCAGTTTTAATTGTTATATTATTTGTATCGGGTACGGCCTCGATCACAAATCCAATGTAAATGTGGTGGAGTTGAACATGTTTGTCATGTGTTTGATAGAATGTTTGAGAGAGATATTGTCTTATTTATAAAGTAGACATTTAACGGTACTTGCTTCAGTGAGCGCTATTAAATGTCTACTTTCTAAACGCTTCAAAAAATGTTGTTAAATATAACCTTATGTACTATTGCGCTCACATAGAAAACGTCTCAAAAGCACTATTAAATGACAATTTTAAGCGCTGCTATTTTGTTTTTCTAACATAGTGATATGAGGTATTTTATTTCCACTATGCCAGAATAGCATAACAACATCGCTTAAAATTGTCATTTAATAGCGCTTATTGGACGTTGTCTATATGAGTGCAGTAGAATATAGGGTTATATTTAACAAGGCTTTTGAAGCGCTGTAGAAAATAAACATTTAATCGTGCTCACTAAAGCAAACATTGTTAAATGTCTACTTTTAGATAAGGCAAAATCTCTCTCAGACATTATATCAAATAGGTAACAAGCATGCTCAATTCCACCACATTTACCAGAGATTTGATAATATAAACATTATTCTAAAAAATCAATTCATAAACCATTGCATGAACTGATCTCCTTTAGTTCAAATCCATTAATCCAGAAGATTTTATGTAGTAATGAAAATGACAAAGGTGATGAAGATGTAAAAGACAAATCAAAGAATTTATTCTCTCCCTTAACTAAAGAAATAAGAAGATATAAATACATAGTTTAGATTCAATATAACAAGAATCAAATTAAAATTTACATAGAAAATATGGATGAAAAAATAATAGTCAAATGCAAGAAATACATGCAGAGATTGCAAGTTTGGTAAATCATCAACTACTCCATCTAGCTTCAACCTTGACATTTCCTATATTATAAAATAAGCAGTTAATATAGATATAAATGAAAGCAACAAGAGTGAATCAAAGAAAAATAAATAAGGTAAAATAAGATAATGATTCATCTTGTACTCGAAAATAGAAACCAAAAACTAAAAACTTGCTTGAAAAGAGAAACTAAGAAGAGAAGAAGAGTAAGAGAAATAGAATAGTGAATAATAAATATAGTATTGTGTGTGAGGTTTTGTTTTTAAATCTACCAAGATTTGCACTCACTAAAACGAGCGATTTTGAATATATGACTTTTAACAATGCTTATTATAATGAGCGTTGTTGATATGTCATATTTAACAACACTTATTTAAGCAAGTGCGGTTAAATAGATTCAAATCAACAACACTTGCTTAAAAAAATGTTGTTAAATAGCAAAAAACTTAAAATTATTTAATTGTCATATTATGTTTTACTTTTGATAATAGAATGACAAATAACACAATTCACTTACCAAATATGAGTTTTTGTTGTTAAATCACATACCTTAATATTTTATATTTAATAATATTATTTGGTGATTTAGAATATTTTTTTGGAAGTAATAAACAATTGCATTTTTCGTATATGTATGATCATGTTGTGTTATATATGAAAAAATAGCATATGAGTTTCTGTTAATAAATTGGATTATTTCTGTGTAATATTTACTCGGGTTATATCTTTTAAAATAAAATTAAATAATTTCATAAATACATATTAAGTAACAACATCACTCATTAAATCAAGCGTTATTAAATGCGTGACTTTTAATAGAGGTTATTGTAATGAGCATTAATGATATATCACATTTAACAACACTTATTTAACCAAATGATGTTAAATAGATTTAAATCAATAGCACTTGCTTAAAAAAATGATGTTGAATATCTTAGGCAAACATAGAACAACACTTTTGAAGAAAACGTTGTTAAAGCTTTATTCACCTATCAAATTTAACAGTGTTTGTTTAAAAGAGTGATATTACTTATCTTCCGTATTGTACTTAACAATGTTGTGCTAGAAAGTATTGTTAAAGGACTGTCGTTAAAAGCGAATTTTGGCATAGTATTCTTTTAACTATTCATTTTTTCATTTGGTGTTACTATAAAGATGGTAATTGATTGGTATATTCAATGATGTTCTTGTCACCATGTATGATATATTATTTAATGAATGATAGAAGCAATAATACAAAAAAGAAACAATACACTGCTTATATTCTTCGACAAAATCCTCATAAGGTATTATTCATTACACCGTATAATGTTGGATGAACATTTTTGTAAACATAACTTGTTTTCTGTAGAATGTTTTCTAATTGTATTGCAAATCTATTGTATGTCTCATTGGTTTTTTATCGTCATAAATTGCATTGAACAACAAATATGTTATTTTAATTCATTGGTTTATGGTGATGTGAAGAAGTACCTCGAAAGAAGGAAATGTTCATAGGAGTTGATTAATTTTAATTATAACTTGCCTTGAAGGAAATATACTATCAATTTGGATTATAACAATGTATTTTATCTATTTGAGGGGTCTGCAAATTTGTAATTCACAAATTGGCTCGAACGGTACTTCAAACAACATCAAATAAAATCATATAAAAGTAAATTTCAAGCAATTGTAGTATACAAATTTAATGTAAATGTATTTGCCTATGTTCAAAAGTTTATGCTATTTTGTTTTTCGTTGAGTGCCCAAGCCCAAACAACATGTATAATTGCATCTATTATGTGATGTATTTCATAAAGGAGATCATCCAACAATAGCAGTGGAACATGATACAAGCTGAGACTATATGTGATTTCAATAATGTATTGATATACACTAGTGATCAGATTACACAACTAACTTAGGGAAGAATGAGCTAACTTTCTCCTAAATTTTGTTGTATAGATTAGATTAATAGAGTAATTAATATAGATAGATATACAAGTATATTCTAAACTAGTTGTCTATTGGATTGTACATATTTGAAAATAGATAATGTAATTATTGTTGCAGTAATAAATGAGATTGATTATATGTGTTGTGTTGATATATGTATATATATATATATATGTATATATATATATGTATATATATATATATATGTATATATATATACATATGTATATATATATATATAGATATGTATATGTATATATATATATATGTATATATATGTATATATATATATGTATATATATATATTGTGTTGATGAATGTGTTTGATATATATGCAGGAAATGTTTGATATGATATTACTGTTTAATATAATGTTTATTAAATAGTATTGTCATGAGAATCAACAACGCTTGTTAGAGCAAACACTATTGTAAGTCGACGAATGTTCCACTTTCAATAGCATTTTGTGTTGTTAAATCTAGTCTTACATTCTATTGTGTTCACATAGACATTGTCGAAAACACTATTAAATGTTAAATTTGAATGCTATTCTTTTACAGTTCTAGTTTAATGAAGTTACAATTGTTGAAATAGTGTTGTAATTCAAGTATTAGTTTTTTAGAATTAGAAGTTGCCTTATATAGAAAGAAGTAGTTATTTCTGTTATAGTTGGTTGTTAACTACTTCCTATAAAACGAATGTTTGTGTTTTAGTGTAAAAATGCAAGTTTATATTCAGGGTTTACAACCTCGAGAGGAAGTTGAAATCAGGGTGTACAACCTCGAGAGGTTGAACTTATTAGAATCTGGAAGAAGGAAGAACTGAAGAATTGAGGAGAAGTAGTAAGCTGAACTTGTGAAGATGGAGGGAAATGTAGGAAACTTTTACTCCATGGGACTCCCAATCTTGATAGGGAAGAACTGGGACAGGTGGAGAACTCAAATGAGGGTGTTATTCAGCTTTCAAAAAGTCATTGAGGTGGTGGAAGAATGGCTTCTTCCACTAAATGATGAAGCCACAGAGACACAAAGAGTGGCACACAATGAAGAAAATAAGAAAGACAACAAGGCGTTGTTCTTGATCCTTCAATGTGTAGATGTGTGCACCTTGAGAAAATTCAGAATGCAACCAATGCCAAAGAAGCATGGGACATCTTGATCAGAAGTCATGCTAGAGGAGAAAAGATCAAGAAAGTAAAATTGAAAACCCTTAGAAAGCAATATGAGTTGTTGTACATGGATGAAGGTGATAGAATTGGCGACTATTTCACTAAAATTCTATCCATCACTAACCAGACGAAAAGATATGGGGAAGCAATTACAGACATCATGGTAATAGAAAAGATTATGAGGACATTACCTCAAAAGTTTGATTTCATAATTGTGGCAATAGAGGAGTCAAAGAATATTATCTCAATGAAGATTGAAGAGCTTCAAAGCTCTTTAGAAGCTTATGAAATGAGGATGATTGACAGGTGCCCAATCAAGAGACTTGAACAAGCATTGAAGGCTTGTCACTACAACAATGAAGACAAAAATAAAGAAAAGAGGTGGAAAGGAAAGCATAACTTTCAAAAGAAATGGCCTCAGAACTTTGGAAAAACCAAAGCAAACAGTGAGAGGACTAAGAGTTCAGATAAAATAGGAAAGTTAGGAACTGATCCAATTCAAATAAAAATGGATAAGAGGTCAGTAGAATGCTTTAAATGTCATAAACTCGGACATTACTCCTATGAATGTACATGAGATAGAACAAATCCAGCAAGGAGACAAGAAGAAGAAGCCTATGTAGCCCAAGGTAAGGAGTCTGATTCACAACCATTGAACCTGATGGTGACAATCTCCCCTGCAGAAATTCCCCATACTGAATCTTGGTACATAGACTCAGGGTGCTCCAATCATATGACTAGACACAAAGGGTGGCTAATCAACTTTGATAAGTCCAAACAAAGTAGAGTGAAGTTTGCAGATGACAACTCACTAGAAGTTGAAGGAATTGAGGATGTGGCCATCATAAGAAGGAATGGATCAAAAGCACTGATATCCAATGTGCTATACATGTCCAAAATGAAATGCAATCTACTGAGCATTTGTCAGTTGATTGAAAATGGATTCAAAGTATTAATGAAAAATGGGCAATTGGAGGTGTTTGATGCAGATGACAAGCTTATAATCAAAAGCAAGCAAACAAAGCATAGAACCTTCCAAGTGGATATCAAGACAACAGAAACTCAATGCTTGGCCACTATGCAGACTAAGGATGAAAGTTGGTTATGGCACTCAAGGTATGGGCACCTAAAGAATAGAACCTTCCAAGTGATTTCTCTGGAATCCCTATCACTGCACTACCAGAGAAATCTTGTGAAGTATGCTTGATAGGAAAGAAAACAAGGGGATCCTTCAAGTCTAAAATCATTATGAGATCCAACTTAGTCTTGGAAGTGGTACACTCTGATGTGTGTGGACCCTTTGAGACACCTTCTCTGAGTGGTAACAGATACTACATCATATTTATATATGAGTTTAATAGGATGATTTGGCTTGATGTGATGAAGGTGAAAAGTGAAGCATTCACAAGCTTCTTAAACTTGAAGGCATGGGCTGAAAAGGAGAATGGAAAGCAATTGAAGATACTCAGAACAGATGGTGGGGGAGAATATACTTCAAATGAGTTTGAAACCTATTGCTTAAAGAATGGAATACAACATGAAGTAACAGCCCCATATACCCCTCAACATAATGGGCTTGTAGAGAGAAGAAACAGAACAATAATGGACATGGCCATGAGCTTGATCAAGGAGAATGTTCTCCCACAAAACCTCTGGGTTGAAGCAGTCTCAACATCTGTGTATATTCTGAATAGAAGCCCAACAAAAAGGCTTAAAGGGAAGGTACCACTTAAGGTTTGGACAAGCAAGAAACCAAATGTTAGTCACATGAAAATGTTTGGGTCACTTGTTTATAGACACATACTAGACTAAAGAAGAACCAAACTTCAGGATAAAGGTGAGGCAATGGTGTTCATAGGGTATCACCCTACAGGAGCCTACAAACTTCTTAAATCAATCAAGAACAAAACTGCAATCAGCAGGGATGTTCTCATCTTAGAACATGACAGATGGGATTAGAAACTAATTCAAATAAGTCTAAGAAGGTTAATACCAGAACTCAGTTATGATGAAACATTCAGAGAAGAACCAAATGCAATTGGCTATGAAGAAGTCACCACAGACTCAACTGAACAGCCATGGACACACAAATCATAGAGAACAAGATCTATGCCTCTTAGACTCAATGACTATGAGATTCATTCAGATGATCAAATCAATGACCAAGGGGAATTCATACATATGGCATTGTTGGCTGAAGCAATTCCCTTGGATGATTTAGAAGCCTTAAAGCAAACAACATAGAAAGATTCAATGTTGGAGGAAATCAAGTCAATTGATAAGAATGACACCTGGATACTGGTTGAACTACCTAAAAACAAACACACAATTGGGGTCAAATGGGTCTTCAAACAAAAACTCAATCCAGATGGGTCATTATTGAAGTATAAGGCCAGGTTGGTAGCCAAAGGTTTCCTATATAAGTATGGGCAAAACTACATAGATGTTTATGCTCATGTGGCCAGAATAGAAACCATAAGGCCGGTGCTAGCCATTACTTGTGCAAGAAATTGGGCATTATTCCTATTAGATGTTAAGTCAGCATTTCTATATGGACCCTTGGTGGAAGAAGTATATGTCCAACAACCTTCTGGTTTCACTATTAAAAGCAAGGAACATCTTGTCTACAAATTGAACAAGGCTCTTTATGGCTTGAAACAAGCCCTAAGAGCTTAGAATAGAAGAATTGATGTCTTCCTGTTCAAAATTGACTTCAAAAAGTGCATAGCTGAGCATGGAGTGTACATCAAGAGAAGTAAAAATGGTGAATTGTTGATCATATGCCTATATGTGGTTGACTTACTAGTGACATGCTCAACACTGGTAAGGATTGAAGAATTCAAGGAGATGATGAACACTGAATTCGAGATGACTGACTTAGGAAGGTTGAGTTACTTCTTAGGCATGGAATTCAATAACATCTTAGTAGGCATGGTAATGCATCAAAAGAAGTATGCAAAAGAGATACTTGAGAAATTCAACACGGCCTCCTGCAATCAGGTAAACACACTAGTGGAAGTAAACCTGAAGCTGACTAGAGATGAAGAGGGTGAATTAGTAGATGAAACACTGTATAAACAGATGGTGGGATCTTTAAGATTTTTGTGTAACAACATGCTAGATTTGTGCTTTGGTGTTGGATTGGTAAGCAGATTCATGTGCAAACCAAAACAATCGCACATGGTAGCAGTTAAAAGGATCATTAGATATATAAAAGAACGATGGATTATGGAGTCATCTTCCCAGCTAGCTGTCAAAACACAAACTTGGAGTTAATAGAGTACTCTGATGCTGACTATGGAGGAGATCTGGTTGAGAGGAAGAGCACCTCGAGATACTTGTTTTTATTAAATGGAGCTCTTATATCCTAGTGCTCTAAGATGTAGGAAGTGATAGCTCTATCAAGTTGTGAAGCAGAATACATAGTAGGATGTTATGCAGCTTGCCAAACTATGTGGCTTGAGAAATTATTGAAGGAAATGATGGTTGAAGTCAAAACACCATTACAACTGAAGTTGGACAACAGTTCTACAATAAGGCTAGCTAAGAATCATGTGAGTCATGGAAGAAGCAGTAGAAGTTAGATTTCACTACTTTAGAGATTTGGTTAATAAAGAGAAGATTGAAATTGTCTACTGCAACACTGAGTTACAAATGGCAGATCCGTTCACAAAGGCATTGAATACAGAAAAAATTAAACAATTTAGAAGGAAGATGGGAGTTGAACCTTGCAAATACTTGAGTTAAGGAAGGATGTTGAAATAGTGTTGTAATTGAAGTATTAGTTTGTTAGAATTAGAAGTTGCCTTATATAGAAAGAAGTAGTTATTTCTATTACAGTTGGTTGTTAACTACTTCTTATAAAAGGAATGTTTGTGTTTTAGTGTAAAAATGCAACTTTCTATTCTCTCAATAACAAATCCAATATTCAATCTCTACTCATCTCATCTTATTTCTTTTATCTCTTCTTCAATTCTCCAACAACAATGAGTATGAGTTTCATGATCACATTATTTGTCCATATTTGGTCCAACAAATTCAGTTCAAAAAGGTTAATCCACCCCACCTTACAACTCAGCTAACCCACACTGTAACTCTGGCCTTGTCTTATTAACTGGTTTAAGCATCCTCCAAGTCATTCACCGTTTTGCTAATGAGTGGAGTATATATATATATACTATTAATGTAAAGATTCATGTATACTTAGTATATTATCCACTATTAATTTGTATTACTTTTTTGAATAATTAATTATAATTAAAAATAAACAATGAATAATATAGTAATATATAATAGTTAGAATAAATATGTAGATAACTCCAACTTAGTTACCTTATATTAGTACCAGAATTTGAATTATAGTCAACATTAAGGGATTCGTGATTTTAAATTGGGATGATACTTTTATTTATGTTTATCATAATTACAAAAAAAAAATACGAAAGAATGCAATCTATGTAATATAAATTATGATATTGTGAAAAGTGAGAAATTACATTCTGCCACCACAATTATACTTGAGATTAACTATAATTTAAAACAACACAGAGAGTCTATTAAAATAATATTTATGATAATCAATGAACTTGTTCACAATAATTAAAGCTAGGGTTCAACATCCCATTCTTAAGAGAGAAACAATGAAAAATATATGTAATATCTATATAATCTCAATTTTTTGTACATATTTGCACCATTGGTACTATCAAGGTAAAGAATTAATCTATTTTGAATGTTTGATTACCACTTTAATAAATATCGCTCTTAGGAATCAAATTTTTGACATTTTGATTATCCTAAAAATCTAAAAGCCCTTACACTATATCAACACTTTGATCAAGGAGATACACTGTAAAATTATAACTACAACCATATGGAGTATAATTTAAAACTAGGCCAAGGTATTAAACAACAAAAATAAAATACTACTCATGCTAACCAATGCACTCAAAATCATAATAGCTTACAGGATTTGACAGATAACCACACCCCATTTTTACATGTAACTGAAAAGAAAGAAGGAAGAAAAATGTGATGTTAAAATTTGAAAAGAAAGTTCTGAGTTGGAAGTGGGGTTGGGCGTTGAGTTCACCTTTTCCAAGGAAAGAAAATCCAAAAAAGATTACCTGTAAAACCCATGCACCTTTGGTTATATGTGATGGCCACTATTGCAGATTGCTTATAAATAAGCCTTTTGGCTACCACCTTAGCCAATAGGAATCCTCTCCCTTTCTCACAACTTTCCCTTCATAAATCTTCTCTTGTTTCTCTCCTCACTTTTATTATACCTCTCTTTGCCTCAAAAAATAGATAGACTCCTTTCAAGTCTTTGAAGTCTAGACTCCTCTTGTTATTATTAGCTCTATACTTCTTATAGTAAAAGGGATGTAGCTGTTAATTGTTTTTATCAATCTTAAGCTGTTTTTACACACTTTATCATTGATTGTTTTGATGATGCAGATTATGGATTGGTATATCTGAAATGATGTGCTTGCCTGGCTCCCTGAATGCCATGTAAGATGCTTTTGCCAAAAGGAATGGTGACCTTTTTATTTGGCATTTGGAGAGCCATGCAGGCTGCTTATCAATCAGACCTAGTGATGATCATGAATGTTTCCACTCTCAACAGCCAACAAGATCAACTTTCCATCATAATTAATGATCATTGTGCCATCCATATATACCTTCTGTTTGCTATTATTGTCATTTGTTCTATTTCTATATATCTCATATGATAATAAGCTGGGTGATAATTTCTTACAAATCTTAATTAGGTAGTTTTCGCAATCATATTTTAACATTCTTTTCCATTTCCAGGCTTCTCATTTTTTATGATGTTTATTTCAGGAATCAATTTCTATGTTTGGAGATTTCCCTACGTCATTTTCAAATTGTGAACCACGTCACATTATGTTGTCATAATATTCTACAACACAGCAAAATTACGTGGCCGCATCGGATTGTATTTGAGCCTATCTCTAGACCTATGCTTAGAGTTGCAGTTGGGAAGACAATGTACATGCGTAAAGTTAATGCAGCTTATATCTTTAGACAAGTGAAATTGCAAGGAAGCAGAACAGTTCAAATGCTTCCAAATTAAGTTACACATGAAGTTTATGAATGTGGCTGTGAAATACTCTCAACATTGTATCAAGATTTGATATATAGTAAAATTTATATATAGTGACAAGTGTTTTTTGCAATGTGTTTAATCACAATATCATTAGAATTTGCTCCTTCTTTTCTCTTTACTATAGGCTACATCTAAGGGCTTCCAGGGAGAAACAATATAATATCAATAATAATGTCTAGGGTTTTTCCTAATGTATAACCCTAATGTCAATAGCAAAAAAGTGTTCCAACCAAAAATATATATTTCCTTTTTTTTATCAGCTAAAGAAATTTAATAATAAAAATAAAAAACGATTAGGAGAACAAGTAGTACTCATATTCACAAAGACAAATAAACGTTACAACCAAGAAGACAACCATAAGGGTAGACAACCCACTCCACAAAAGAGAAACAAAAACTAGGAAAACGAGCATTGAGAAGGTTCCAAGAGTGAAGAGAGATTAAATTCATTACCTCATCTAGATTGAAGGTAGAATTCTCAAAAATAACTTTGTTCCTCATCAACCATAAGGACCAAATAGTAACGAATCATAAGGACATCCACTGTTGTGTAGTCTTTTTCTCCATCCAGCGCATATTCATATGAGAAAAGAAATTGCTCTTAACATCATTAGAGATAGTAGAAACAAGACCAAACCAAGAGTAAAGTTACGTTTTTGCCAAACACCATAAGATTTATCACAAGTGAAGAACAAATGGTCTATGGATTCGTCCATGACATCCCAAAACACACACCTTGTTGAATCTTGATCACATATGACTCCACGTCTAGCAAGATTTAATCGAAGGACATTCTCCACACTAAGCACACCTCATCTTTGGTGGAACATTACAAGCCCACAACCTTTTAAAGTAGCCAACTTCACTATTACTATTCACACTTTGAAGAACATGATAAGCATTACGAACCGAATAGAAACCACTAGCGTCATGAGACCAAACCCACCCATCTTCAAGGTCTTGTACAATTCTTGCTTCTTCCAGCACTTTGAGAAGGTCTTCGACTTCTCCTTATTCCCAAAGGAACAAGCTCCTACGCCATTTTAGATTCCAACTCCAAGCCCCATTTCTCTATTCTTGCAAGGAACTAATATGAGCATCTTTGTCTAGTGCCACCTGAAACAATCTTACAAAACGAATTTTAAGACAATCCCCCCCCCCCACCTACTAATCAGTCCAAAACCGAATAGACTGCCCAGAACTAACTGTCCTACGAACTCCCTCACTGAACCACCCATTACTAATCCTATGTTCCTTATTGTTGAGTCTACCAAGATCTCTCCACCAAGAAGAACCTCTCTTAAAACACTCAGAGTCATTGACCTCGCCTCTATGAAGCACCCCATCATCATATCTAGATCTCACCACTTTAATTCAAAGGGACTCTCTCTCAATAAGAATTCTCCATCTCCACTTAGTTAATAAAGACAAATTGAACACATATAGATTTTGAATCCCTATACCTCCTTCCTCTTTGGACCTACACATATTTTTTCAACTCACCCAATGTATGCTTTTACTCTCCTCTCCTCTACCCCAAAGAAAACACCTTTGGATTTTGTCAAATCCTTAATTATATTTAATATACTTTCTTCTAAGGAAAGTGAAGGATTGATTATATTAAGGAAGCACAATGGTGCCCATCCATTACAACTCAAACCACATACATAAGACTAGTAAGGTTATAATCAAATTAAGGGACATGCATTCAAAATGTTTTCATAATACTAGAATCTAATGAAACATTATTACACTCAAACTCAGAACAAGTTGTAAATAATAACTTTTTCCATCATATAATAAATTCCTTTAAGGTTGAAACATCTTTTTTTCTTCAGCCGTTCCTAAGAAACGAATTGTCAGTGCAGCGGAAGCGATCGTTGCGCAGCGTTGGCCACAAGCAATCAAATAATGTGCATAGAATAAATAGAAGAGAAGAAAAAAAAATTTGATAACGGGGTTCAGCCAATTGTACCTACGTCCCCGGGAGCGCTGAGCGACTACCAAGATATTATTAGAGAATAAGGATTACAAATCCTAGCACACTCATGGGCCCACCTATCCATGGGGTGTTTCTATTTGGTGCTTATATCTGGTGCATATTATAACAAGGACTTGAGTCCAATATATAACATTGATATTCTACTCTATTCTAATTCTAGGCAATGTGGGACTTCATATAATAACACATTTCATACATCCCCAACAATCTTCACCTTGATTGAAATAGACGAATATCTCGCTCCTTAGGAAATCTACACAAGAATCTTCACCTTAGCGAATATATGACTTCACCTTGTTTAATGTTTAATTCTCTTTAATTGTTCCCCTACAGCATAGACCTTCTGAGTATCATTGACGATGTTATCAAGAACCTAACTCTCCAAACTTATAGTGCAGCTTCCCGTACCACCATCAAATGGAACACGCCGCCTAGCCACCTATTGCTAGGAAGTCTTTCGATATATTGGAACCTCTACACAAAAGTTCACCAACAATCGTCATCTTCAATACTCAGTCAAACTGAACCTTGGAGCTTCCTTGGAAAGCCTCAACCGCTATCACCATTGTCTACTTCGACAATCCTAGTTCAAAAGAACTATCATACTCCATCATAAGGAGTATACCCACAGCACATACCTTCATCAATGCTAACTAATGTATGTGTCACATCCTTGCATCCAAGTCAATGCCCATGTCACACCTCTGCATCTCTACCAATACTCGTGTTACAACTTGTATCAAAGTCAATGCCCATGTCACACCCTACATCAAAGTTAGTCATCGTCCTTGTGCTTTTGTGGATCTGCTAACAATTAATATCTTTCACTATGACGTCTCACACACGCCATTACGATATTCTCTTTCTCATCTCCAATGAGAACATTCTCTTAACATCTAGAGAGATATTGTCAGCATCTAACTCAACACCTTTGTCTCTATCTCCACCTTGATCCTAACCCAATACATGAACTTATGGGGTTCTGGATCAACACATACATCGCACACACTACAGTTTTGCCACCATGTTTTCTTCTCCTTCAACAAATCTACTCTATCTTTGTCATTACCTTTGACGCACATTGTCTAGCCATCACACATTCACCCTCTTTAGCCATTATCTGACGTCTGGGTTAAGAGTCATCTACCAATTGGCTCTGATACCAATTGTTAGTTAGCCATATCCGACGTCTAGGTTAAGAGCCATCTACCAATTGGCTCTGATACCAATTGTTAGTGCAGTGGAAGCGATCGTTGCGCAACGTTGGCCACAAACAATCAAATAATGTGCATAGAATAAATAGAAGAGGAGAAACAAGAAAAATTGTTAACGGGGTTTGGCCAATTGTGCCTACGTCACCGGGAGTGTTGAACGACTACCAAGATATTATTAGAGAATAAGGATTACAAACCCTAGCACACCATGGCCCACCTGCCCATGGGGTATTTCTATTTGGTGCTTATATATGGTGCACATTATAACAAGGGAATTGAGTTTAATATATAACATTGATATTCTACTCTATTCTAATTCTAAGCAATGTGGGACTTCATATAATAAAATATTTCAAACATCCCCAACACGGATCATCCTCAATCATATTCAGCAGTTGTGTTTCTGTTGTTAATTAACAACTAGATCATGATCAGTTTATCCTCTCTTTGGTGCCCATGATCCATCTCTCTTTTCAAGTTCGGAATATGGAAAGGTTTTCTCTTCTAGTTTTGAATGGAAAGGCTGAGTGGGGAGAATAACAGTTGAAGTTTACACAATTACACATAGATGAAGTGGTCACATAAGATAGATTAACTAAAGATAAAATATAATAGTCAAATCATTGGTCCTAATGTATCATTCATTACTTATTTTATGATATAAAAATTCTAGAGTTGAGTAACTATAGCTATAGATTTCCATTAATCCAATCAGATTCTTCTTTTGATAGGAATATCATTAATTGTTTTACAAATTAGTGAGGGATTGCTATTGAAATTTACTACGTATCAGTTACATATAGGCTATGAAACACGGATTCGTCAAACACCCTCACGTGTCAGTATCCGACACGGATACGCTCAGATTCGCGAAGGATACGTATCCATAGAGTATCCAAAAATTTAAAAAATAAAATTAAATAAAAAAATATTAAGACACGTATCCGATTCGTTTTCAATAAAATATACGATATATGGATTCGTTTTCAGTAATGTATAAATTCGTTTCCAATAAAACATGATAAAATAGATTCGTTTCCAATAAAATAGGATAAGATAGATTCGTTTCCAATAAAACAAGATAAAATAAATTCGTTTTCATTAAAGTAGGATAAAATATATTTGTTATGGAGGTCAATGATTTTAGGATAGATTCGTTTTCATTAAAATAGGATAAGATATATTTGTTATGGAGGAAAATGATTTTAAATTTCCATTATATTTTTTACTTTGGATATTTTGATTTACACTTATAATTTTATTATATTTTATATGCGTATCCCTGAACGTATCGTATCCTGTATTTTGGAAAAAATATGTGTCGACGTATCGGATACGTATCAGTATCCGTGTTTCATAGCATATAGGTATGCACTAGCTAAAGTGTTGTAAGGATTTGGTATGGGATTAGATACGGATTAGCTAAACTATGGTATCAGAACTTGTCATTACGGGCCAGCTACCAGAATCGGTTAGGACCGACCAACTATTAGGAATGGGTATAATAATAGGGCGAACAACATTCTTCACGCTAAAGGTAAGGTCATGTCCTTTGATCGGAGGACATGTTTAGTTGCCCACACTCTATGGAGTGCAGATCATTGCACCTAATCGTACAAATAGATGAAGTCACTCATAAGGGGAGGTAATATATTTGCATTTTACTTTATCTCTAACATATATTTATAAATACTGACTTAAGTGTTGAAGTTATTTCTCAGATATCCACTCAAAGCAGCTTAAGGCCGACAATTGCCTAGTTTAGCAAACAACCCTAATTCTAATAACTCTTTTCAAAGTGGAAGAACATATATGATGGACACTTATGAAATATGCAAACAAATAAAAAACTAAGGGATCTCCTAAAAAAATATTCATTATGAGAAAGTATGATTACAATATTAATATATAATATCTCTACTATATCAGTATTATATTTCATTTGTAAATTGGTTTTCATCTTATTATTTCATCTTATCTCTCTTATTCTTATAGATGGTGATTAAAGTATGAGTTTAAAATATATGCATCGACAGTGTAAAGTTTTTTACACTGTCAGTACATCATCCACCATTGATTTGCTGACAGTGTAAAACACTTACACTGACAATGTATACATATTAATTCCTTAAAGTATTTCACCTTTACTTGAATGATATCTTCTTATACCTCATAATCTTATTAAGCAACTTTCTCATCCAATTAATGTCTAGCTCTCATTATGCAATTTTATAATGAGCAACTAATACCCTCATAATCTCATTAAATGAGTTTGTGAAGCTTTCATTATGCAATATTATGAAACAACTAATACCGTCACAATCTTATTAAATAAGTTCCTGAGCTAACTAATGTCATGCTCTATCTTTATCACTCTCTGTCTTCTTAAAGTTTATTTCACTTCCAACTTTCAAATTATACATTTTTCATCAAGGTTGATTTCATTTTTTTTCAATTTTCGGGTGCTAAATTAATCCATGCAAAATTTTGAGGGATCAAAATAACATCATTTAATAAGCACTAAGTATAAAACTTATATATATAACTTATTGGAACAAGAATCCTCTCTATTTAAAGAAATATGTACATATTTCTCCCTTTATTTTTAATGGTAAACTTATAATTTTATTATATTTAAAATGATAAATGTGATATTAAAAATTATATTTTCCTTTATTCCATTCAACGAAGTACCTGTGTTTGATATGGTTTACTCACAGGTATATTATATGGAACCTTTTAGCGAGAAGGAAATTATAAATGGGTTTTCAAATTTATATCATTAACCTGCCTAATTATTTACTTGCCTTCTATCATTAACCTGCCTAATTGTTTACTTGCCTAATTATTTAAACTGATATAAAATTGCATCATTGTTATTTATTTGTGAGATACATTATGGAGAATCAATATTATTAAATTATTCATTTAGTCAATAAATTAGGTCAATAATCATATTATGAATCACTGGTTAAATCAGTTTACATTAAAAACATCTAAAAAATTATACAAAAAACTAAAATTATTTAATAACTTTATATCAAAATTAAAAAAGATTAGTATTAGACATCCAACAAAGAATGTTTTCCTAAAATAAAATGTTATAAAGTAAATTGAAAACATCATCAAAGAACATAATTTTTTTGTTTTAATCGCAACAAAAGCGAATAAATAAGTTTAAAAGTTAATAAAACTATGAGATTTTTTTTCACCCAACACAACTTCTTTTTATTTTTATAAAAAATTAATTGATTGATTTGGTAAACTGAGTTATTAGTTTTATGTGTAAAACAATCAAGTCGAACTAATTCGTACATGTTTCAGTTCATGGTTGATTGGATGAGCAACTATAACTAATTAAGTGTATGTTATAGGTCAGACTAGTCGATCCAAGTTAAGTTTAATTACATTGCACTTAATGCAACTTGCACCCTCTGTCTCTAGTACTTAAGTCTGTCATCAGTCAATGTATTATTTATCATTCATATTTGATAATTATGAACACTTCAATAAAGTAATACAAATGAATAATAAATGATGTATTAATAATATATAAATTTTTACAGTCACAATACTAGATATTACACTCTCTTACTTAATCTACGAGAAATTGTTTAAAAGAGTCTTATAAAAATTATCAGATTACATTAAACCGATCCCTTGGTTTTCTATATCTAGCACGAAAATTTAAGAAAGTTAATAAATAGTGTTGAAAATATGCAAAAATAATTCTATGATTGAAATTCATTAGACCTTATAACATAAAATGAAATCAATTACGTTCCCAACGGTTTCTATCATTCTATGCTTTTCATCTGCCCAACAACTAACAAGTAACCATTTACGTCAAAAGTATCCAAGAGATATGTATTAGATCATCCAAATGTTGCAACCCATATTTTGTTCTTGAATGGGTCTGGTTAATTATTTTATATTTGTTTATATTTTCCAACAACTTAAGCAACTCAAACTAAAATTATATCTAATGGTGCAACTCTATTTCGTTCTTATCTGTACCTCACAAATATATTCACATTTATATTTCTCTCTTATAATAATTTGGTTACATTTTTTTTAACGTTGACTCACAACTTTAAGAATGTTGCTTATTTAACTTATTGTTGTGAAATAAGAACAAGAATGAGTTTTCTCCTTTAGCCTCTCTTTGGTAGAGGAGAGTTAGAGTGGAGAGAAAATGGTGAGAGAGAGTTTGAAGAGAAAATGGTGAGAGAGAATTTTTCTTGTTTGATTTAGAAGAGAGGAGAGACTAAAATGTATGTGGGTCCCACACAAAAAACTTTCTCTCCTCCTTTGGTGAGAAAGTGGGAGGAGATGAAATTTTGGCATGCAATGACATAAATGCCCTTTAATTTTTTCTCTACTTTTTAGTTTTAAATATTATTAGGGACATTTTTGTCATTTGAATCATAACATCATCTCTCTTCTCATTTTCTATTCAACCAAACAAAAGAGAAAGAGAATAAAATATCTCTTTCTATTCATTTTCTCTCATTCTCTCTTGTACCAAACATCACTAAAATATACTATATTTCTCCTCTTTCTCTTTCTCACCTCTTTCTTTCTCACTTCTTTCTCTCTTATGCAACCAAATGAAGCATTAATGAAGAACGTGTGTATTTCGCTAAGGACAATTTTTTTGTTACCATTGTGGGTGCTCTTATGTATTTAAAATCTAAGCATGGACAATGTAAAGTTTTTTACACTAACAGTACATCATCTACCAATGATTTGTAAAATTTTGTTTGAGAGTGAACAATGGTAATAAATCAATGGTGCATGATTTGTTGACAGTATAAAAATAATTTACACTATCAGTGTATATATAATAAATCTTGTGTAGAGTTTAAAATCTATACACTAACAGTGTAAATATTTTTATACTGATAGTACATCATTCACTTTGATTTGTAATAATTTTATTTAAAAATCAAGTACTTATCATATCAATGGTAAAAATTTACCGACAATATAAAAAACACTTACACTGTCAATATATAGATATTAAATCTTTGTTATAAACAAGTGAACCGAACACATAACAATGTTACAGAATAGGAGGATCATGGTTCCAATGACATCATAGAGGAAAAATATATATACATTGACAGTATAAGAGATTTTTATATTGTCCATAATTTATTTTTAATCATTATTATATACATTGACAGTATAAGAGATTTTTATATTGTCCATAATTCATTTTTAATCATTATTGATTTTTAAATAAAAATAATACAAATAAATAGTAGATGATAGTAAATATTGTGTATGAACTTTTACAATGTAATTATATAGATATTGTACTAATTTTATCTTCTTCATATCAGTCAAATCATATTGTAGCATGCCCTTAATAGTTAAATAGTTAGTTACATAGAACTAAGCAAAATAATCCCTTGAAAATAACAATCCAAGCTCAAGTCATAAGTATCATAAAGATGAAAGTACAAGATTTCCCTTGTTTTTTTTCCTACATACAAGTTAAGTGAGAGGAGAGATTGTTAGCATCTTTAACATAACATTGTTCTTCCAAACAAAACCCCACCCTTTAGTCATTTTGAAGCTTGAACTTGTAAGTACTAGATTCCCCAATGATGAAAGTTGCATCAGATAATTTTCCATGTGCTCTCTTGTTATCATAACCAGGATAGTCATCCTTGAAAAATGGCACAACTTGCACCAAAACAAGTCCTCTTTTCTCTGCCTTCTTTACAAGATCCCATTTGTTATATGGATCACCCTCCTTGTGTGTTATATGAATCTCCCCTCCTTCTTTCCTTAATACAACTTTTGCATTTGACAAGAAACCCTTTACTAACCTCTTGTTCAACCTGCTTGGTTGCCAAAAATTCAGGTCCATCAATAAGCATAAAGTGATTATATATATGAACAACAAATTCTATTCAAAATAGACCGAAATGTTTGCATGTTTGCATTATCCATAGTGCACAAGACAAGCATGCATAAACAGTAACATTCTTATTAATCCTAAATATATCACAGTGAAAATCAAGGGTTTAGTTCCAAAATCCCTTGTTGAAAGGAAAAGGTCTTCATGGTGGAGTTGATAGAAAACAGAAAGGTATAGCAGATGAAGTGAAAATGTATGGCTGAAAAATGGCTTCAATATTTTATCACCTTATATATTTTTTGGTATAACTAAGGGCATCCTTTACCATATAGTTAAGGAACTGCAACAAGGATCTACTGTTCCAAACCATATCTTAAATTGTCTTCCGTACCAATAAAAACATGTCATGTCAATTAAAAAAATCATGGTTTTAGACCGTGGATTCTTGTTTATGGAACTAATCTTGCGTGACAATCACTCCTAACAAGTGTCACATGATTCCAAGAATCGAACTTTTAACCTTTTGGTATAGTACGATACTTAGGAATCAAGCATAGACTTATATCACTAAACTAATATCTCATCGGGCTTATATTTATTATAGCAAGCAAATGCAAGTTCTCAACTTATATAATACAAGGATCAAACCACATTTATATCATTATAAAATTTATAGAACACACCACATTTATAAAAAGATATAAAATTAACCTGAAAACATAAATTTAAAATGAAAGAGTAAAATAATATTCTAAGAGTTAACATGAATCAATCAATATAAACATAATAAAATGCTAACATTTATTTAATTAGAGTGCCATTGCTATTAAGTAAATTATAAAATACAATTAGATTATTGAAAAATGTATGTGAAATATCCAATATGAATACAGTCACGCAGTAACTATTTTGAAGTATTCATGCTTATTAGTTATTACCATCACATAGCAAGTTATTTTTGGGCAACAAACCCAATCATTAGAAAGTCACAATCACCTGACTCAGTTATCAGAATAGAACAAAGAAATGAAGAATCATTAATTTAAAAGGATAAAACGTTATACAAAATAATAATATGAGAGATGAAAAGATAGTGAGTAAAGAGTATTACTGAATCTGGCAGTGACTGTTCTCTGGGTAAAGAAAACCAACATGAGGGAAGTTATAAACAATGCGATCAAACCTCTGAGTCTTGAGAAAGAAGTGATTACTCATTTCCTTGGCATCAACACCATAAAGCACAAGGCAACCCCTTTCTTCAAGTTCTCTCACATTACTTATTCCATTACTGTACTTCTTTCCAATATTCTCTACCCAAAACAAAAAACACCAAAATAAAACATGGGTATGATGAAAAATGCACCAAGTTTTGATTTTTCCATTGAAAAGAAGATAAAAATTGAAACTTTGAAAAAATGGGACTGACCCTGAGAATCAAGGGAAGTGGCAACAAGATTGTGAGCAGTGCCAAAAGCTGTAGCCAGAGAAAGAGAGAAAGAAAAGTCACCCTCTCCAACTAGGAGTATTTTTTGGTTTGATGAGTAATGCTTCTTCCATTTCTCTGATTCTTGAACATTTTCATCATCAGTGTCAAGATCAACATCATCATCTTTTTGATGTTGGGTACCCATTAGTTTTGAATTAGTGGTCTGAATGATTTTTCTTCCTTTCACTGCAGACACCAATGATCAATAATACAAAAGTAAACACCTTTAAGGCTATAATAGTACCGAACCACATTCATGGTATCATATATTTCTCATTCGTCAAAATATAAAGTTAAATTCATAATTTATTTGTTTAAACAATGAGAAAATATATATAGAGAGAGTTTTATAAATTTTGAGATAGAAGATGTACTCTCATAATAGAATCAAGAAGTGATAAAATGAAATATTAAAAGATCAATCTAAATTTGTATTATATTACTTTCAATAAAATATGAATGAATAATACAGTGATACGGTATCAATCTCTTATATTGTTACTCAAAACATATTTTTATCTTATTTCTATAGTATTTCTCTTATATACTAGTTTTATTATAATGGAAGAGGATTTATAAGAATAGTATGATTTATAAAAAGGTTATTTGAAGAAGTATAAATCATTTTTCTATCTAACATCTATGTACTTTTATTATAAAAATTTATATACGATTATTATTTATTTGGATTAGTTTTTAAAAGTGAATAATAATTAAATATAATCTCAGTGTATAATATATGAACTAAGAGCGAAGATTAAAAAGTATCATCTATCATTCCTTGTGATAAAAATAAGAGTATAATATATAGGAAGTGATATTATAAATATATATACAGTAAGTATATTATCTATTATTTATTAATATTACTTTATTTAATAGTAATAATGATTATAAATCCGTTGGATGATACAACTAACATAATAAAAACTCTTAACATACATCTTTTTTAAAAAAGAAAAGTTATACACCAGTTTTTCATTATATTTTAAATATCTCTCTTATGTGGATTATTATATTTTCTTATGAAAATATACCACAACTGAAAATATTTACAACAAATACTCGTAATAATAATTTATAGGTGAGAATAAATTTTATAATATCTGTTCTGTGGCTACCCAAAAATTGATAAATTTATTTTTTAATTACATTTTTATATATTATAGTTTTTTATTATTATTTTAAGATTATGTATTATTTACTTTATTATTATTTCATATTAACTTACATTTATTTGAATGCGGTCATAAATTTATTATAAATATTATATTAGTTATGTGATAATTATTTTTATATATTAATTATTACAAAGTATATAAATATATAATTAAAATTAAAAATTTGTTAGGTACCATAAATATTTGCTACCTACACGAATATTCACAAATATTATGGACTTGGGAAGTGGAAAATACTACTAGTGCACAGCAAGTGTCTCTTGCCATCCCTACAATCAACCTTTCCTATTGTATTTGGCAGAGGTTTCATCCACTCAAAAATTTCCTGTTATTTTTCTTTTCTTGGAAAAATGTACTATTTTTGCTTTTCTGTTTTCTCAATTCTCATGGATCCTAAAGCCATTATGGGAAATAGGGATTGTCACCTGGAAGAAATAATTATGTCAGATAAAATGAAAACTAGAGTTAAATATTTATATACTATACGAAAATTATATAGATGATGATGATATATTAACACTCTGAAAACTTGTAGATGTTAAATTCTAAAAACTGACAATCATCCGATAGTTCCCTCCACTAATAATTTTCCAAATTATTTATTTTTAAAAAGTGCTTTTTAAAAAATAAAACTATACAGTATAAAATATTCTCATATTTTTATGAAAATAAAATATAAAAAAGAATTAAATGTATGCATCGTCAACAATGTAAATAAAATTACATTTTGTTTATCAATTATATTTAACCAAAGATAAAATTGGTATTTCAAACAAGATATTTAATCAATTAACACTTACAAATAACTCATGTTGCTAGGGCTAATAGCTAATATCACAACAGATATTTCTAAAGTCATATATGATTGGTTCACAATCTAAAAATATATATACATAAAGCACATCAAAGTTTATAAAATAAAATGTTGGTTTAATGATATAAGACCTCACTAGATCCCCAAAGTCGATAATTTGATACCTGAAAATAACATTTGTTGAGAGAGACAGTCATAAACCCCAAAAAGGATTAATTCCTTACTTGAAAAGATGATAGGATACCCTTGGTAGTACCAAAAAAAAGATTTATGTGTTTTGTATATAGACTCGTGTGTCTTTCACCATAATGCACTCAATTTTTAACCTTTCATGATGTGGGACAAGGAAAAATCACAACTTTGTTTTTAACCAAAGGTATCCCAGGTTAATATTCAAATATTAATATAGATTACCAAAGTAGTTATATTCTCTCCAAACAAAACCCATCAAATAAACCATTTAATCAAAAGACACTTAAACATGTGATGAGAGAAAATCATTTCCTAGTTTTGGATTGATCAGGTAATAGTAACATAATCTTCAACTAGGAAACCGAAAATATATCACCTCTTACTGTTACCAAATTTTCCTGTTGTTCCCATGTACAAGATATATGGTCCAGTGCATACAAAATTCACCTTTTCATCCACATTTTATAAAGCCCAACAGGATATAACTGTGAACTTAAAACCAACATAAAACATGGATCAAGTTTGACATAACATTTGTCTCAGTTAGTAACTTCATAAAGTGTTTTGCATGTCACAGTTTTCATATCAGGTACTTCTAGCTCTCCTAAACAGCATACCTGCACTCAGAATACAAGAAAAAAACCCTCAGTAATAGTAAAACAGACTTTTACTTGTGTGATGAGGAAACTCATCAGCTCACTTATTTGGTGGTGACATGTAAGTGGAATTTCGCAGAGCGTCTATGGCTGGTTGGGGGAGCCTTTTATATGGCAGGGGGCATTGTTTAACACCTATGTTATCAATCAAGCTTCTGCAAGGGTAAACATGCTCGGAAGCTTAACCCTATGTTATGGATAGAGGTGGTCTGGTCTATGTCACTCAAAAGGAATGCGATGATTTTTAATGTGGAATCAATTGATGTGGTGGGATGTTAGATATTGTAAAAATAAGGTCTTGGACTTGGTTCAATAATATTATAGGTGATTGTATCAGTTCATTCTCGGACTGGTGTCTGAGTCCGTTACACCTTATTAGAACGATGGATTGATTGTTTTAGCATTGTAAGGGAGAGTACCCTTTGTTCTCCGCTGGAATAAAATTTTGCTTATCAAGAACAAAAAATAGTAAAGCAGATAGAATCACAGAAAGGGTAGATACTGAGTCAAAGCTTAAACAAGAAATCTCACCAGCAAGCCTTTCCATTCTGTATGTGGCTTCAGATTGGCTGTTTAAGCTTAGCAAGCTCACTCAACGCATCTTGAAGAATTTCGCTGTTGAGGCTTCTCTTACCCTGATATAAATACAAACTATAAGAAAATATGGAGTCATGCTTTTGGCATATTTTCTTTTTCAGTAGTATCTTTTCTTGACAAGTGACATATGATGACATAACATTGAAAACCAATCCAGCTGTGGATATCTTAGGACGAAAACTACTTGTGGGAATTCATATTACCTGGGCTGAGAAACAGGTCAAACTACACTATGTGTTCTAACTATAGCACTACTTTTATCTTAAAGGTTAACTACAAAAAAAAAATTACATTGACAAGGGGAGAAGAATGGTATAATAGTGTAGGGGACCACGGAGTAATTATTTTTTCTAAATATCTTTCTCATACAAAATGTGAAATTAATTTATCACAAAAGTAACCACAAAATGTTATGTCACGTGATCATGTAAGTAAAATATCAAAATTTAAAGATTTGTGGCCTAAAACAAACAATTTTGCAACTGCGGTGACAATGATAATTGAGCTTATGTGTTGATTTACTTTTATTTTTTAAATGATAATTGAGCTTCATTTTATATTCCTAAATTGGCCATGTGACAATGCCCTACGGTATCTGTGGCATGTCCATATATATCCATAGCCCAATTACTATTTTTTAATTGCACAAATACAGAGTTTTACATGAGTTATTGTGTGTCTTACATGGACACAGCACCAAAAGGGTGCATTCAACATTCATGCTTCATAAACCATACTACTAATGCTTGATCATCTAATGGTGAAATAACTTCAATTATATACAAAAGAAAACAATTTTTAGCACCAAAAACCATACTTTTTCTGGGCATGACTTATATGAAAGGAAAACAAAATGCTACATGTATACCTTTAACGATGGGACAAGAGCATAAGCTTCATCAGCAGTTTCTGGACACGCATTACCAATCACACATAACTGCAGTGGAATAATGATGTCAAGAATGCTACATTATATGTAAGAAAAAAGGAAATTGAAATGAGAATGATACCTCACTATCAGAGACACCATAACCTGCAAGATGTCTAATATTTGAGTCAAGAGATGAACATAATGGACACAGAGAGGAGAGTCAGTATAAAAAAGGCAGTAATGCCAGTTATCCATGAAAACACACTTAGACACAGATATAGAACACACACACGTTTAAAGACACCAAACTAAAAGATTTAGGATACTGAAGAGTCTGTCCAACAAACTCAGGTTTTGCGTACTTGCTATTGCTTTTGGCATACTCCAGTCCTTTGTCAAATGACCTACAACAGAAAATAAAGAAAAAGTTCAGATCATTCAAATAACCATGTATCCGTTTCGATAGAAAGAGAAGCTTAGTTTCCTCACACAGGGATTTTGATAGATGAATCTCTAGATAACATGACCATCTGATCTTGAATTCTTTGTAAGATATCTGCAGCCTCAGAGTCCATTAAGCATTTGACATTTTCAGGAAATTCTGCATATGTCACCCAAACAGAGTTAATACTGTTAATATAATAGTTAAAGACAATGGTTGGTTTCACATAAAGAGAATTAGGTTAGTACAGTGACTTCATCCAAATGGCTAATTAATAGTCAGCATACAAGTACAAATTAATAATATATAATTTACAAAATTTTCACAAAATACAGATAAGAAAAAATGAAGGTAAGCACAACCTTGACCTATCTTAGGTTCTGAAGGCTGTGGTTCTTTCGATGTCGAAGTCTTTTTACCATTTGCACCCTTGTCTCCCTTTCCTCCTTTGCTAAAATCACCTTGAGAATGGAAAAGAGCCCAGGAAAAAGAAATATGATTTAGGAGGAAAGAAAAGAATGAGAAATTTCTTTATAGATTTCAATGTACATATGTCAGAATGCAACAAGAACAACAACAACAAAGTCTTAATCCCACTAGGTAGGGTCGGCTACATGGATCGAACGACATCATAATATTTTATCATAAATCATGTTTTTTGACAAAGCATTGATCTCTAAATTTTTCCTAATCGTTTCGACTGTGGTTTTTCTTGGTCCTCCTCTTCCTCTAGGAATTAGATTAGCTTCCATTTGATTTACTCTCCTCACTAGGGCTTCTAATGGTCTCCACCATATATGTCCAAACTACCTAATCCGTGATTCTACCATCTTTTCTACAATAGGAGAAACTCCAACTTTCTTCCTAATGCATTCATTATTAATTCTATCTTGTTTGGTGTGTCTATTCATGCAAAGTAATATTCTCATCTGTGCAACATGAAGTTTATTCTCGTGTTGATATTTTCCTACCCAACATTTAGTCCCATATAACATCGTGGAACTTATAGTTGTGTGGTAAAACTTCCTATTAAGATTGAGTAACATTTTTTTATCACATATGACAGAATCAATGCACAGTCACCAAAAAGATGGACACAATAATAACTTTGGGAATCACAGCCTTACCTTTTCCACCAGATTTTGGTGAATCACTCATCACGGATTCAAATGGACCTACATTGTACAACCAAAAAATAATTTCATTACGGCAATTGCACAACTAGTTTTAAACATGATAAATATCCCAAACTATTTGGTTTGAGTACCAGAGGAATCAGATACAAGCTCTAGTACTTAGCATACTCAAATGAGAAGCAGTAAGAAGATAGTAGAATAACTATGCTAACCTTCTCTAGAAAACTGAACCCTCCTTCCCTTTGCCGATTTTGTTGCACTGTCATCTTTCCCTTTCAGGCCTCCTACCAAGAGAAAAAAGATAATCAAGGTCTTAAATCACTAAGTGTTTTAAAACATTATCAGGAACCAAGTGCCGCTGGTCGAAGATAGCAAGATGATGAACAAAATATGTTAAGTTGTCAACACAGAATTTAATATCAGTAATTAAAACAAAAGAGAAAAACTAATATATATGTTCCTTCTCATTCTAGCACTTCTACCAAACACTTTTAAGGTATAGGCATTAAGCAGCATATGCAAATCAAAGGATAATTAATCGAAGACATCTCTAACCTTAAAAAAAATAGTATACATACATACAACAACAACCAAGCCTTAGTCTCACTAGGTGAAGTCCACTACATGAGTCGGACAATGCTATAATGTTCTATCATAAATCATATATATTAACAAAACATTGATCTCTAAATCTTTCCTAATCATTCTGCCTTTGGTTTTTCTTGCAATCTTGTCTTCCCTCTGCCTCAAAAAATTGGTCAAACCTCCATTTTATATACTCTCCTTAGTGGGGCTTCTAACAGTCTCCTCCACACAAGTCCAAATCACCTGAGACATAATTCTACCATCCTATAATAGGGGTTACTCTAACTTTCTCCCTAATGCGCTTTAATCTTAATCATATATAGTTGCAGTGAGTGAGTCCACTTATCGAACGCAATTAAAAAACAGCCTAATGCACGAGGATCCCACCTAATAGGGAGGTACCAACCTCATTCAACGCATTTATATAAAAACCACCTTTACCATATCACATCTTACAACAGAGAAGAACCCATAAATTCCTCAGAAATTGTCAGTGGCAGAATCTATCCCATATGTCAAAACCCAAGCCTAACAGAAAATTTGTACATGGTGACCCAACAAAGAATAAAACATTCACCCGAACATAAAATTCAACCCCTTCCCCAAAAATGAGAAGAATTCTTTTTGCAAAAAGGGGAAATGAAGAAAAAATTGAAACTTTAAATGCAGGGGCAGACCTTTGTTTAACATGGAAGCTGTTTTGTCTGACATTGTAGAAACCTGCTTCACCCTACAAAATTTGAAGCAGAGAGCGATGCATGTACAAAAAACAAGTCAATAATTTCAATGAATAGTGTTATTAGAGGATTCAATCGTAGTGTTATCAAAATCAAATAGTGAAATGGGTACAAATGCGTTGATTTGAGAAAGAAAAGAAACATGGGTTTTACTGATAAAATTGAAAGGGGTTTTTTTGAGACAATGGGGTGCACTTACCAACACAGAAAAAGGTTCCGCAGTGAGTGAAGAAGACTGAAGAGAAAGATAATCAATTTTGATTTGTGAGATACCCAACACAAAGGAGGAATATTAACCTCTAAACTTAGGAAAATAATTTTGTTACATTAATAATAAGGACTTATTTCCCCTCCCTTGTATTTTTACATGTACTAATTTAATCTAAAAAAAATTTAAAGACTTCCTATATTTTTATTATAAAGATTTATATTGTGTATATACGATAATAGTTAGGGATGGCAAAAAAACTCGTACCCGTGGGTACCCGCGGGTAAAACCCGTACGGGTACGGGTACCCGCGGGTATTATAAACGGGTTTTTAAAAATACTCGTAGTACATACGGGCGGGTACGGGTATTATGGTACCCGTACCCGTGGGTACCCGTTATTATAAAGATTTATATCGTGTATATACGATAATAGTTAGGGATGGCAAAAAAACTCGTACCCGTGGGTACCCGCGGGTAAAACCCGTACGGGTACGGGTACCCGCAAGTATTATAAACGGGTTTTTAAAAATAGTCGTAGTACATACGGGCGGGTACGGGTATTATGGTACCCGTACCCGTGGGTACCCGTTATTTATATGAAATAAAAAATACATTATTCTAACATTTATTACACTATGTATACTTTTTCCTTTTACTTTGTTTACATATTTTATTGAATTTGGTGGTGAAACACCCTACAAATATTATTACATGTGTAGAAACACACATGTTTTACAAAGAAAATATATATTTTTTGTTAAAAAATGAGAACAAAAAATCACACAAATGGAAATCACTAATAAATTTAGCATTTTAGCAAAATATTCAATCAAAAGGTACAAAAATAGTTAAGTTTCATCTTATTTGAAACACAATAGAAGTAAAAATTTAAAAAATTATTTATAATAGAGGAAACCCGCGGGTACCCGTTCTACCCGCGGGTACCCAGAAATACCCGTAAATACCCGCTCACGGGTACCCGTACGGGTACGGGCGGGTATGGGTATTACTCTTCTATTTTAAAACGGGTAGCGGGTAGCTACTACCTGTGCCCGCCCGTGCCCGTTGTCATCCCTAATAATAATATATAAAACTCTTACATTTATATTTATTTATTTTTTCTCAAATTGAAAAACTCACTATGTTCTAAAAGATATTAAATATAGATAAAACTAATTATTTTTAACATTTTTTATGACTAATATCAAACACTATTTTAACTCACATTTATATTTTTAGTATTATTTTGAGTTTTACTTTTTGGAGGGATTAAATGGTATAGACGAAATTTTATAAGGAACAATTTGGATATTTATTGATTGTAATAGTAGCCTTGTAACCATATCCTAATGGGTTAAAGTTAAAAAATAAATGAGATTATTTCAATCAATGGTCCAAATGTGCTTATTTTTTGGTATTATTAAAGATATTTTCTCATCATTTTGGGTAAAGAATTAATCATTTTGGATGTGATTATCACCATCATTAATGTTGCATACAGTAATTAAACTTTTGGCATTTTAATTATCGTGATGATCTAATGGGGTCTTACACTGACATATTGTTGGTAAATGTAGTTAGTATTATTGCAATGCAATAATTTCTCTTAAATTTTATATTATTCGTACATGTTTTTTAATTTATTAAAGGTCAATAGATGAATTTAACGTGAGGGTTGGCTATCATACTGGTTAATTAATTACAATTTGTAAGAATAATCACATTTCTAAGATTTCACCCTTTTAAATTTATGATTCATTTCTAAAATTTGTGATTAATCACATTAAATTTATTTAAATGCAATTAATCACATTTCTAACAATAAAAATAATCACTTTTATTTCTAGTATTAAAGAGGAGTCATTCTCAACTAAGAAGTGAGTCCATCACAAACACATGATATATTTCACGTACTTAATTATCTATGTGTAAGAATATCATTTATGGTATTATTCTATTTTATCATATATCTTATTTGATCCATTAAAGATGACAAATATGTTTCAGATATAGGGATGGCAATGGGCACGGGAGGACACGGGTAATAGCTACCCGCTACCTGCTTCAAAATATGATAGCATTACTCATACCTGCTTGTATTCGTACGGGTACTCGCGTGCGAGTATTCGTACGGGTACTCGCGTGCGAGTATTCGTGAATATTTATGGGTACCCGCGAGTTTCATATATTATAAATGAATTTTTAATTTTCTACTTCTATTATATTTCAAATGAGATAAAATTTAATTATTTTTGTATTTTTTATTGAATATTTGACAAAAATACTAAATTTATTGATGTTTTCTATTTGTGTGATTTGTTGTTCATATTCCCTTAACAAAAAATATATATTTTCTTTGTAAAACATGTAATAATTGTGGGTGTTTCACCACCAAATTCAATAAAAGATGTAAGCAAAGTAAAAAAATGTAAACAAAGTAAAAGAAAAAGATAGACATAGTGTAATGAATTAGGATAATGTACTTTTTATTTTAATTAAATATAATATATTAATAATATAAATAATGGATAGTCGCGGGCACTGGTACCATAATACTCATATCCGCCTATATGTATTACGGACATTTTTAAAAATCCGTTTGTAAAGTTCGCGGATACCCGTTTGTGACATGAACCCGTGGCCGTACGGTTTTACCCACGGGTACTGATTTTTTTTGTCATCCTTATTCAAATATATGAATTCCTTACTACCATGATATGGTAATTGATTCAGATACTTCAAGTGTAAAATTGTTTTGGCAAAAAGTCATTTTAGCAAAACATGTCTATAAAAGAATCTATATTCCAACGAGTAAGATATTAATATATGCTTGAGATTCACATTATTAATCAATTTAGCCACTTAAGATTACGAAATAACAAAATTGTCAATTTGATCCTTGATTTAGCACATAGTTAGTCAGTTTAGTCGAGGACAAAAGAATTATAAGATTTCTCATTGGGACCAAATTGATTGATTACAAAGTCATGGATCAAATTCTCATTTTTGCAATCTTAGGACTACAGATCAATAATGTCAATTTTAAGGATAAAAAATGACATTTTAAGGTTGTACAAATGTTAAAAAAAGTACAAGTTTATTTTTCCCACTTCTGTTATAGGTACTCACAAAAATTGTTTTTTTTAATCATTAAAGCTATGTTTTACAAGTACCATCTCTAGCTTTGAAAATTATAGATGAAAAGAAAAGTCATACCGCTATATTTGCGTTGAAACAATCTATTGTCAATTACATTAAGTAAGCTTACTTTTCTCTCAAATTTAATTAACCAAACCAAAGCATTCTATACAACTTAGATTTACCTTTACAAAAATAATGGAAATATAGAAGCAGATGAAAAATATAGGTAACTTTGCTATAGAGCATATTATAACTAAAGATATCATCAGAACTTATGACTCTAGCCCCTTCTAAATATGTGATTTCTCCTTTCAAGAAGTATCATTTTTAAAAATTGAATTTCTGACATTTGATTTACATAATAATATATTAGATTCATAGTTTATTTTCCGAACATGAAATATACTTATGAGATATATCTTTCATTTCCATCCATTACCCTCTAAACTCATATGCAAGCTATAATAGGGTAACTATATTGCCTATTGGTGATTTGGTGCTAATGCTGAAACACCTGTATATTCTATATCATATTCCACACTCATTTCCAATGAAGCAATTGCATAAGCAAACTCAATTGCACAATGTAAAAAACACATCATCAAGAGAAACCAAAATTCCATTCACAGTAAAAAAGAGCAATGCAACTAGCATGGTTGTAGTTGGCTAGTATCATCAACCTGTGAGTGAAACAGAAAACTGGGAAATGTGGTTGTGATATCTCTGCCAAGAAAACAATTTTACACATGTTAGATGCTACAGCTTCATAACAAAATGCTTGTCAATATTCAACTATAGATATATGTACCCTCCAATTTACCATCAATTTTCATCCCAAAATAAATGCTTTAAGTTGCCATTTTTTTTTTACCAAATACGGGTACATCTACCCTTCCCAGACCAGACTAAGTAAGAGACCTATGAATTGGACCATCCTTTTTTATGAAGCCGGATAAGAACAGTGAAATACAAGAGATGAGAAAGGATAAGTTGGGGATGTCATTCTTTCATAAAAGGGCGGCCCATTCCATACGGCTCGGGGAGGATAGATAATCACATAAATTTATTCAAAATTGGATAAATTCCAAAATTGAAATACTGTTATTAGTAACAAGAAGCTTACTTAAGATACTGAAGAGTCATATTTTTTAGCAGGGATGGTTGCCGGCCGACAAGGTTTCGCCATTCTTCCTTGTCAATCTTACCATCATGTTTTGTATCAGCATCCTCAAATGTCTAAATAGCTTAAATGCTGTTAGCATAAGAAGGAATTTGCATGCCATAATTTCATTGAAAAGAGAAATTTAGTAGAAACTTTGTCCAATTATGAGGACAATATCAAATAGAAAATGCCAAATTGTTCCACTGAAAATTAATTAGTATGAGGAACAGTGAAGAACAGACTTGCCATCAAAAGAACATACACTTAAATTATGTAAAACATAACTAGCTACAAGTTGTAAAACCTGATTAAAAGTCATTAGTGTATTACAAAGAATGCATGCATTGAATATAACTTACAAGCTTGAGAAAATTGTTTTTACTTTTATAGGCTATCAAGAAGAGTGGAAAAAAGATAATAAATTTCATATGAAGAAAGACCACCAAAAGAAAGTAAAGAATGAAAAACTTATTAATGCTTCAATGTGCCTAGACCAATGAGCAAAATACTTGACTTGTATTGAAGTTATCAGATAAATATGAAGCACCTTGTCAATGATGCTTTCCACGACATCATCCGAAAGATTCATGCCGGATTCAGTGAGAGTGGCTACCATCATTTGTTTTAACTATACATGAAAAACAATGAACATCAATGTTTATCAGATACATGCTGATACACAAAGCATATTGAAGCAGACAACTCCAATGGAACAACCAAAACATTAATAAAATTTTCACCATGATTCTAAAATTCAATTCTAAATTTCTAATATCATTTGCAGTTAAAGTCTAGGAAGATCAGACACTCAAATTTTAGCTTACGAAAAAAATACAATCATGTTATATAGCTCATAAAGAGCTAAAGGGAAAAATATTAGTATGTGATATGTAGGGCCTGAAAGATCACATCATTGGTTATTTTGATACTGGGAATATCACTCAATCATGATGTTAGGCTTCAAATCTTGATGCTTGAACATATTCAATAAGATACTAGTGACTTCATCTACTATTTTGTCTTTTCAATTCTCACATCAGTAACCTTCAAGAAGTTCGGAAATTATATCCCGAAATCAAGTACAGTTCTATCCATTATGCAGTAGACAAATGTTGTTTATTTCTGCACAGGTTATCATCTATAATTTAAAATTTCACCCAATGCAAAGACCATGACTTCTGACAAATACGGCACGGTCTATGTTTGAAACACTCAAGACCAATACCGAGTTACAAAGAAATTGAAAATACATAAAGCAGTAGGCTTCAGGAAAAAATTGTGCAAGTTAAAGATGATTGATGATTCAGCTTCATATCAGATAAATCTTTCCTACATTAAGCAATAGGTAACTGAAACATATACGTCCTATATGGTGAGTGGTCAAAAACCCATTTATTCAACATAATTCTTTTACCTCATGCCTCTGAATAAAGCCTTGCTGGTTGAGATCATACAGTTGAAATGAAACTGCACAAAGGGAAAGTTGGGAAGCCCCAACAAGCATATGAATTACTACCGATAAAAAATGCAGTAAGGGCAAAAACAGACCGACTACAGAAGGAGTAGATCATATATGCTCTACCTCTCTCTCCAATAATACCTTTTCCTGTCTAATCCTTGATAAAATTTGTTCATTACAAGATATCTCAAATCATAACTCGTAACAAATAGTAGACTATATTAGTCACTCTTACACTCAATCTTATCGTCAAATGATGCATTGGGATGAAAGACAGAGAGACCAAGTGCAAATGCTTCGAAATCAAGTACACCGTGATGCTTCTTGTCAAACAAGTCAAACAACTACAGAATATAAAAAATAGAAAGTCATAAACAGGACAAAGACATTGCTAAGAAGGACCATATATCATATGTCTATTTTATATAACTAACTTCAAAGTCATTGAATCTTAGACATCACCTAATAACAACGCCATCCAACCAATGAACTGGACAAAATGATGGCTTATAAGGCCACATATAACAGGCTATATAGTAACATGGTGAAAGGGTCAAATATGCTACAATGCATAAAAGAGGGTAGTTTTGAAAGTTCAATTTTAATCCCACTTTTGAAAATCTTATCCAAGAATGTATTGTGATAAATGGATTTTCCCAAAAATGCATGAAAACATTGTGTTGTATTTTGTTTCTTGGTGCGGAAAGCTTGAAGGTAGTTGAAAACAAAACCATGAGAAGTTAAAGCTTCTTACCCTATCTGCAAATAAGCTCTCTTTTTTATTTGTCTTGAATAAAGCCATCTGAAATTTTTCCTGCCACATGATAAAGAAAAAAGGTTTTGAAACAGAGAAAAGGAGAATGTGAAGAAGTACAAAACTAACAATTCAATATATATAATCAATAATAGAGAGCTTCACATTTAAAAAAAATAAGACATGCATAAATATAATGATAGGGGTAGAAATAGCGCTATGGTTCAAAAAGGTTGAAAATACAAGTATGAACACTACTAGATATAAAACCATACATTTAAGCCTTTAGGAGAGTTAGTCTCTGTCATGGTATGACAGCCTCTACAACCAAGTGGTCAAGTTTGATGCTTGCCGACCCCATTATTCTACATAAAAGTTGAAGTTCATCATAGAGAAAGGTCGGCTTCTGCATTGTCCACACCTCAAGCCCAAAAGGCTTTCACGTACGGGAGTGTTACATATAAAATCATTCATGAGCTTCGACCAAATAGCTTAATTTTAAGAGAGCTGTTCCTTGAAAATAACAAAAACTGATAGAAGGACAGTGCATGAAATGGGATAGCTAACCTTATTGATTAGTCCATCATCAATTACTCCACCGCTGATCTTCTTGAATAATTCATACAGTGCTTCAATCTCATTTACTTTAACTGCATTGAACATAAAACAAGTCATGCTCAAGTCGTAAGAGCTTCAATAACTGAAAAATGTAAGGTTCTTCAGATATATCCCTATCTAATTGCTCCCAAAGCCCCTTAGAGGGCCTAGTTTAACCGCTTCTCTAATCTCTGTTAGTCTATGTTGAAATATGAATCACAGAGTCTTACAGCTCCGAAATATCCTTATTATCTGATTTGATCCTCAATAATGTAATGCCACCATTTACTGTTAATGGCTAAACTTTTTTTTTGTTTCCCATAGGTATCCTCGCACTGGAGGCAATCCTGTCTGAGCCGGGAACATCCACAAGTATGTGGGGCTAACTCTCCCAGCGGGTATTTGTTAATGGCTAAACTGTAACTTTGAAATAAATTTCGCCAACGTTTTTTAAAATATTGTGAAAATCAAAAAGGAAAAATGAAAAACAATGTTCAAGGATAAAGGAAGGGTAGAAGCACAAGATGCAAGAAAATAATAACAATTGGTGCAAATAATATAAGCTAATTTGAAACTGCTATTGACAAAGATGAAAAAAACAATTAATGACTTCTCTCTAGCTCCCCTGAAAATTACCTAAATTCATGAAATGGAAAGAAATAAGGCATTAACCACATACACACGGTTTCGTCTGCAAGGGCTTGTGGATTTTTTAAAACTTTGGGTTGGTTGGAAGAATCGTCATCACACAAAAAATATGCTACAACAGCACACAGATGCTTTAATCCGTCTAAGCACTGCACCATGATTTTTTCCAAATGTCAAAACCCTCCATACCTGCAACCCCAAACAATAGCATTAGTAAAAAAGCAAAATTTAAACTATAGTAATGTAAAGAAAATAATTTAAATCTCATAACTAAAATAAACCAAGAATGCAGAACATTTACAGAAGCAAAAGGAAGAACTATGAAACAACTTAAGATGAATGTTTCACATTGTAGCCTATATTTCCTTGGAAATAAAGTGAAAGAGAAGATTTGTGTGTTGAGGTCAGGGCACCATCAAGTTGAACATGCATCAGCCAGGTAGACATTATCAACATTCCTAACAGACTAATCAACTAATAGAGCTGAATACAAATGCAAAAGACCAATCGCAACGACAAATCTTACTAACATTGCAGTTAAGCCAAGCCTAAACATATGGTACGCTAAAGATTCGACATATTGTTTGCCAGAGCAATACGCAAATCCAAGAGTGTACCAAAGTGGATAAAAGGAAAAGAAACAATATAATCCATGCTCCACATAATTTCCAGGAACAAAACCTTAGTTCTCATTCCCTTTGAAAAGTCACTTTGTCACTAGCACCATTTAGACTCAATACAAGGCCCACAAACAAAGATAAGGGATATAGAATCAACAACTGCATTTACTTTGACAAATAAAACAAATGGTACTAAAATTGGTAGGCTAAGTTTCCCGATCCAACAACAACCAAGCCTTTATCCCACTAGGTGAGGTCGACTACATGGATTGAACGATGTCATAATGCTCTATCATAAATTATGTTCATCGACAAAGCATCGATAGCTTAACATCTACCAGTGTCGTTATTTGGAAATTTAACAAGTGAAGAATACACCTATATGTCAGACATAATACACAGATCGACTCACACAATATTTCCATGCAGTAGGGTTATAAGGCAAGCAGTTCCACACTCTAAAGAGCACTAATCTAACATTACTAGGTGCCATTACTTAAAAATTTGCATCCACTTCCCCTTTAAACAAATATTCTACCAATTAAATAGGTTACAAAACTAAGTTAGAGGTAATGAAGTTTATCACTGAAAAAGATTAATTATAAGTTACAACAAAAGTAGATAATTAGAATATCACAATTCAAACAACATAGCACAAAACTCAGACAGACAGATACACTACCACAATAAAGAAGTGATTATGCAAATAGACAAGGCAAAAAGGACAGTAATTTTGTGACATTAAACATGGCAATGAATTCAAACCACAGTTTTTTTGACAAGGAAAAAAGACATGGACCATGCAACACTAAACATATTCATACCCAAAAAAGCAACAAAAAAAAACAAAAGAACACTGACAATTAGATCAATGAAAAAAAAACAACTTAAAATAATTGAGATGAAGAACTGCATAAAGTAAAATTGATGAGTGGGACTTACACTTCAGATAAAGGAGAAAGAGGAATCAACATTCTCATAAATGTTTGTCAAACCTTGAAAATTTAGAAAGACTTTTTGGTTTATATATATATTCAGGAGCGACTCAAGTAATAACAACCGTGATATTGTGAGAAATAAGAATAAGTATTATAAATAATTGCACATAACTAATAACTAACTTTTATAATCATAATTATCCATAATTAGATGTAAGACCCAAATTTATAGTTCTCATCGAAGAGCTACTTTTAGGTGAGTGCACTCCTGAAATATATTTTATGTATAATGTACTATAGATTAGTTAATAAAAAAATTATATTACAAAATTATACTTGGTCTAATATATTTGAATTTGTCCAATACAACTTATCCCCTTAGATCTATGATCTATCATTTAGGGTGGACCGTTTTACACGCAAATTAAATTAACTTGGTATAAATATATCCATCTTTAAGTTCAAACTATATTGATCCTTAGAAAATTATATACATTAACTTCAAAATGGTTGAATCAAAGTATGGAAAGAAATTTAGGAAAAGTCAAGTGGGAATTAATGAAAAGAGGGAAATTTTTGTGCATACCACGTTCTGGTGAGAAGAAAAAAAATGGAAGAGGAATACTCAGTTATCATGAATGACAAAATTGCTTCATTTTCAGTGACAGGTAACATAACGGTACTTTGACATTTCAGTTGTAAGCTTTGTCCATTAACCACTATGCACTGATATTACTTTCTTTGAGAGTTAATAATGATTAAAAATAAATAGAAAATTTATAACTGACGGGGCATAAAACTTTTATATTGTCAATATATATATATACATATTTTTTTTTTTGTATTCTGGAAAGAGTATTGATTGTCAATATTATTTTTAAGGAATCATTTATATTCTTTTAATCTTAATTACTTCCCTTCAAAAAAGTCTTCATTATTTAAAATATTAAACACTAAATAAACATGTAAAATATTTTAGATGGGGCATAACGCATTAACTACCTAACACAATTATTACTTTAGAGTTTAATATCTATGTACGGTAAAATTTGTTTATGCTCTAAGCACATTATTTATCATTGATTTGTACTACTTTTGTTTTGAAAATCAATACTAGCTAACATATGAATGATGGAGATTTGTTGACAATGTAAAAAACACTTACACTGTCAGTGTATAGATGTTAAATCATTCTTTTTATCCAAATGTAAGACATGTTATATATAACATGTCATGTCATATATTTTTCAATCCAACTAAGGTGAGTGTTACATTTAAGGAAGAGGCCTTCACGTATAGAATTATGTCATGTGATGCTTTGGACAATATCAGAAGATATAGTCAAACATGAAACATGAATTGTGACAGACATCATCAATAATGCAATGGCATGCAAGTATTAAGTATATGTTGTAATAAGTATGGTTTGGAAACACTAGCCTTAGGTGGTCATAGTCAACTACTAATTTCTATATATCTTGCACACCCTATCCATTTTCTTTCTTGTTTCCATTTTCAACACTTCAATCATCACAACCAAAACAGAATATCTTAAGCATTATAATTTATTTCCTCATTTTCTTTTTTACCACAACTAAAGTTTAGAACACTTAGTTGTGTCTCTGTTTAACCAAACTTTACATAATCAGTCTCAAAAACAAGAATAGTAGAAGAATAATATGTTAGATAATCATTATGAATGTGTTAGATCACTGTTACAACAACTTTTAACAATTAGAGGCAACATTTTGTTGCAGACCCTTGTAATAAGCTCTCAAATTATCATACAAGCAGTGACACTTACTGCACAACAAACCCAAAATATGACTATTATCTACTACTGATGAAATCTTAGTGTCCTGTGCTACAGGCAAAGGAATCATTTACAAGGAACAATTAGATAATCCCTACTACTATCAGAATAAAGGCAAATATCCACCAAATTCCGAGGCATAGTTCGACTAAAATTCAATGAAGTTTGGATTGTCATGCAAACCAACTCGAAACAGCACAATCACATGACCCTTACAATCATATGTTCCATTCCAAGCCCACGATTTTGATGGAATATCAGTTACCTCCTGTACCTATTATGCAAGGTCAAATCCCGGATGATTCATTTGCTATTTCGGTAAAAGCTCCTTCTCAGCTATACTGAAGATTAACTTTAAACGTCCCTGTAGCTTTTGCAGGATGTTCTTTGTAATCCTTTTCTGATGCTTTGTACTTTTCAACCATTCCATTCCAAAGAATACCTGCACTTTACATCCTTTTGCTTTCGGGGGTAAATCTTCAATTTGGTAGCGAAGGTGTATCTGCGGTATAAAGGATACTCGTACTCAGCGGTGCAGGAGATGAAAACAAACACAAGGATGACGAGAAAATGTAAATCATAGAAAACAAAGATATGACAAACTCACTCACATTGAAATAATCACCAAGCGGAACTCCATGAAGGTTCATAACCTCTTCTAGAAGCCAACCCTTTCCATTCAAAAGGGGAGATCTTTGCTGTGTACTTGTCACTTCACCTCTATAGTGTGAAACATGCTTCTCATATTTGTAATACACTGCCCTCTCAGAACTATCACTGTTCTCGGATACCCAAGGGGTATAAGAATAATTATGACTACCCGATTTTTCCATGATCCGACGCTCCAACTCCCCACCACTAAATATCTCCATGAAGAAACTGGCCTAAATTAATTAAACAAAAAGAACTATTATCAAACAGGAAAAGAAACCAAATATTTGCAGCTATGGAAATAATGCACAACATTAACAGATTAATGCTCTATCATAAATTATGTTCATTAACAAAGCAATATATATATAGAGAGAAAGAGAGAGATTACAGGAACGGGAAGAGTATAACAATAAATCTCTGACATGCTAACATCATCCAGACCAAGAAATGTCCCACTGTCGTCACTCATAAGACTTTTTGTTTCATCGGAATCTTCTTCAACAAACTGGACCTTCTGTTCAGGACTCAAGGATCTAGCCTTCCAGAGAGCCATGATAGTCCTATATCAGCAAATATGTAGTTTCTTAGCAACATAGGAATATAGGATATCTTCTTAGAAGTAAGAATATATATCATTTTATATCACGCCAGCACAAGAAATGCCTACTGAAACTAGAGAAATAATTTAGGCAACCACAAATTATTTCAAACCAAAACATACGTGAAGAGTAGTTGCAGACAACTATGGTTGTGTCAAAAATGAAAATCAAGGGGAAGAAACAAATATGAATTGCTAATGGCTCAAAGCTCAAATCTTTAACATAATGGATGGAACATTGGAACAACCTTGAATAGTTAAAAGATGGGGTAAAGGGAAAAACAGTTAAACAGAGAACAGTAAATACAAGATTTCCATAGAAGTTGTGATTAAGAATATATAAGAAATATGTCTGCCAAATATAATAAAATGCCCCTCGTTTACCTTTGTGCAACATTATAAGACACAAAGGACTGGAAATGGAACTTCAGCCTGCCTTGTTCATCTTGAGTTTTTGCGCCATGCCTTGCATCCACACCTCTGCCTGGCCGAAGAGTTATGACAATTATTGGACTCCCCATTGATGAAAATGTAGGAGGAACGACCTGGATATCTTCAATATCATCCCAAAGCAAAAAAAATGTTGTCTTGTTTCCAAACAAATTTGCATGAAATCCAATTATTCTTGCTGATAGAAATAGGCGGCCCTGCAAAGAAACATCGGCAACTTGATGAGATAATAGTAAAGAAGCATGTGTCAGTTAACACCAAAATAGAAAATTTGACCATGTCTTTTAACATCACATATCAGACTAACCATACCTGCATGGGCATCTTTCTTTTCAAGTGACATGTGAAGTCATTGATGAGAAATTCCTCAGGCGGAAGCCCAAAGAGTTTCTGAAAGGCTGAATTTGTTTGAGGAGACCGCAAATTGATCTAAAATTTAAAAAAACATAAGCCAAGAAGACGGGTGGAAAAACAGGAGTATAACACACAAAAAAGATGAAACTGTTTTTTGCGTACCTTCTTCCCCACTTCCTTCTCCATTTTACTCAAATAGTCTTTTGCAACATTGACGCCACCGGTATTGTCCAAAAAAATTCTTAAGTGTAGCTTAGACTGACAAGCCATGGCAAGCTTTCCTTCAAGAGGAACCCATATATCAGCAAGATCTGAGATGTTCGCCTTTAGAAAATTGATTTCAGCATGTCCTAGAGATACTGCTTCATCAAAAGGTCCATCGAAATCATAAACTTCCACATCCAGCACAGAAGGAGGATCATCCATTGCATCAAATTCAAATATTTCTGCAGAGATAGACAATGTTCTAAGCAAAAAAATCAATCTTACAACAACCCGAGCCATATGTAGGGGAAACGAGTTACGCATTAGATAACCAAATTAAGAGGTTCCAATTTAACATATAAGCACATAAAATGATAAAAAAAAATGGTATTCACCATTCCATAAAGGATCAGATTTCTGGAACTTAATTGAGCTGGTTCTTGTTTTCCCGTTGCAAGTAAACACCACATACGGATCAGAGAATCCAGTAGAATCAACATAAGCTAAACTGCTTCCTTCAATTAAAGCAACAGTTAGCAACCACCCATCTCCTTGTGCTTTAATGCCATGATCACTACCTAACATTTGAAAGGCACAAAAGATCTGAATAAGCAAAGTTTTTTCACAACAAATTTAGTAAATAAGTATCACATGTAAGAGACGAGAGGGAAACAAAATCATGGCCACTTCTTTAAAGCAAGACCAGGTACCAACAAGGCGTTGGTCTAGTGATGTAAGGCCTCATTGGATCCCCAGATAGGCCAAAAGGTCAAAAGTTCGATTTCTAAGAGCGATACTTGTTGGAGGGGCAGCCACACACCCTGAATGAATTAGTTCCTTTCTCATAGGGTGAGGGGATACCTTTGGTTATATAAAAAAAAGAGACCAAATTGCTATAAAGGAAAGCTAGATTGATGAAAGAAAGTATCTGAACTTGCTCAGCATGAAATTACCCTTTTTATCTCTGGCCTGAAAGAAGCGTGAGATTAAACCCAGCATGCGTTCAGCTTGAAGAACCAGGACAGCACAAACAACAAATTCACCAATTGAATCTGGCAAGTCAAGCCCAACAAACTCGAGCCCTTGAATTGGGCCAGTTGCAGCCAGCCAAATGTGGACAAGCACATATAACCCCATTAAAACTGTTGAGACTACTGTGAAGTTAGCAAAATACTGCACTGCCAGCTTCCAATCTGACTGGGGCTCAGCATGTAATGATGCCAAAGCTTGTTCCTTAGTGGAATTAAGGTCCTTTGTGTCAACAGGTTTCACAGTCTGAGATAATAAAGTGGTATACTGATCAAAGCTATCCTTCATACCTTGCCGTGCCCCATTTTCTATCATTCCTTTCATCATGGTGCTCTGTAAAAAATTCATTCGCCACGAAATAACCAGATGTGAACACTGTTCTCCCGATGGCAGCTCTGGTCCTGGTGTGATCAAATAGAGTACTTCTGTCCTAAAGGTGCCCCCATACACAACATCAGGAGTGCTGACACTGGCTAGAATAGCAAAGTTCTTCCCATCAGCTTTTAAGTATGTGTGTTCCTCAAAGGCCTTAAGGGCCTTAATTAATTTACTCGCAGCCTTGACATACGTAATTAATCTTTTTAAACTCTCCTCGCCATTCTCAAACTTCCAAGGTCCTATTTGAAGTTCCGTAGAACCTTGTACTTCTGCTAAGGACTTGAGAAAAATTGAATCGGGTGAAAATAGTAACATGTTCAACTCTTGTGGTGCAATAAGATAGTGTTGATCTACAAGCACCCCTCCTGGTAAATTGCTAGGAATTTCACTGCCTTCATCTGCAGATTGAATTTTTATAATGGCTTCTTCAAAAGTTTCATTAGAGGGTTGATCCTCAACCTTGATCCCACTAATTTCCTCTTTACTAATTTCAGATTGGTCTAAGTCAACGCTTCTATGGGATGGGGAAGACGGCATGTCAGAACTTTTAGCAAATATCTGAGCAATTCTGCCGGTGATTCTTTTTTGTGTACCATACTTCTCATCCTTAGAAGATGCAGTTTCTTCCCTTGCGGGAGATGAAGAGCCTGGCCAAGTACAAGCAAATGAAGGTGAGTCATTAGTTGCATCAACATGTTTTCCTGGATGTAATAATTGATCGCCAATACCATTTGAATCCACGGATGCACTCTTTTGTGAAAAATATATGCTCAAGCGAACCTCACCTGCCAAGAAGAACAAAACAAATGCCATAATTTAAGCAGCAAAATCCTTATTCCAATATTCATGTTCATAGTTAGTGAGCACATTATTTCCGAGAAGACTTAAGGCAAATAGCCCCTTGAGATGTGATATCCAATGTCTCAAATCAGACATGATGCAATTTATACAATGTTATCAGTCATATACTCATATAATTAAGGATAAAGCACCTCTAAGGTGAGCTTAAGTATAAAATGAGAATTAAAGGTTGTATACATCACCAATTAGTTAAAGTGCATCAAGATCTTAACCCACTAAATTATCTAAAGGTGGATACACCATTACTTTACACTTTATACCATTAAATTATCTATAATTAAGTACCAAACCAATATAACATCAGCATAATTTTCACTGCCAAACATAAACAAAAAACTGACAAATGAAAAAGGAAAATGAAAAACAATAAATAAAACTGTCACACAAATGCTAGGTAAGCACTAAACAATTAGATAAAGTACATGAAAGTTAAGTTGAGTAGCATAACAAACCAGATTCCTTGTTCTTAATCTTCTTGCTTTTGGGTTGCAAAGAGTACCAAGCAGTGCCAAGGGATTTGATCTCTTCATCAAAAACAAGTGACATAGGGACCTTAAGTTGACCTACAAAATCATCAATTAAGAACTTATCTTCATCCATGACAGAGATAACAAGCTCTTCATTAAGGTCATCCACCCTAAAACTAAACTCTTCATCCCACTTTGGATTCAAACATTTCTTGATCACCTTTGTCCTAAACCTCTGCTTCCCCAACTGTAACCTCACATAAGGATCACTCAATCCATTAGGGTCTGTAGGAGGCAAGTTCTTTGCCTCAATTACACGAACCACAAGCTTCATTACCAGAAAAACTTGACCCAAAAATTGAACTTTTTTATCACCCAAAAGTTATTATCCAAAAGGGTAATGCAGAAAGTGGGCAAAAAATAATGGGTATGAAAATTTTGAGGGACGCTGAAAAAATTGCAAAAAATGAAGTGGAAAACTCAAATTCAGTGGATATAAGAAGAAAAACTAACTAACCCATGAATCAGAAAGAAACATATATAGAAAAAAACAACCTTGATTATGCTAGAACATGTTGCAGAGGTTGCTGATCTAAGCCAAAAGTGAAGTCAAAATTAATTTTTTTTGTTACAAATTGATCATGAATGGTTCAAACAATGGAGAAAGAAGCAGAATTTTTTTGTCAACGAGTAAGATAAGAAAAAAAAATGAAAAGAGTTTGAGAGTAGAATTATCAGACAGATACTGATTGAGACAAAGGAAGCAAAGAACACTGAATGAATGAATGATTTTGAGGATAGAAGAGAGACATGAAATAATTTAATAAATGAAATTTCTTTTATGGAAAAATAGAAAGTAAATTTACTTTTTTTCTTTCTTTTACTTTGTCTTCAACTCTCTCCATTTTGTTAACATTAAATATTGCAAGCAACATCTTTTTATGTATTTTACTTTTATATACTAAATATTTGTACTTTTGTTCTCTCTCTTTTAAGATGTCGATAATTAGATATTTAATTCCTTTTTAGATTATAGATTATTCTATTTTTAAAATCATATAATCTTATTCCATTTATTATCTTTTTAATGGTTTTTTTGCTCCTTTAATTTTTTACTTTCCCTCCTTCTGTCTTCCATTAATTGAATCACAATTTAGTAGGTATGTATTAATATCAGATTCTAACATGTGTCAATTATGTTTTAAGATACTTATAAGTATTAATTAAGAGTTTTTTAGCCATATAAGTAAAACCATTAATGATGAATAAGTTTAAAAAATTGGAGATCTAGTAGTTATTAAAAAATTATATCCAAAAGTATAATTATAATATCACTATTCCCGGGCAATTGAATTAAAGAAATCATATATTTCCTTTTTTTCAATCATATCAGTTTTAATATTTTTCTTTTTGTTTCAATGTTGATTGTTCTTTACTTCTTTACATATTTTTAATATTTGATACGGTCAGTGAATGTTTAGTGAATAATTTATGAGGAATAATTTATTATATAAAAATAGCATGGACCCATATATACACTTTTTTTTTTACTGAAATTTACTACATTAAGTTAAGTTCTAAGTTCTAACTTCCACGCGCAAGCAAGGTCAACCTTTTTCAATGTACAACAATCAATATAGTAATCCAAGGATTGTATAAAGAAATATGCTTATGAATTGTATTTTTATTTTATTTTTGTTTCTTGATGAAACGGTCGTGAATTTGAATTTTTTTTTTTACTTGATCTATGAACTTGATATGAATGGCACGTTGGCACACTTTGTATGTCAAAAATATCATCATAAGGTCCAACTTGGAGGCCCCTACCCAACCATTGTCCTAGGATAAGGGTTGCTTCCTATTTAATTTAATCCAATCATGTTAATTTTATTTAAATTCTAAAATTTTCTTGTTGGTCTGAAATGCTTAGTAAAAGATGTTTTTCCAAATTATGCTAATGAATTGTTTTGATACAAAAGTAGTGCATAAAACAATTTATGAAAGCAATTATGATACATTTTGTTTGTCTTAATTAATTAATGGAATTTTCTACCCATATGTCTAGTTCAATGATGTTGTGTTTGTTGGGCTTCAAATTAAATTTTGAGTCAATTCACCATAAACTTATAATAGGAGTAAAAATGGCTTCATATAATTAGATAACAACTATAAAATATATAACTATTAATTAACTAATAAAAACGTTTTTGCTTTTCCATTTAGCTTATAAATAAATAAATTGACTAATAAAAATGTCTTCATAGATAAAGTTAGACCATATGTGTGAGATAAGAGAAGATGAAAATTGGATGAAGGTGAATATAGTGAAGTTCATCATGCTAACCATCAAAACTCAACTCACTAGCTATCCTTTTGAAACTAAAATTCTCCTAAAATAAAAGAATAGTTTCATACGTAACCAACAATGAAATCATTATTCTCTATGAACCCAAATGCTTATGTTAAATGTCGAGTTGAATTTTAGAGGGTAAGATGGAGAAATAAAAGTTTGTAAGTCATAATATACACTTGTGAAATAGTTCTGAAACATTTTTTTTCCCTTCATTCTTCTCCAAAATTCAATTCGCAAACAAACTGGTAGGATCTTTTTGCAAGAAGGAAAAAAAACTTGAGAATCATCTCAAAAGTCTATTTGAAGTTCTGATACTTTTGTGTTCCCTCTATTGTCCTTCAATAATCAACTTGATGGGAGAAGGGATTTAATATAAGTAAATCTTTTCCATGTATTTGGTAATCTCTTTTTATTTCTTTACTCAGTTATTGTGATATATTTCAATGATAACAATAAAGATCATTAGAATTACTAAGAGCCAAGCAAGTGTCACAAGAAGTTTACAACATAAAATACAACATCTTACCATCCACAAGTAAAAAAGAAAAACAATACAACAACACCAATGGAGGTTTAGCCACAAGTATAAAAAAAGATCAAGCCATGAAACATATAGGCTCTAGATAAAAACCAGGACTCTAGATTCTAATGCATCTTCAACTATTTCGGCTTTCGCCTTCGAGTTACTCTACTTCTGCCTCTTGTAAATCTTAGCCAAAAAGGACTTCAATAAAGCTTGAACTGCTTTGCTAGGATGAGCTTCAATAGAGGTTACAAGTTTCTCATAGCTGCTGCTCTCATACTCCGCATATGCACCCTATCGATTCCGATAGTAAATATATAATCCGAACCAAATTGACGACAATATCACGATGAGATATGTTTTCTACTTGTTTGAATGAATTTCTGACGAATGTGTGGAAATGTTTTACTTTATTTTAGCATCTTAGTTTTGTTTTCTCTATTGATTGTTTGGCTAATATGAGAGGTAGCTATAAATGAAGTTCAAACCTGAAGGTTTAGCTCGTTATACAGGACCTTCACTTTAGCAACATTTGCTGGATCTGGCTTCCCATAATTCTCCTACAAAACACAAAAACATGTGCGACTTATCCGAGTTTAATCATGGGAGAAAGACAGTAAAGAAGCGACGGGAAATAATAAGATGAGCACTTACATATAAGACTTTCTTTTGATCTTCATTGCTAAGTTCCAATGCTTTCACAACCAACCAAGAGCACTTAAAATCTTCAATATCTGTACCTATCTGGTTTCATAGATAACTATAATGAGGTTAAAAAGAAAATTATGTTTCGATTAACTATCATCTAGTTAGTATGCTCACCTTTCCAATTGTTTCAGGAGCACCAAAGCAATCCAAATAATCATCCTAAAAGAAAAAGTGCGGAAAACAACAATAAAAGATTGGTTACAGTAAAGCTTCTGAAAGAGAAATCGAGCCGATAGTGACATCAAGTAGACATCTAGAATTCTGGAGTCTATATGGTAATAAAGAAAGATGAGGAAAATGTTATGCAAACAGAAGATTACCTGTACTTGAAAGTATGTACCCATCTCAACAAGAATGTTTTTCACATCAGTATGGTTATCAAGATTCTCACCCACCATGAGCAATGCACATGCAACCTATGAAAAGTAGATGTATACAGAAGTAAATAAAAGATCATATATTCCGGTGTCAATCTAAATATAAAGGTGGTGATGAGATAGGATTAATGAAATGGAATCGCATAGAAAATATAAGGATATAACATCTTTTTAGTTAAGACTCATTAGATACATGTCATACTTTCTATGAAAGTAAAGGAGCGATAAAAAAGAAAAGATGTGTCTTCAAACTGAAGAACACATTGCATCAGAAAATATATGATTCTAGCATTGTAAAATACAGGGTGACTAAAGAACCGGTTGCCATTAATGTTCACGGAAAAAGGACAAGGAAAACACCTAAATTACAGAGGCGAGACAAATGTGAGAAGATACTACACTTACTGGGAGGTAAAATGAATAATAGGCGGTCTTGTACTGAACAATACGACGGTGCCTGAAGGATATGTCCATATGTTAATTATTGATATTGATTTCCAAAAAAGAAAGGCACAATGAACAAGAAATTGAAGCGGAATATATAAAATTGCATTGAAACTTGGCACATTGCTAGCTAGAAAGGAAGGAAGGAACTGGTGTCATGCATATTTACATATATTCTTCGACATATCTAGCCAAAAAGAATTCAGCGTGGTTCTTTCGGAAATCTCAAGGGGCGCTCACGCAAGAAATTACTGTAATATATTGGAATTACCAGGTATCCCTCATTTTCTGGCATAATGATTGCCAAGTATGTATCTTAATTCTCATGGGAAAGTAACTATATCTCTAGTCTCACTGATGTCCTGGCAAATTTTGAGCATACAGTTGATGATATTTCTATCTAGCATAAATACTTTCTTTCTGCACATTTATCGATTTATTACTCACATTCACAAATGACCAAGCATTTTAAGATTGTCTAAAAAGTGTTTCATCAATAATAACATCTGCTACATTGTTTTCGTTTTTTTTTCCACCATACTCACAGCGATGATGTGTATTTAGACAGATCTTTCTCTCCTTCGAGTGTAGTGATCAGATCTATCATTTGTCCTGAAGCAGTCTGAAACTCGACCTAATAAAAGACAACATAGTCAACTATTAGCATATTGGCAAAGAAGAAATTCACTTAATTAAAGCCTTGATATTTGTACAACCTCATTAAACAGATCAAGTAGATCAACGTAATACGGCTTTCCCCTGAAGTGGTTCTTAAGGATACGAGGAATATGGTTTCTTAGAACCACCCCATCGTTTGCTGCAATCATTCCAACCTGCACCATACAGTAGCTATAGGTCATTTACTTCATCACATCAGCATTAAAAAGAGGCATGTTCACTTCTGCTTCGTACCTTGGGTACTCTAAACCAGCATGGCTGACCACGCCGTGTGTGAGAGTTATCCATGATATCATCAAGAACAAGGAAATATGCCTGAAGCTGCAAAATTCATCGACAGAAGATTGTAAAATTCCTCAATGACAAAACAGTAAACTTCTGAAGGGGATAGAACTAGTCTTACAATTCAAACTAAAAAAGTAAAGGTTTTTTATTGTCATACCCATTCAATGCACCAACCAAGAGCGCTAGCAAGGAAAATCTCTTCATCATTTAATTCCTGTGCATCTTTTAACAATTTGTAGCTGTCAATAACTGATAGTCCACGGTTCAGCTTTCCTGCAAGTAAGTTACAATCCATCTTTTAGTCATTGAGCATTATCTCATTATATATAGAATGTTTTATCGCTTTTTTAAATGTTTTCCGAAAAACCATCCTTGCTTTCCTAGAGAGGAATAGTTAGAACTTAGAATAAGATTGAGTACAGAACACAAGCTTAAAGGGAATTCTCAAGCCACACCTCCAGGCACATTGTAGTCCACCATCTGCAATAAAATAGAGTACGTAACACAGTAAGTGATAGAACAAACTACATACGTATATTTCGATGAAACGGCAATCAAATTTTCATGAGATCATGTGTGCAGCGCGTGCAATGTACACACACCTAGGGAAATTGGTAGTACTATTACTATGATTAACTCATGACAATATAAATGAGCGTTGAAGTTCAGAACGTGCAGAAGTTTACACAAGAAACAAAACTATTCTTTGAGCGTGTTGCATAGATTGTGCAAAACTTTACTCAATAGTTGGAATAGATTTTGATGAGTGGTACAATAACGTATGTCCGATTTTTACGAAGACTCGCAGTAAACTGGCTTCCTTTAAGTCTTTAACGCAATGTAGATATTATGCTAAAATTCTAAACAAATAGCAAATTAGTGATCTAATAACAGAAACTAAATTTGGTTATTATATTTCACTAAATCACCAACTTTTTATATATTTAAGCATTGACTTTGCAAGAGTAGAGATGAGAATTCCACACGCATAAAATCCCCAAGTGATATGATACAACAGCCATATAATGGGCATGTTTGTTTAAGCGTTTTCTCTATGACAATAAATATGATATGGGTATTGTTTTGTTTACTCTCACACATGTCATGATTTTAATGGCGAGATAAGATAGATTCCAGGTGATACTTTATTCTCTTTTTCTATTTATAAACAAATTCACTTTCCAGGTTGACATGCTTGTTTGATTGATTTTTTTACTAAAATGTTCATCTGCATTACAAATTAAAACAAAAACAACTAAAAAACTGCAAGTTAGCTTTTACAAAGAAGAAAAAAGTGATTTTTACAGTTTCACATCAAAGTTTATGCCAAAAAAATTTATTTTTTCCCGAGTCTAAACATAGGAGCTTGAAACATATGATCCATGGTAACAAAATTGCTATAAGGCTCACAACAATGAACAAAAAATCATTGAGTTACAGAATCACATTAATCCAATGCCCAACATCATAAGTTCATAACTCTGTAATTAAACAAAATCTTATTTTTTTTCTTCTCACACAACAAACACATACACACAAGTTTGATGAGAAACAGAGAATAAGATTAACATGAATGAGAAATGGATATGTTATGAAAAATACCCGTTCGACCCATTGACGAGAATCAGTGGAGAATTCAAAAGCAGGGTCTTGAAGAAGCTCAGATTTGAGAATGGAATAGACATTCAAGAAACTAGATTTGGGATCTGCCATTGAAACAAAAAAAAAGACAATGCTCTGAAAAAACAGAGAGAGAGAGAGAGAAAAGAATGAACGTTGTTAGAAGACAAATATGGTTATTGCATTTGTTTATATATATTGAGAGAGAGAAAGGGTGACAGAAAAATGTGAAAGATGGAAATAAAAGGTAGAGAGTCAAACGTGAAGATAGCTGTTTACTAAGTTTGTATTTCTCTATTGGGAATCAAACAATCCTCTAACATTAGTTGGACCACACTTCTTCCTAAATTCATATAATTCTATTCTTTTTTATTTTCTTCATCTATAATAATATTTTTTTGCTACTATCAATGATGGAAGACTCGGCCGAGGTGGTTTGATTGTCGGTGGAACATTGAGACGACTTTGTTTAATTCATTGATTGGAATTAATATTCAGTCATTTTTCAATATGGAGAAAGTCAATAATTAAAGTCGGGAAAATAACCTATGTCTTACATTTTTGTTTTAATTTAATTACTTTTGACATAAGAGGTTTATCAAGGTTAGATAAAGTATAGAATACTTATTTCATCTCTCATTTTACAGTTACAATTAGCTTGCAGATAGATTCTGTGAAATGAAATAATATGTATGATGAGAGCTTTATCTCTCAAATAAATAAAAGAGCCCAAAAATTATTAAAAAACTAATATGAATAAAATAATAAGAAATAAATCATACATTTAGGATAACCATTTTCATAAATCAGAGATAGGAAGGTTTTCAATTGTTATTAGAATTTTGAAATTTGATAGAACAATCTTATCACTTAACAATTTAGAATTGACATGTTATTTATTATTAAGTCAATGATGTTCAACCGTAAACAAAATCAATAGCTTTTAGTTGATTATACACAAAAATCACAATATAGAAATAATTAAATAAATAAAAAATAGCTTAGAATTCGAACCGCCTCTCTTTTCATTTTTTCCGTCATTTTCTACCACGACCATTCAAGAGTAGTCATAAAATGTATTGATGTTAAAACCTATCATATCTTTAGAGAATGGAATTTAGTGACAGATTTTTTGGCTAAGCTCAACCTTGAATCTCTTTGAGACTTCTAGAATTTGGAACTCTCCTCTTGCAGAAGTTATATCTCTCTTGGAGTTGAATATTGTTTCTTTGACTTAGTTTTCTTTCCGTTTCTTTTTTGTGATTTTATTTCCAAAGCACAGAAAAAAAAGTGTGCTGACATTAGATGGAAATATGCATTTTATTTTATTCAATTAAATATTTCATTTTGTATACTAAACAATAAATATTTTTATATATTTAAATAATAATTTATTGATTTATGTTTTATAAAAAATAATAATAAAGGTATATAAAATTAAAATTTACTAACTTTCATTTTTTTAAAGAATAGTAAAAAAATTAAATAAATAAATCATATATTGGTTTTTTTATAGAAACAGTAATAAATATATTTTTTAAATTAATAAATAGAAATTAACTCAGTTTTATTTTTACAAAAAATAATCATATTTTTCCTTTTTATAGTTAAATAAAACAAAATTAAATAAAAAATGTATGCATTAGCATTATATAGTTTATACACTATAACTGCATCTTAATGCATATCATTGCATTCTTGCTGCAATTTTCCCCATCTATAATCATAAGAAGTTAAAAAAAATCATTTCATACAAATCCAAATATTTCAAAGATAGCTTCCAATATTATATTTTCAAATAGTTTCATGCATTAATACAAGATATTTGACTTGTGAACTAAAATAATATGAAACATGATACAAATGTAAGATGGAAAATGAAATACTTCTTTACTATGATCAAATTATGCCATTAACATCATCTTTCCCCACTAGTTAATTATAATGTCTCTAATGATAAAATTTTGGTCAAACACAAAATTTTATCTTTACTTTTTTAAAGATCAATCGTTGATCTTGTTGTTGGTTCAGAAATTAAACACAAGTTGATATGTTTTCTAAGATTCGTTTGCAAGTTGGATGAGAATCAAAGAAAATAGAAAACTATGACTATTAAATATATTTAAGTATTATTTTTCTCTTCAAAATTCAACAATATAATGAGCAGACCACTCAACTTTTATTAGCTACCTTACTTTTATGGCTATGGATGTCCTAAAGAGATTTGCTTTTTGAAAATGGTGGATCCTACTGGTTGAGAAAGAAACAATAAGATAAAATATAAGAATGTGTGGATGTTTATTTAATAAATTTTTAAAAATTGTTGGGATGAGCTAAAATATTATTGTGGTTGCTTAAATGGTTAAAAGGTAGGAGCAGTGTATAATATTTTTAATGAAATAATAAAAAATGAGAAATGAATGAATAATATTATCATTATTAAATTGAATTAATGATAATGTACAATAAAAGTAAACTATATATACGTGAAAACAAAACTTAACTAATTAAAACTACTAAAACTAATTTTAACTATAACCAGTCTAATACAATATCAACTTAAATACTAAAATATATTTCTAACATAAACCATCTAAAATAAAATATCAATTTAATTTCTAACATGAGCATGTTGGAGCTAATATTCTGAAAGTGTCAATTGATCATTGAGTTTGCATATTACAAGAAATCATGTTCCTTAACAAGTACAATAAATATGTTGATTTATAATGAACTTGTTATATTTTTCTAATATACATTTTATCTCATCATTAATTAATCTTCTCTCTTAAACTTTTAAATGAAAGAGATAAATCTGAACAAAAATTCTTCAAATGAAATAATAGGGACCAAATTGATTGAGCATTTACAAAATTAAGATCTAAGTTTATAATATGTGATGGATGAAAATGACTTTTTAATAAAAAAAAACATAATGAAAAGCATGTAGGGTGGGTCATGCTCTCCATTTTTGTAACATGGATCAAGTGTCCAAAAAATTGATGTTATCATATTCATATCTTATTAACGACAGTTTCAGTTGCAACTCGCAACCCACGAGGGAAGTGCATTGTGTTTGTTTAATCGCAGAAAGTTTTTTATCACATGCTTTCTGCATGGGTGGAAACAAGTGCTATTAAAATCTTTATTTAGTTTAACCGATTTTCCTATTTAATTATTATTTGGGTGATGTGCGTTATTTTGAGAAATGATAATATTTAATATGAACTATTAGATTTTGATTGAATTGTTAAGATTAAAAGATATATACACATGACTATATGTTACCAATAGTTAACTATTAATCTTAACCATCCATAATTGTTTATATTTTGTAAGATCCAGATCTATTGTTCTAATAAATTTTATATGACAATTGTTTTTACTCGAATAGTTCCTTAATATTTTAATATAAATAACATGAAATTTTAATATAAAAAATATAATTAATTTTTTAGTGATAGATAAATATACTTAAAGCAAAATTGTTGGCATATTTAAAGACAAATATGTTCTATTTATAGGTCTATAATATAATATGTACTTAAATAGGTTAACAATTTTAATGAGGCTGTTACAGATCATACTAGAACTTCAATTTTTTTACATAAGTAAATATGTTAAGGTCAACCTATAATTATATAGGTTGACATGTTTAAGGCAAAATCCTGCATGTTTTCATTATTATTTATGCATCTATTGTTTCATGATAGAAAATACAATAGAAAAAAAGAAATATGTGTAATAAAGATGAACATTATTTATTAAAATGATTATTTATAAGTGATTTTTTGTGCTCAAGAGAATTCATAAACAATATAATGTATATATGAATACTCCTTACCAAATATATCATAATCATGTGGTTGAGGACTTGAGGTTAAACAAAATCTATTTGTTGACCAGACTGAATTAATGAAATCAATAATCTCATGGTCGTGAAATCTAAGAATATTGGTCTTTTATTAATTAATTTAAATTCCGTATGGTTCACGTGGGTACTTTTTATACATTTTAAATAAAAAAATTATCAGTGCAGGTGACAAGGGTAGTAAAAGCAAAATTTGCACTTTAAATGATTGTTTTTTACTTAGTTATTATCATTAAGTGCAACAATTTGACTAATCTCGTCATCATTAAATGAGAGTCTTGTATACTTAACCGATTTATAGTTACGTATATTTTACTAATCTCATTTGAAATGTGAGTTTTTTTTACTGTATAGCTTTATAATGGAGAAAAATCGAATTTTAGATGCCTGGTGTATGGTTTCGGCCATATATGGTTTTCAACCGGAAAAGAACCTATTGTAGTTGGGATACCATCAACCTTCATGATGGAATTTTTGCTTAACAAGTAAGAAAATTAAATCTAAACTGTTGGCAATGTAATTATTGGTAAAAATGCTATGAATTGTAAAAACATAAGCATGACATTCATAATGATTATAGATATTTATGTACTATTAGCGAATAGATTTATATACATTTAATACATTATTTATTTATATTACTTTTTGAAGGATTAATGGTGATTAAATATGAATAGTGAATAATACAATGAACGTACTTAAAACTACTTTTTCATTGCACATATATATATTTTCCTCTCAAGATTATGGCTATTTTAGCATAAGTTCACCAAAAGCTATGCAATTATGCAGGCTCACCAAACATAATCAGACTTGATCATGGCTAATGTAGAATAAGATCACCAAAATTATTCAAAGATTGTCCACTAAAACAGATTATCCCTATTACAAAAATGAAGCAGGATATGAACACTTGTTAAGCATAATATAGGCAATGACAATGATAATAGGCTAGTAGTATCTTAATTAAAGTTTATACAATATATATTTGAAAAAAAAATGCCAATTCATTCGGCTAGTTGGTCTATCAGGAATAGTTCATGGCTTGATCTATTAGTCCTAGATCCTTCAACACTAATAATCTCCCTCTCCTATTCTCATTTCTCATAATGCAAATTCTTGTAAACAACAATTTTTTTGGTGTTCACTCTTCAAGATCACATTTGTTGCATTAAATACTCATTTCAATCTCTTATGTTTTTCGATCTTATCAGTTTGGTCATTCAAAACTTGAAAATTTCAAAATAGTTCCTAAAAATATCAAATATTGGTCAAACTACTCGTTCTTAACATGTTTTATAATACTCAATGAAGATTAATTTGATCCTAAAAGAATTAGTTTGACTCACACTTAAAATTGTTTGGAACAATTTTAGATTTTTGAAGGACTAAACTGTTAAGGTAAAAAAAACATGAGAACTAAAATAAGTATTTACTCTAATTAAATTAATCAAGCCTCAACCAATCTCTTAGGTTCTAGAATATCTCACAATTCCTCAATAGGCCATTGGGCCATGGACCAGTTTTTTTTGTGATATTATATACCTAAAGTACAAATGGGCCCATGTTTGGGCTGAGATGCAAAATAGAATTGCATACTCTAACGAGTCTGTGGCTAAAGATTCTTATAATTTTCTAATGATTTGTCACATTTGAGGGATATTCTTATGATATGCTCTGTCATATAATAACTGATATCTTACAATACCTCATCCATTGCCAGTGGCACCAATAAACAATCCTACAGTTTTCATGTGCTTTGTACAATACATTTAATTACTTCATTCACATGGTATCACCATATTCCACCACAGTAAAATAATTAGCTTATTAATGTTTGATAACTAAACTTTGCAAAACCTGCATGACTATTCTATTACTCCCTAGCTATTAAAATGTCACCATTTCAATGTAGTAATCCACATCAAAGAAGTTTCAATATCAAATTTGGTCCACATTTTATGTTTTTTTTCTTCCTTTCAAGACAATTTAGAGGTCAAATAAGATGGAGATAATTGTAAGTTTGAGAAAAGGATATCAAAGAAAAAGGTATGGACCTTGTAGCCATGCTAGATCTATGAGTTTGTCCTTCTTACTAGATTATACGTTAAAGAACTGAGATTTGTTATCACAGATCATATCTTATATGTTGTTCTGTATCAATGATAATGAAATAAAAATAACATAATAATGAAAGTTTAGAAATTTTAATCGACAAGAAATGGGACAATATTCATAGGTTATCAGTCAAAAAATTATTCAACTAATTATACCAAAGCCAAAAGTTTTAGACATCCTTTAATGGTACTATGGTAGAGATTTTGACATAAAAAGAAACTAAAAAGTGAAGCTAGAAGCCAAATCTCACATCTCCAAAGCTTTTCTCAAAAGCATTTTTTATCTGCTAGGTGAGGTTATCAACCTCTGAAGCATCACACTCTCCCTCTTGAAGGAATATATTCCCTTGTACCAGTAAAACCAAGAACAGATTCAAATTTTGTAAAGACCCAAAGTAAAACAACAAAAAATATAAATTTATGTAAATAATATTTAGGGGCCCAAGATTCACATGCATGCCACATGTCAAAATCTAATTGTACTGCTTCTAGCTACCATTGGTTATTGTCATATTTGTATCATAAATGTTTAATCATATAGTAACTGAAGTAGTGAGTTTAATATAAATGAATAGGAGAGGACCACTTCATAAAACTGCTAGTTTTGATTCCAAAATATCAATTAGAGTTGCATGTGGTTATAGGGTAAGTAGCTCGAACCTCTATGCATGGAGCTGTGTAGATCTGCTTTGGTCTTATCTTTATTACATATAGTTTGTCCTAATTTAGTAGTATAAGACCATATTAGATATCTAGAATGATCATAAAGTTAAGAGTTCAATTCATGAAATCGACACTTGTTACGAAAAGAAACCACACATTCGAAAATGATTAGTTTTTTACCCAAATGATAAGGAATACCATGGTTGATAGTACCCAAAAAAAAATATAGTTTGCCCTTTAATTTGAATTGAGCATTTGTTTAGTATTCCTAAATCTTTGAATGTGCTTCATTGCCTCAAGTGATAAATGACATCATATGCAAAGGCTTGATTAACTTGCATGAGTTTAGAAGGCTACAATAATATCCTAAAAAGGTCCAAAAGGTTATTTATCACACTATGGTATCATTAATTTATTTATTAGCATAATGTTTCCATACATTGTACCAATGCTTTAAAATCTGTGTCATTTTTTGAGATTGTGTTCCATTTTATTTATCATAAAAAATGTTATATTTAATCATTTTCTATAAAAATATTTTTAAATACTAAAAAATAGGATACATATTATGATTATAGTAGTTATCTGAGATAACTTATCTTTTAGTATGAGAAAATATTTTATTTCGTACAAAATAGAATAGGTTGAAGACTTGAAAGTCATAAGTATAATATGTAAACAATAAAATGCTGCCCTCTTATTGGACAGATAATTGAAGTCCCCCTCCCCTTTCAAATTAAGGTGATGATACTTTTATAAACAAAGATGATTCTTAACACAAAATTCACTATATTCATCACATTGACGTTCTTGTTAAACTTATTGTTAATTTTTTTACCAGCAAGTTAACTTAAGCTATTTAATTTATAGCTTAATGTTGATAACTTTGACTGTTACATAAATAAGTATCAATAAAAATAAAACACAAGTGCTTAAATTGATGAATATCACTTTTGAAAGAAATGATTCTAAATATATTGAGCAACTTCAAACCCATGATACAAAAGCTGAATCTATTTTTTACATTTGGAAATAAAAGATACCTTAGTTTGGTTCCACTCACTCTCAACACATCACATGTATCAAAACCAGGAAAAAAAGGCAAAGAAAATTCTTATCATCATTCAACATTTTTCTGGTAATGAAAAGAACCTGTATATAAAAGGATAAAATTGGCCCAAATAAAGTTTCCTTTGACTGAAAAAAATAATTTTGTTAAAAGGGCAGGGTCTATAAAGAAAAGTAGAAAGCAACTAGGAAAACAAAGTGTCTGTTTGAGAGGACCCAAAGAAGTGTGAAGTGTTCAGCTTTTTTTAGTTTGGGACCAAGCTTGGGTACTATATATACTGCTCAGTCAAATCTAAAACCACTAGTCCTAATGTTAACCCTTAAGTTGAAGGTCACAAACCCCTCACTTAATGGCTCCATGTGGCTATTGCTATATATAATAGAGATTTGGTGTTTTAAATATTGTCACAAATGATGTCTCGTACTAATAAAAACACGTTATGACAATTACAAATTTATTATTGTTGTTATTTTGTTTTATTATCATTAACCCGGGACACTGTATGAGATAACAAATATCTATTTGTTACTACATGTCTCTTGACAATGTCTGGAAGGAAGAAAGTTGTCCATACAACATGAGCAATCAACCAAAGCTTTTTCTAAAATAAAGTCACAGACCAAAGTTGATTTATTGTCGTTTATGAGACAGTTGGATTCTCAATTAGGTATTAGGATTTTCTCATTTGGTTTTCAATTTGCTCTTACAGAAAAATAAAATATTATAGGCAAAAGAAAAAGATATATTAAAGAAAAGTAAAGAAAGCCTTAGAAACATGTTGTAGATGTCTGAAGGAGACATGTTTGGTCATATCCTAAATAATATTTATATGAGGCCATGAGGGTGCATGTTTCATGTATTATTGAAAGGTGTTAATTTTGTGTGTGTGGTGTGTATTAAAAGGCAGAATTATTGGTAGCTCTCAATAAAAAATATATCTTTCTTTTAACCACATAGATATCCAATTTAAGGCTAAAAGATTTGTTGATCATATTTGGACACATAAACATAATATGTACATGTTTGCTTGATCCTATCTCTTGCATATATATCTCATCCAAGATGTCAAACTAAGAAGAAAAAAGAAGTTTGTGGGATATGCTAGGGTTAGTTATCTAGATACTTTGTAGAAAGAGAGATATTTGGATTAAATGAGATGAAAAAGATTAGCATTACATTTCATCATACAAAATAAATGTATAATAGTTAATGTACAAATAACAAAACTCAAAAGATTAAGGTAAAGTTGAGAAAGAGTGTTCAAAGGAAGTATATTCTTTGTCCAAAAAAATAACATACTTGTAACTATATTTTTTTTAACTAATCACAAATATTGATACATGACGTTACACACTTTTTAGAATATTAGTTCAATGTATAACATTGGAAAATAAGTTCCAACCACTTTGATTGTTATTATTAGTTTATTTATGAGATTGCATGTTCAATTGGGACCCTGTATAGTGATACAAAATTAAAACAAAACCACTCATCTTCAGAAAATAAACCCATAAACCAAAGTTTCTATATGCTTTTTTATATGAATGAAAAGCTTATTTATGAATGCAGTTGTTCACTCTCTATTTCTCACTTAGTGACACAAAGAGACACAAAGAAGGTTTGAGTGATCCTTAAAATGGTCCATTGTCCCATCACAGTAATAGCATTAAAAAGTTGGGGCCTTCATGATATGTATTGCAAAGACACTAAGAATCATGAACTAATTGTAAGGGTAATGGTACAAAAAATGAAGGGGTCTCTTATTTGCATACTTTGCTATTTTACAATGAAATTAAAGGTACTTATTTTTGGGTACTGGAATACATAATCAAAAGCTTTAATGGGAAATGCAGTGATTGTGGTGGATGGTCCACAAAAACTTATGGCTTAGTTGATTGAGTAATACACCTCTATTTTTCATTGGATCAAACCAAACATTCTCATCAACCGTTGGTCCATTACTTTGTGATTTTATTGACTACTAGGGAAAGCAGGCACCCATTTAAGGCAACCAAAAATCTTTATGTCGGCTTAAGTGATGGGAATTTGTATTTCCATTTAATGACTTCATGTAAACATAATCATAATAACTCATTAGGAAAATCATTTCTTTCTTCCATCACTTTTCCTGCATTCATCTGAACCATCAAAGCGTTGGTCTAATGGTGTAAGATTCTATTAGATCTAGAGGATGATCAAATGTCAAATATTCAATTCTTGAGAGCAACATTTGTTGGAAGGGAAATTTGAGCATCCCGAAAAAGATTAATTCCTTATCTAAGATATACTTAGTAGTACGAAAAAAACGTTCATCTGTTAGTTCTTACTAATTTTTAGATATGTCAAAAGATCAAAAAATTTGATTCATAAGAACAACAACTGAAAGAATTAATTCTTTGTCTAAAATGTAGGTTATACCAAAAATTAAAATAATCTTAATCAGTTTTGCATCCAATACTTTCTCCCGGTGTATTTTGGTTCTAAAGAGAGAATATAGGATAGCATGGTTACAATCTATTAGATGTTCTACCATTAAATTTTAGGCGCTAAAAACAAGGACATATGTTTAGGCAGTGAAGAAAAAGGAAATATACAAATACAAATGTATAATAATGATGACAATTGACTAATGTTTAGTTGAAAAAATTAGAGTTAAGTGAGAGCATACACCCCAATCTCTCAAATGTTGATAATATTTTTTTGTGTAGTATCAATAGTATTATTTTACTTTTTTAAAGTAAGAAATTACTCTATTTTATAGTACGTGATTATCCCAATAAATGTTACTTTTAAAAATATAACATTTGTCCTTTTTGTTATATCTTGAAGATCTAGTGCGGTATTACGTCAATAGACGAATACATTATTGGTTGTTTGATAATATTAGCAAATGATAATTGTAAAATATAAAATATAAAAAAAACATAATTATATCAACAAAATGTTATATAGTCATATAATAATGACACAAATTTTAGTAGTTTTTTCTTTAATTTTGCATCAGTAGGGAGTAAATGTGTATTGCATAAATGACCAAATTAAAAATGTGTACCACACAAATGGACTAAATTATCTATTATATGGATTAAACTAAAAATATATTGATAACACAATTAGAAGGTTAAACAATTTCTTACCAAAAAAGAGGGTTAAACAAACACATACTATTTATTAACTGTTACCATGTCAGAATCATTTCATAAACTCAATTAAAAATGCAAGTAGAGTCAAATGTATTGCTAAACAAAGAAATATATATCATGTCTCAAAAAGTTCATATCTCCATGTATCACATTAATCATATTTATCCATGTCATATAAAATATATATATATTTTATGTTTTAATTATTTTTTAGTTAGATCTTACTTTTTAATGACTTGGTACATAAATAACACACAGAAAGTAAGACATGTGATTTATATTCGCATTACAAGACCTAAGAGTGAAGTTTTAGAAATATCAAAAGAAAATAACATACATTAATATTTATATTTTAGAATAAGATTACAATCTTACAAGAAAAAACAGTTCCACTCCTGGCGAAGAATCTGAATCCTTTATTTTAGGAAAAAAATAGCATTGGAATTATTGAATGAAGAAAAAAAGAAAAAACTTTGCTTTTACCCATCACTCCTTTGTACCTAATAGTCCACACCACAAAACAGAGGCCAAGTCAGTGTAATTTTATAACTCTTCTTTAAACTCTAAACCACACCATACAACATATCAGGAGTTCCTATCAACACTGCTTCTCTCTCTCACTTCTGGATTTTATTATCCTTCAACTTAGGTATTTTTTTTGTGTTCTTAGTTTCCCTTTTAGCTTTTTTTTCTTCTTTCATTTTTTCTCATGCTGGGTTTGCTCTTTAACCTTCAAAGTTTTATTTTTTTGCATTTGGGTCTCTCTCTTCTTTCGGATCTGCTTCAGATTCAACTCATAACCATGTTCCCTTAATCAAGATCCATTTTTTATTCAGTTCACTCATGATCCCTTTCGTGTACCTTCTCATCATAAAATTCCATATTACCCAAATTGCCCTTGCCTCTATTCAAAACCTGCATTTTACTCATACCTTTGCTCTCTATTGATCTTCCAAGTCCAACCCCTTATTGTTGCTAGGTGAAGTTTATTTATTTCTTAGATATAAACAAAAAAACTGTTTTTTTTATGTTTCTGGTTACATATCACTGTTGAACTTTACTAATTTGATAATGGTCTACATGCATCTTCACTTTTCAGGGATACATGTTTCTTCATTTAGTAACTGGGTCTTAGGTTATGTTACTGTTTTTGTTCTTGAATCATAACCAGTGGTTTCACTATATAGGAGTCTGAGGTCTTGGTTATATAACTAATTTTGTTAGTATACTTTTGCTATGTTATGATGCACATGTGTTAATTGTTGTATATAAGTGTTAGGAATTGCTTCAATGATTATGGATCTATTGCTGTTAAAGAAAACATGTTTTTTATGCAGTATAGTGTAGCGAAATGGCTGACAAGTTCTTTATTGATGTTGATGAATTTGATAGGTTGTTTCTTATTCTTGAAGAGATAATAAATGGATGCTCAGCCATGGATTCGGTCAATCTGATCTCATTTGGAACTCTTTAGCATATCCGATGGACTCGAAAACTAGTTCTAGAGCTCACCCAAAGCATTGTCAGAAGACGGCTGGGATTGAAACCCTTGAGGCTAAAGATATCCGCCCTCCTTCACTGCCAGATTCAAAGGCAGGTGAACCCGAGGTCATTGCACGGGAAAGTATATTGAAGTCTGTGCAAAATTCATCAAGGCAGAATACAGTAGAAATTCCTGACATCAAGAAGTTAGGAATTTCAGCCGAAACAGGGTCTGCTTCCTCATCTGCCCTCGATAAAGAAGTAGATCCAGCTGTTAATGAGAACATAGACTCACAGGAAAGTGCTATTGATCAGGACAAAAAGAAATCAGGATATGGAAGTGTGAAGAACAGTTGTGTTTCCTCTAAAGTTAGCGACGGTGCCAGTGGCCTTGCAAAGACAAGTGGAAGTGCCAAGACCAGTGAACGTGCTGATTTTGTTGAGAGTGGTAAGAGCAGTATTTGTAGAGGAAGTACAAGCAGTGATGTGAGTGATGAGAGTACTTGTAGTAGCTTTAGTAGCAGCATAAACAAGCCTCACAAGGCAAATGACATGAGTTGGGAAGCTATCCAAGTTCTTCGAACAAGAGATGGAGTATTGGGTTTAAGTCACTTTAGACTGCTAAAGAGGTTGGGTTGTGGTGATATCGGCAGTGTATATCTCTCTGAGTTGAGCGGAACTAAATGTCACTTTGCGATGAAGGTGATGGACAAAGGGTCCCTAGCTAGTCGTAAAAAGCTCCTTCGTGCCCAGACAGAGAGAGAAATTCTGCAGTCACTTGACCACCCCTTTCTTCCTACTTTGTATACTCATTTTGAGACAGAGAAATTCTCATGCTTGGTAATGGAGTTCTGCCCTGGTGGAGACCTTCATACACTTCGGCAGAAGCAGCCAGGGAAGCATTTTCCCGAGCAGGCAGTGAAGTATGTTTAAGTTAAAACTCAAGTTTGGTTAATCCATGCTGATTATAATACATGTTTTATTTCTCTTTGTGATTTTCCTTTGTTGCTCATTTAAGTGTTAGTTGCCCCTGCCTTGATTTACATCAGCTCGAATTTAATTTGCCACTTGAAAGTAAGTCATTCTATGATCTAATTTTTCTAAGCTTCACATATTGCTTAAATAATTAATGACTCAAAATAGAGCACCTGAACAAAAAAAGTTACATATTCTCTGCATATCCTATATTGATAATTGAGAAAAACTATGTTCATGTATACTTGGTGGAAGTCTTCGATTTATAGATGTTTGAAAACATACTTATCTGACTTTCACATTTATGAATTTTTTCAACCCATAAGAACTGATGCAACTATCCAATTGGAAACGGTGTTGTCATGGGTTCATGGATAGTGTGTTACTATGCATGTGAAAACTAAATACTGAACCATATTTCATATACAATGTTTTCGTGGCTTGTTATGATCTACAAGGAAGGAAACTAGTTTTGAGAATTTTCAGGATATTCAAATCACAATGACTGCATTTTTTTTATTAAAAATCCTGGGATTCTAATATAGAGAGTTTATGTAGAGTGGCTGTAGTCATCCTTATATGTGTAAGCCTTGCTGCATTTTTTTGAAAGTACTGAATTATAATGCTTGGATTACTTAATTCAGATCTTGGTTACAATAATATAGGCATAAAAAACTATTAACTTAATAATAATGTCTAATGAACATGGCTTTTGAGCTTGGAATCCACCCATGCCATGCATGGAGAGTACTGGTGGAGATCGTTATGAATTTCTTTTACCTGTGGGTTTGCATTTGTGTGTGTTTAGCTATTCATCGGTTTATCATGTCTCTGGCTGCTTGTTTGTGTAAAGGCAAGTTAAGTGTAAATCTTAGTTGTGATTACTATTGAAACAACTCTAAAGCAGCTGTTTTATTTACTATGTAATAGTTTACTCAGTTCAGATGAGTTTTGATATGCTCAGATTCCTTAAACTCTTCGATTTCTGATAAAATCTGTCAGCTGGAGCTGAGATGTCTGATACCCCTTAAGCTTGTCATGATTTCTTTTATCGTTTTTCATTTTAGGAATTTTACCTAACATCACCATGATGATAAATAGATTTGATGATATCAACTGCTAATAACTCGTTAACTTGCAGATTTTACGTGGCAGAGGTCCTACTCGCTATGGAGTACCTCCACATGCTTGGAATTGTCTACCGTGACCTGAAGCCCGAAAATGTCCTTGTTAGGGAAGATGGACATATTATGCTCTCCGACTTTGACCTTTCCCTCCGTTGTGCTGTTAGTCCAACCCTTGTTAAAAGCACAACTATGGATTCCGAGCTTTTAAGAAAGAATCCAACATATTGTGCTCAGCCTGCATGTATCCAGCCACCTTCCTGCATCCAGCCATCATGTGTTGCTCCTACCACATGCTTTTCACCACGGTTCTTCTCTAGCAAATCAAAGAAGGACCGCAAGCCCAAAAACGAAATTGGTAACCAAGTGAGTCCATTACCGGAGCTCGTTGCTGAGCCTACTGATGCTCGGTCCATGTCATTTGTTGGAACCCATGAATACTTGGCACCTGAGATCATTAAGGGTGAAGGTCATGGGAGTGCAGTTGATTGGTGGACTTACGGAATCTTTCTATATGAGTTGTTGTTTGGTAAGACTCCTTTCAAGGGATCTGGCAACCGAGCAACATTGTTTAATGTTGTAGGTCAGCCGCTGCGATTTCCCGAAGCGCCTGTTGTGAGTTTTGCAGCAAGGGATCTTATAAGGGGGTTGCTTGTAAAGGAACCTCAGCACAGATTGGCATATAAAAGAGGTGCTACTGAGATTAAGCAACATCCCTTTTTCGAAGGTGTGAATTGGGCATTGATCCGTTGTGCTACCCCACCCGAGATTCCAAAGCCTGTAGAGTTCGAGAAGGTACCTTCACCAGCCTCAGCAGCTGTTGAAAAACCTGTTAATCATATGTCAATAGCTAATAATCAGAAAGGTTCTGATAATTATCTGGAGTTTGATTTCTTCTAATGATAGATAGTATTGATTGCAATGCAAATGGTTTCTATTACTATTAGTGGAGGGGGAGCTTTTTTTCAATGTTTCAGGAACATATATGATGAGGAATTGTATGGTTGTTTTTGTTGGCTTTCAAATTTGTTGTATTTCTTAATTAATGCATTGCTTCTCTGTAATCTATCTCAAAGGCATAAAAAGAACATTTTTCCAATGCACACTTGGAATTTGAGCTGTGGCTAATGGTGTTTATGATGCTCTAAAAGGACTCAATGGTAAGTTTGAAATTTTGAAAACTGAAGCACATGGGCATCCAGCAAAGTATAGTGCCTTTGGACTTGATAATTAAATCAACATATTTGAATATTTGTATTTTTATCATGACATGAGTGTCACCATTTCATGATTAAAATATGCAATTACCTATGTAGGCTTTCTTTGGTAACATGCATGACACTAATGCTCATAAAAATTAGAGTATAATATGTCCAAAATCAACTAAAAATGGTTTTTTTTGTCTTGCAAAATGGTTAATAATATTTATCTTTTCATGAGCATTACCCTGAAAAGCTGGTTATTTCTTTATGATTTGCACGACTCTCATCTTAGTGGTGGACTTGGCCTCTACAATGAGACAAGTGTGATGCAGAAAGGCATTGGATCCTTAAAATAAGTGGACATTCAGAATAGAATTTAACATGTATGCAGAGTGTTGGCGGTTCTGGTTTAAATACTAACCAAATTCACTGTCATGGAATTCGAACCATTTTATTATTTCATATTAGGTAAAGGACAGGAGGAACTTACATATTGGTTATTGTGGATATTTTCATACTTTCAGTTTGGTGAATGTTGAATTATTTTCATTATTTTAGTTTTGTTGATTTTGAATTATTTTCATCATTTTCACGGTAGTGGTCTTTTATCAAGTTTCTGGGTATGATTGGTTTTCATCATTTCATCATTTGATGTGTTGCATGATTTTTATTAAAAAAACATGCAAATCATGGAATCAAATTGAACAAATTATTCATCACTAGTTCGATTTCTGCACAAAAAATGAACATTAACTTATTGAACCATGTCATTCTTTTTTATCCCTCAATTGCACAAAAAATTGAACTGTTACACCGTGATATGTATGCATTGAGCAATAGTTCACTTAATGTTAATTATCTCTGACTTTTAAACAAACAATATAAATAAATTGTTAATGATATGTTAACCATGTAAATAAAATTCCCCTTATAGTACATAAATAATCTCACCTATTATAATTAAGGCTTGATTACTGTTGTTTACCGTAAATATATATTAAACTCTTAAGAATAATGTCATCAAGCATGATTTATTTAATTATAAAAGACGAAAGAGCGCAATTTAACTAGATGTTATAATGGTTGATCAATGATCATGCTGGAAGTAGACTTTGAGGCGTGAATTTATGCCTAATGTCCACTTCGTTAAACATTTAACATACCATAATCAATTGATTAAATATTGTGAAGAACATAGCTGCATTAAATTAACTTTTTTTAGTACTTGTAAAACATATTTAACAAAGTGAGACTTTGATTATATCTTCACTTGATATGATGTGTTAGCATTATTTTCACTCTGTTGGTATTGTTTCTTCATTTTATGTATTTAGTTTTAATTACTGCCTTGTATGGTCAATCAGATCAGTTTGACCCGCATACCAAGTTTTAATAATTGATTTAAAATCTCAACGTTTTGCATTGAACACTTTTAAATATACATTATTTTAATTGATAATACACTTGTCATAGTTATGACTAAGGCAAATAGCATATAGGCATATTCCTAGGATCTCAGTCCAAGTCTAAATTAAAAGAGGAAGACCTCTTATTATACATTTTCAATCTTTATCCATCTTGTTTATTAAAACCTGGTTCCAACGGGTGTTGGTTCAAGTGATACGTGCCTGATTTTCCTTAAGAAGGGTCTTGGGTTCGAGTCTTGTGGATAGAAAATATCCACTGAGAGAGTTAACCTCACGTATCTATGAATGTTCCTGACTCAGACAAGATTACCTCCAATGTGAGAATACATGTGAGAAACAAAAAAAATAACTATATATGAATTGGTATTAAATATTGTTATAAATTTAATTAGTGAAGAAGGACAAAATGGGTACAAATTAAGAACCAAAGGTCACTTAGAAGCCGTGTTATTAATACCGTATTGATCATCAAATCGGTTAAAGTATTGGTATAATGATTTCATTAGTAGTTTACTACTTAAGTCACATGTCGGTAAAGTTAGATATACATATATAATATATTAACATTAATGTCAAAAAATCAATAATAATTTTATTTTCATTAAAAAATGAAGTTTAAAAAAATTGACCAGTATGATCGGTACGGTTCAATTGAAAATCGGTTAGCATGACCAGTTTGACCGATATGATTGCATGACCAGTATAATTATTGTATCGTACTGATATGAGGCCGATTTACTGGTTGAACCGGCCAACACAAACCGGTTTTTACAACACTGCTTACAAGGAGATGGAATGAGCATGAATTTATAGCATATCTGATTTCTCAACAAGTGTATCACTCTATGTGTTATTTCTTGTAATTTGTTAAAAAAAAATATTTTAAAATTTTAATGATTAAGTATTTTTCTGATCAATCACAACACATGAAATGACACAATTTTAAAGACAAAAGATATCATCACAAAAAAATATGTATAAGATATAGAGTGATAGTGGGTATCATTGCATGTTTAGAAGCCCATAGAAGTGCTTCCATGCTTTGATTCTCCGTCATGCCCCATTGCCACATTAACAATATCTCTCTCCTCGTTATTGCCGATATCAAAAGATAACACATTTTTCTCATAGTCTTATGCTATTATGTCCAAATGTACCTTAACAATGATATCAAACAAATCTTCTTTATCTACATCTCCTATATCAGAATCATAGTGCAAATTACACTCATTCCATGTTTCCTCTAACGTTTTTGACATATACTAAGGTTGTGTCCAAACATTAACATGGTTTATTCTATGGATTAGTAGATCTAAGACTTGTGATAGGAGGGGGGGAAATGATTAGGACAAATAAAGGGTAGGAATAAAATTTCAATTTTGTAAAAATAAAGAGATATGAAGAGAATAAATAAATTTTATATTAAGAAAGTGATAATGGAGGAATAAAATGTTTTTTCTATGGGCAAGGCATACAAAGTCTCTGCCTTTTGAGTTTTGAGACTATATCAATATTTGGAAACGTGTGTCACTATTCATGTTGCTGTATTAATTAATTTGATTGATTCTTGAAGCAATTTAATGAGATCTATCATGTCTTCAAAATCTTCAATTAGATCAACTCATTTCTTAATTTACCACCAAGCGTGCAGATAAAATTGGCTTACATTGTTTTAATTTAATAAATATAGGTTTTAACTTAAAGTCTAAGTAAATGTGCTTATCACTAGATATTTGGTTGGAAGAGTTTTGTAACTAATAGTGATCCTAGGTGACTCAAATAATTTGTCTCAAACTCTCAATAGAGATTACATGTGGTATAAAAAATTATTATTTACCTTTCCAATGTGAATAAATTTAGAGTTTATATATCTACTTCATACATTTTCATTCTCAATACTAATAGTCTTATTTCCAATTAATCATTGAATATGATTACTATTATAATGAGTAAAACATCGATTTGGTTTATAAGTTTGACATCATCAATTAATTTGGTTTATGATATTAGAAAATGTCATTTTATTCATTGACTTTGCACATTGCGGATCATGTTGGTCATTAAAAGATTTAATGAAACAAAATTAACCAATCATTCATCTAAGGATTTTTGAAAATTGATATTTGGAAATCTATTAAACTAAGGAACCACATTTTGTAATCTGGTAAATTAAATTGATTAATATTAATTGGTGTAAGTCTCAAGAACCAAAATAATGTTTTATACCTATGATAATATAATAACATATGAATCTTCCTCCACACTCCAAGTTGTAAATCTAGAAAAATTCACATATATCTCTAGGTTCTTTTATTCATAGTGATTCATTTATAATACTTTTATTTAAAAGTCAATAATAACTAAAAAACAATGGTGGATGATGTAGTAACAGTGTAAAAAACTTTTACACTGTCAGTGTATATTTTTTTTTCTTTTTTCTCATAGGCAAATAGGATAAGAAAGTTTTAATGTAATACATTGTTCGGTTCGACATTGTACAAGACTGATGCATAATATATTGTCTACCATGTACATTTACACACATATATAATTCCAAAATCAAATATGAGACTTAATCCCCAAATCAAGTACGGACATTAATCCTTGAATCAAGATATAAAAACTGTTATACTATTTATTACGCCTTAAGAATTAACTACATAAAGAAATAAGTGCCAGAAAAAAATGTATAATAACAAAAATATACATTAATATTTCTGTAAAAAAATATGGCGATGTAATTATTGGAGTTACAAAACTAAATTATTGGGCGAGTTTGATATTTATTCTAATGATATAACTAAGCGTGTTCATGTCTCATTTGATATCATTGTCTGGTTCCATCTTCCTTTTTGACGGGCTTTAGTCTTATAACATGGGAAATGGATGCTATTCCAAAATATGTTCCGAATTATGTCTCAAACCAACTAATGATAATAAAAAGAAAAACAGAAAAAAACAATGAACATTTAAACTTTTTAATAAACATTATATATTTTTATTAGTTTGAGATATAATTCGAAACATACTTTGAAACAACAAATCGTTACGTGAAATATAAATATGACTCCCATTAATTATATCTTTCACTAGGTAAGTAAGTGCATGCTCTTATTGACGTTAAGCATAACTTATTACACGTCTAAAATTTCTCATTGGATTTCACAGCCAGATGAAGAAGAAGAAAATCTTCTAAGATTAAATATATTTAGTCTATCAAAACTTTTCTAATGTGCAAAATTCATCTCCTATTTTTAAGCAACTTTATATATATGTGTGGTTAATAACCAACATAGTCATGCCGTCTTACTTTTTAGATGATAGTCAATTGTAAACTTTTCATAAAAAAATTTAAAAGAAAGCGTCTATATAGCTAATGGTGAGAAATAGTTACATCAATGCTTCTTTTTTTTTCAAAAACTAATAGAAAAAGTTTATATGCTTAATGACCAACATAGTCGCATCCCTTTCATATTAGTTTTTGAATGGAAAGTAAAAGAACTTAACAAATGGATTTCATAACCACAAGGTTTGAGAATCTAAATCATTTACAAAAATAAGACAATGAATTTTGCACATGAACAAAAATTAAGGGATAAAAAATATATTGAAGTAAAAATTAAAATAGAAATATCACTCTGTTTATTTGTAAGCTAGAAAAGGATGGGAAATTATATTTAATATCAAATTTAAAGCTAACTCTACAAAATAACAAATTTTAATTTTATTATATAATGTATCCAAAAAATAAAAGTCAAAGTTTCAACTTCTGAATAGTATCACTATCTTATTATTGGATGAAAAATATATATTTAAATTAAAAAATTAATAATTAATTTTTTCCCCGATTAATCACAGTTAATAACACGTTACAATAGATATGTATCCAAGACATGTTGACTCTTCCACGACAATATAAGTACACAACTTAAAATTCAACACGATGGATAGTCCATCATCCTCTTTCTCTTCTTGTCTTAGGATCAACACCTAATTTTATGGAATCAAAATTTACATTCCAGAGCAAGAGAGAGAAAAAGAGAGAAGGGTGGAAATCAAAGTGGTATTTTTTTAAACCAAGAAAATAAGTTTAATACCAAAGTGGCACTTTGGTACTTTTGTATGACTTAATAAAAGTAGTTAATGTTTTTTATCTAAACATGGGCAAAATGGTAATTTTCATGATTTTATGAATAGTAAATTTTTTAAAAGTACTTCATGCTTGATTCCTCTTAAACAAGATCTCGGTTCGAGTCATAGGGATGGAAAAAATACTCGTTGAGAGAGTTAGGCACATATACTTATAGATATTCCTGGCTCGGACAAGATTGCTTCTAGTGCGATGATACCTGTGAGAAACCAAAAAAATTAAGGACATTTCAGTAAAGGAAGGGATTCACATACTCTAAAAGTAAGTAAAAAATTCAATGATTCAAATGAGTTACTACATCTAAACTATTGATAACACATACAAGAAATATTCTGTGATCCATAACACATATTTTCAAATTTCAACTATGAAAAGAGTTTCAACTCCTCATTAGAAAATGCACAAAATAAAAGATATAGGAAAAGCATAAAAGGAATTACCTTAGTTCCTCTGACAATTTATCTCATTCACTTAGCATCGACCCCTCAGATTTTGATGGAGTTGAAACTTGAAAGTAACCGTACAAAGTTCCATTCTGTTGTTTCTCGTACCTAAATATCAAGATAATAGAATTAACATAAATAACAAATAAGAATTATATTAACATAAAAAATAATTAAATTAGCATAAATAATATTATTATTTTCCTTTATAATAACTAGTGTGTATAGACACTTCGTGTCTGCCGACGAATATTGTGTGATATTACATATTCAATTTTTATATATTATATTTTTTTTTGTTTATGATAATGTTTAATTTAAGGTGAGATATGTGGTTAATTAATGTATTGGTGGTAGTTGCTTAGGATTATATAGTTTTTTTTGTAAAAATTGAATAATGTTAATGGCAATATAGGAAATGAAAATTACATCATGAAGTAGTTATTTCAAGTTTTGGTTTTATATATAGTATAGATATAGAAGTATAGATTAAATAAATAGTTAAAATGTAGTTCATATATTATTGTGACTAGTGTGTATGTGTGATATTACATATTCAATTTTTATATATAATATTTTTTTATTTATGATAATATTTAATTTAAGGTGAGATATGTGGTTAATTAATGTATTGGTGGTAGTTGCTTATGATTATATAGTTTTTTTTGTAAAAATTAAATAATATTAAGGGCAATATAGGAAATGAAAATTACACCATGAGAGAAATTATTTCAAGTTTTGGCTTTATATATAGTACAAATATAAATGTTTAATTTAAGGTGAGATATGTGGGTAATTAATGTATTGGTAGTTGCTTAGGATTATATAATTTTTTTGTAAAAATTAAATAATATTAAGGGCAATATAGAAAATGAAAAATTGCACTATGAGTAAAGTTATTTCAAGTTTTGGCTTTATATATAGTATAGATAGTTTTTGGGAAGAAATCGTTTTCATTGTTAAAATACATTTATCTTATTTTGACTAATAAATATAATATATTTTTAATTTGTAATTAAATGAGACTTATGAGTAATTAATGTATTCTTTTCAGTTATGAGTATACTAAAGAATATTTATTTTTTTGGTACAACTGAAAGCTAAATCATATATAAAATATAGAGGAATGATTGTGACGACTCCCTTTTAACTCATCCTTTTGATTATGATTCATTTATTTTCATCAATTTATCTTTCTAATGATCATAATACATAGCTTTTGTTTGGTAAATTTATCATTTAAAAAATTACATAACTTTTCTCATAATAATAACTAGTGTGTACAGGCACTTCGTACCTGCCGGTGAATATTGTGTGATATTATATATTCAATTTTTATATATTTCATTTTTTGAATTAAAATGTATTTATTGTGTTTGGTCTACTTTATATTATATTTTTTGTATGTTTATGATAATGTTTAATTTAAGGTGAGATATGTGGTTAATTAATGTATTGGTGGTAGTTGCTTAAGATTATATAGTTTTTTTGTAAAAATTAAATAATGTTAAGGATACTATATGAAATGAAAATTACACCATGAGGAAAGTTATTTCAAGTTTTGACTTTATATATAGTCAGTGGTGGAGCTTCTTTAGGGCGGGTGGGGGCAACTGCCTCCCTGAATTTTTTTTTCTAATTTAAAAAAAAAATCATTTACTTATTTTAATATATATTTTTAGCTTATACAAATTATACATTCCTTATAAAAATTGTAGATATAGATAAAGTTTTTTACATGTATAAATATATATATTGTTTATAATATTTACTTCATAATGATTTTGCACTTAAGAAAATATTATAAGATCACAAATTATCTTTGTCAAACTTTTACAGCAAAAGTCCTAAAATTGTATGTATTTTTATAAATCATTTAATATTTATAACATATGTATTTTTATGCAAAAATTATACCTATAGACTTTAATGCGAGTAAGAAAATATTTATTTGAGATTTCAATTTCAACCTTTTATTATTGACGTCGTTAGTAATTCATGCTTGAAAAAATATCGATCATATCTGAATTAATTGCAACTTTGATGATAAAGTAAAAGTGAATGCATGTAATTTGCTTGATTAAGTTATCCGTTTTATCTTAAATATTCTGGTGCAACTACTATAGGAAGATCATTTTTAGTAACGAACACAATCAAATAAACTTATGTAGTAAAATAGAAGATGAATTTCTTGTACATAACATTATGATTTATATTGAAATGTAAATATCTGAAAATTTTACTCTTAGTTCATTCTTCGATGAATTGGAGTCTTTAACTAAGAGCAACACTTTTAAATGAATCTATATTTTTATTTAATGTTTTTAATTATTATTTTTTTTTGTACATTTTGAAATATTGAAAGAATTGTCTATTTTTCTTTATATTTTTGTTATTTAACTAATTTTAATTATAAATTATAATTGAATATTATTGCCCCTCCTAAACTAAAGTTCAAGATCCGTTACTATATATATAGTATAGATAATCCAGAGGATAAATATTTAAAGATAGTTATAATATAAATCATTTTTTTAAGGAAAAAGGAAGAATTGTGATAACTCCCTTTTCGATTATCATACTTTATATCTTCCGATTATAATTCAATTCTTTTCCTCAACTAGTCTTACTAATTATCACAATGCATCACTTCTTTTGGCTAAATTTATAATTAAAAAACTAAATAATCATTTCTTATAATGATAGTAATCGAGGGGATAAATATTAAATCCTAATGTTAATGCTAATAGTCAAAATATTAATTAGGGATAACCAAAATAATTACTTACTAAATCTTTGTGATGATAATTATAATCAAGTTAATTTTTAATAAAATAAGAGTAACAAATCTTAATTCAAATGATTAAGAAATATTTTATAATAAACTATAAATTATATTTTAAGGATAGAGAAAAAATTGTGTCGATTATTTTTTCTAGTATGATTCACTTCTTTTCCACCACTCATATTTCTAATGGTCATGAATACATCACTTTTGTTCATTAATTTATCATTTAAAAAACAATAATCTTTTCTCATATAATAGTAATGGAGGGAATAAATATTAAATCCTAGTAATAATATAAATATTATTTTAAGAATAGAGGGAAGATTGTGATAATTCCCTTTTGGTTATCATAAAATGATCTTTTGGAAAATCTGGTCAGAACAAACTTCCTATAATAAATAAAGAACACTGTTTTTCCTTCCACACATTACACCTTCAACACCTACTTCCCTTATTAATAACTCCCCTCTCTCCTCTACCACCACCCTTCTATTAAAATCATACAATAAAATAATATATATGTCTGCAACAATAAGTGAAACAACCTTGCAGTGGTTGCACCATTCAGATGAAGTTGTTGTGTCCATGAACAACAACAATAACCAAATGTCTAACTGGTATGGTAGCAACAGTGTGAGTGAGATAGAGGAATTAGAGAACTCTTCAGAGTTATACTTGGATGAGACACACAACCATGATGTTAATGTTCCTTTGTCAACTATTAGTGAAGAGAATGAAGACACTGTTTATGTAGCAGTTGGTAAGGGTGAGACTAGCATGGAAGCTTTGTCTTGGACTCTAAAGAACTTGGTTACTCCATATACTATGGTTTATCTCATACATGTATACCCTGAGATCAAACATATTCCAAGTCCATGTAAGTAGTTAATTATGTCCACTTCTTTTCATTTTTTTGATAATAATCCTACCTTTGGTTCAGGTTGAGATCTTAACCACTAAGTTACTTTAAGACCATAAAAATATGATCTTTATTGTTTTCTTAATCTAAGTACTCTATAGGATATAGAAAATAGTTGAAAGTTTGGTTCAAAAAAAGAGGTTTGATTCTATTACCAAAGTTTATTTCTTTTTTGTTTCTTCTATTTCTCATTGAGCATTTGGCTTTCTTCAAATTTGACCATGGATTAATTTTTGAGAGATCAAAATGATCCAAAAGTCAACAAATGTATGCTTCTCAAAATGGACAAAGATGGGGCCAAAAACAGTATAATAATTAAAGTAACAAAATGTGAGATTTTGACAAAAAGTCAACCCTTTATGTTGAATTCTTATAATCATTAATTTTCATTTCTAAATACAAATGCTAATTTCATCATCTTGTTGTTCTAAATGCAATTTTTTATTAACCAATCCCTTCTCCATGTGCATTATGTAATGTTTTGTGTGATGATGATAGTGGGAGTAGGAATGGTTCCAAAGAGCCAAGTGAGTGTTGATCAGATAGAGAATTATATGGCCCAAGAAAGAGGCAAAAGGAGAGAGCTGCTTCAAAAGTTTCTCCAATCATGTTCTGCTTCCAAGGTAATGATTCTATAACTCAAATAATGGAATTGAAGCTTTTTTTTAAATTTTACACAAAAAACCATGAAATAATAAAGTAACAAAATATGTAACAGGTTAAGGTGGACACAATCCTGATTGAGAGTGACATGATTGCTAAAGCACTAATTGATCTCATTCCCATTCTTCAAATAAGAACACTAGTGCTGGGAGCCAACAAATCTCAATTAAGGTTCAATGTCTTACATATATATATATGACCATTTTGGTTTTTGCACATTGTTTTTGTTACATCACCCTGATAGGCTTATACTACTCTTTTTTAATAGACTTAACCTTTTTTCACTCAACTTTTACTCATGTGTGAAGTTTATAACACAATTTTTTCTAACTTATTCATATCATCAAACTTTTTGTTTATGTGATGTTAGTTCATCATTCAAGTTTTTGTCCAAAAACTAACCAATCCTAATGACATCTTTAGGTATGTAGTCTCGGATGGGGACCCTGTTCCCATTCCCATCCCATTCGGTGTCCCATCTAATTAAAAAAATTAACTTAATTAAAAAGAAATATTATAATAACATAAATTAATATTTTCACATTATTTTATGTAGTTTGGTTGGCTAGGTACATGAAGACAAAATTATCTTAGGATAGAGGATCCTTATGCATGTAGTCTTTAAGAATTTGACTCATCTTCATTACTAGAGAGAGAAGTTGTTGATTTTACACTTAGTTTCAATGACAGAAATGTCATACAGTATATTTTAAGGGATAAAAATATCACATAATATTGTTTCTTTCATCTAGTTTTGATATATTTCTCTCTCTATTAATGGAGAGGATCCTAACACTAACACATTCTCTAACTAGTAATTTATATAGAAATTTATCAAAAAATATGCATTTCAGCATATTTTCTATATGTAATTTTATTTGCTTATTACCAAAATGCTATATTATTTCCTAGGAAAATAAGAGATAAATGGAGTGTGCTATAATTTGTGTTTTGTTATGCAAAAAAAAAGTAGAGTTGAATTTTATGCAAACATGACAATCATTTTTTTCCTAGACAAATAAATTGCACAAGATGGTGTAACAAATTGTTGGGCAAGTAACATATATAACATTTTTTTCATATTTGAATGACTTATATTTTGGATGCACAGAAAATTAAGATCAAGGAAAGGGAATAGCATAGCTGATCAAATACTTCAGAATGCATGTGAAAGTTGCAAGGTGAGCATTGTATGTGAAGGAAAGGAAGTGATGAATGAACAAACAACACAATCTCCCTCTCCTCATGCCATTGCTAATGATGCTTCTTCCATGTCTCAGAAAGAAGATCATCAAAATAATTCATTTTCATGTATCTGCTTAACTTTTAAGCCCAAGTTTAAATAACCACTATTAGTGCATAGGTCATTCATTGAATATATTGGTTTATGATTTTAAACCATGAGTTCTGATGAAAATGAGTGTCAGAAACTAGAACATATATATATATACAACATTAGGAGTTTATATATGATTTGGTTCTGCTGCTAACATTTTTAACTTTAAGGCAGTGCTTATTGTTGTACATATAAGAACTGCAAACTAAGGTTAATTTATTAGGAAATATGAGAATTGAGAAGTATATTATTCACTGAATATGATAACCATATTAAGCTTCATGTTTAGCTGATATTTTATCAGTGCTAGACTCTCAATATCTAAAAGTCACACCTAACTCCAACTAATTATAAATGTTAATATTGTCTTACATTAATGTTCTACAATTATCTTGGAAATTTGCATCAATTTTAATACTCCTCTTCAATGCATTTTTTTTGTAAGTTCAAGCTTTGTTGACAACATGTTGAACTTTATTGTTACAACACTTTCTGCCTATTGCTAATATCCAAATTAGTGTTCTACCTTGTTAATAGTTTTGCCATATTTTTAGCAGTCACCATTTTCTTGTGAGCTTTAATTTGTTAAAAACATCTGAGAATGAATCTTGCTTGCTTATATAAAGGGGATAAGCTCCCTCTACATTTTTTATTCACAAGACTGAACATTAATTTTTTGCAACTTGCTCCAAGGGACAATGTATTGATCTAATAGTGTAAGACTCTACTAGATCTCAACATGATTAAAAAATTAAGAATTTAATTCTTGGGAGCGACAGTTGTTAGGAAGGGTAACCACAAACCCCAAAATGAATTAGTTCCTTATCCAAAATGGTGAGAAGATACCTTAGTAGTACCAAAAACTTGCTCAAAGGGAAATAAGTTTATTGTCTTTTAGGCCAACAAGAGTGAGTATTTTAGTTATGAAGAGAATCTAACTTTTAATCTTTGGTCCATAGATTTAGTATTATCTTATATCACTTGACTAACTTCTCATTCATTATGGCTTAAGTATTATATAATAATAATAATTAAATAATATATTCTAATAAGTTCATCCAAAAATATTATAGGCTTATAGCTTAGTTTAAACAAGTTATATACACACATTCTGTTTGAATAATATCTCACCCACAAATTTTCCCTTAACCAACATTTTTTTGAAACTTTTAATACGTAAACTTTCTATGGTGGACTTGTCTTGGGGCTGAAAAGACTTAACTAGGTAAGTAACCTTTTGATTCACCTAAATGATGGAAACTCCTCTCCAGTACAAAAAACAAAGATAAAATAACTATTATAACATTTTATTTATATTTATAATGATATTTTTATTCTTGAAACTAATAATAAAAAAATCACTTTACTCTCTAGTATCGGAGAAGATCCATGCTACATGTAGAATGGAAAGGTGAAGAAAAAGTAGCAAAACTGAAATTGACACCATGATGCTGGCCCAATGACCTAAAATTGTGAGGAGAAAATTTTGGTGTGAAGAAAAGTAGCATCACTAAAGGGATGTTACGTTCATGAGATAGACTTGTATAATGACATGTTTCCATTCTCACTATTGAGATTCCTTAGGCTTGGAACTACTATTTTCACTAAGTTTACTTTGTAGTGAAATTATCTTTGAAGTGAGACTGAAAAATGTATCTACTGCTTATATAATAAAACTATGATGATTTTAATACACTAAACAAACTAAAAATAAATATATTCTTAGTTTCTCAAGATTTATTTTTCTATAATTTCTTATAGAGAACCTCTTGTTTTACTGTGTATTCATTATTCTTTTTATTTCTTATGTAAGCTGGCCTATGTTTATGTGATCTTCTTGGCAGTAGCCCTAACTTGTTTCCCTCATTTTGTTGCTTATATCCTTTTCATCTTTATTTCCCCACCTAGTCACCTGAAAAGAATCTTCTCCCGTAATAAAGAAACAAGTTATTTATTTTGTATATGTATTTAAGGATAAAAGTGTTACCATAATGCATATTTTATCTAATATTTTTTCATGCACTTCTCTATCGTAATGGAGAAGCCGGTTCTAACCCCTTGTCATCAACATGCTTTTCCTAATAAATTATTGTATCTTATTTTCACATCTCCAAAAGTATTATAATGGTCTAGTGATGATAGATGAGATTAAACATGTGTACCATATTCTAATGAACGTTAATGTATCAATCTAATAATCAAGCTTTGAATCCCTCTAATATCTTACCGTGAGTTTAATACCTAAATTTATGGATATGGAAGAAATAATACACTTCAAATGAATCCTAATTTGACCACTTAATTTGTTTTCTAGTAGACCCATTGAGAAATGGAGTGTCCGATTTGAGCATGATTGTTTTTTATTGGTAAGTAATATTTGTGATTTAGATGATAAAGAATTTCATTTTAATACCGTTATTATGGTTGGAAAATAAGACATATATTATATCAGAATTACAAAAATATGATAAATATTTTTTAAATTTCCATTTGAGGTGGGGGTTAACAAAATCATTGTCACCTTATAAAAATAAATATTTTCCCTTTCACCAAGTTTTATTTCAATAAATATTACTATATAATCAAAAAATCACGTAAAAAAGTATGAGAAAGCTAATTTTCTCAAGCCAATGAATTTCTACTCCCCAGTGAAGTTAATATCCTCTTCATTTTCTTAGTAGCCAGAAAGGCAGAAAGTATATCAATTTAAATATGTTTTTTCTTAAATGTTTATGAGTTTTAGTACTTATAATTTTTCCTCCATAATGTTCCTCATATGTTAAAAAAATAGTTTTATCTAAAAAGAGTGAACTAACTCAAGAACAAAGAAGATGAAGTTATTGTGAAGATGATAATATATAAACATTATTCTCTGTACATCATTCAACAAAACCAAAATTAGAAGACGAAATCCATAATTCGGTTTTGTTGGCTTACTTTGTAGCTTCCTCCTTAAACCAGTCATTATATTTGACATCGTTTTGTGGACTAAGTCAGGGTCCAACATGGTGGGCATTTTTTGTTAGTTTATGTAACCCACATGGTGGATATTTAAAATACATAATATATGCAATGAATAACAATAATTTTCTCTATCTTCTTTTTATTGGAAAATGTTTGATACAATATATAATAAAGATATGAAGAAATATATAATAAAATATCAGTAATATAAATATGTTTTAAAATTTTAAAACATTAAAACATTTGAAATAAGATGAAAAAATAAATAAAAATATATACACTAATAACAGTTTTATACATTGTTAATGTATCATTTATTATTAATATTTAATTACTGTTTACTTTTCAAAAAATATGCAAATTGTTTGGGAATGATTTATTAATTGTGTATGAATTTTTATTCCAATGGTACATAAATATTATACCCAAAATTAGAAAATTATATGACTAGCAACTATATTGTATTTTATAATATTTAGGGTAGACGCACACATTAGGCATTTGGACCTAGGAAATCCACACATGCATGTCATGGGTGATGGACCATAACCATAGAATAAGCATGGAATGTTGGAAAATTGTAGAAAACAATAACAAACGAAATTGTTTTCAATTCCTACCAATTTTTCCTATAAGTTATTTTATACTAGAAAAAAACTGTTGTTTTTTATTTATGATATATATTAATTTTTTTGTTTTTTATTTATGATATATATTAATTTTTCCTATAACTTTTTTGTTTTTTATATAGTTCTACAATTTGTTAATTTTGGAATGGATTTTGTCAATTTTTATGTGATTTTTCCTCTTAAGATAAGAATGCATGAACAAAAAGATGATGTTCCCGCCCTTGTCGCTATAAGAAGCACATCTTCTATTTCATATATTGCGATACTTTATGTGTTACGAGTTGTAATTGGTTTGAAAAATATGTATAAGTTAAATTTTTTTATTATTAAGTATTTTTCTAAACAACCATGACTCATATTATATAGAGTGACACAATGTTATGAGACAGAAAATGTGACCTCATTACTCTAAGAGCATCACCATCGTCAAATCCCGTTTTTGTTTTTATCATGTTTTATTTTTTATATATTTTCAATTTTTACGTGTGAAAATAGGTCAAGTCGAATAAGAAAACTAATATATATCATAAATATTATAAAGTGATATTTTATTTATGAAGAGAGATTCGTTTATAATCATTTTAAGTTATTACATTAATTACACTCAATTTCAGCCATTGATTTTTATAGATCCAACAGACCAAATAGGTGAACGGATTCCTCTTCTTTAATTAGTAATATTATAAATGAAATATTTTTTTTTTATGATATAAGAGATATAACTATCGATTACCTATATAATAAAAAAAGTTCTTACCACATTATTATAAACACATGTCAACTTCTCCTTCAATATTAACAACTCCATTTGCTATGGTGAAGCCTCACATATAGGATAAGAGCTTCTATATTTTTCCATCTACACATGTCAACTTCTCCTTCAATAATTTTCCTCCAAAACAACTCAATTTGATATGATGAAGCTTCACACAGGATAAGAGCTTTTATATTTTTCCATTATTATAATAAATGTTTAAATTCAAATAGCAATGACAAATTACATTAAATTGTAGTTGAATAATTTTTTCAAGTTCATCTCTCTATCTTTCAATCTCCTATCTCTAAACTATTAACTAATATTATTCTAACACACAATTTGAAAGAAAAAACATTAATTGTAAGAAAAAAATGGAAAGAAAATCATTTCTTATTATTTGAATATCTTACAATCTCCTATCTCCAATCTATTAACTAATGTTATTCCAACACACGATCAAAAAAGAAAAAACACATTAATTATAAAAAATATAAGACATTCTTAATTCTCTTTTGAACAATATCATCATGATTAAATTAGAAATACAATTATTTTAATTTCTATTTAGATCTAAAATTACAAGGTTAAAATTAATGAGTGGAGTTTTAGAAAATCATTTCTTATTATTTGTAATATAACAAGGAGTAGGTGAAATATTATTTGAAATTTTTATTTAAAATGTTATTTGAAATTGTCATTATTTTCTTCATGTATTTGAACAAGCAAATACAAGCTAACACATGTATTTTTAACAATGTGAATGTTTAAGTAACAAGTGTGTTTTAACTACGCAAATGCACATGTAACATGTGTTTTTTTAGCAATGCGAATGAACGAGTAACATGTTTATTTTTAATCATGTGAATGCATGAGTCACATGCGTATTCTTAACAATACAAATGCACTGATAACATATGTGTTTTTTGACCATAAGAATGTATAAGCAATATGTATGTATTTAACCATAAATATATATATAATATGTGTTCTTAATCATGCAACAAAAAAATACAGCTCAAACATAAGTAATTTGGTCGTTATTATTATATTAGAGTTTGAAAAGCTTCGCCCATTATAGAAGGAAGACAAGTGGAAACGTGGTTTGTACCACGTGTTGTACGGACACGCGTTATTATGGTAATTAATTTTGAAGGTTCCAGTTAGGACCCACCATGTGGTGATGATAACCAGATTTGAACAAGGATCTCTACAATCCTCAATAAATAATAATTTCACTATAAAATCCAATGTTATAAGTTTCTTTTAAAACTGTTATAATTGTTTGTTGCTAGAGAAGTATTATATTTTTAAGGTTTGGCAATAATTGTTCGAGGGCGATGTTTAATGAATTAAAGAATGTGAACTCTGTGATATATTTAATATATTAAGTATTACTTTAAACTTTAAAACTCCCAACTTGTTGGAGAGAAAAAGTAAAAAAAAGAAATATATGAGAAAGTAAAAAAAATATATGAGAAAGTAAAATATGGTAAACTTTTTGTTTGGTTGTAAAGAAAAAGAAGAGAAACAAATATTTTTCTACTTTACTATTTTTCTCATTTTCTCATCACATAATATAAGAAAAGAGAAATTTGTTGGGTCTCTTTTAAAACTTTTTTCTAAATCAAATGAGAGAAATGTGATCTTTCTCTTTCACTTCTCTTTATGTTTTCTTTCTCCTCTCCTAAAGGAAGTTAAGAAAAACGATTAAGAACTTTTTTTTATAGCTAATATGATAGCTAACTACTTAGTATATAGTATGGCTGAAAACGAGTCGAACCAGGTTGAATAAGAGCTTAGCTCGGTTAAGTTTGATAAGGGTTAGCTTAGCTCGAAACTCAACTCAAGTTCGATACGAGTTATTTTTTTAGCTCAAAATCGGCTCGATTAAAGTTCGTGAACTGTTCGGTTCAGTTCGAATTGTTTATTTGGACAACTCAAATAATTATTTAAATTTTGAAAAATATTTCAAAATTTATATAATCTTAATTAATCATCACCAAGACATTAATTAACTAGTAATGCGTAATATCATACAATATTGACCGACGGGCACGAAGTGCCTGCACACACTAGTAATAATAATAATAAATATAGAAAATAATGTATTTATATATATAAATTTAGTGAGTCAGCTCATAAACGTAATGAGTCAAATTATTTCTAACTCAAGTTCAACTAGTTTATTCAACGAGCTTAATTTCCAGCTCAAGTTTAGCTCATTTGATTCATGGACCAAAATTATCAAACTAAATAACAAATCGAGTTTCGAATGAATTCCGAATTGGTTCGATTCATTGTGTAAAATTAAAGACTACACACTAAAATTAGCATAACAACTTAACATATAAATATTACATATTCACTTTCTTAATAGCTAATATAATATCTAGCAAGTTAACATTTAAAATTTGAAGACTATGACATTATAACCAACGTACCAACTTGACGGTGCAATAGAATATGAGGATATTTTTTTTGGTATCTAAAGAAGATACCAAAAAGTAAAGTGAAAATAATAGAACTTGAAAAGGTGCCTAAAAAGAATAAGATATTAGGCCAATTTTATGATTTGCGGTATCTCATCACATTTCTTAGAAAGTAAAAAAACAAAGCTAAATCTACATTCAAAATAGATCTGAGAGTGGGACCACGATAATTAACTTGGCAAAAAAAACAACTAATAAGATTATGATAATACATTAATATTTTAATTATAATTAAATTAAATTTTAAATAATAACATAAAAAATTATAAAATATATTTGTCTCTAGATATGACGTATTACATGCGTGTCCGTACAATTTTTTCTTTAATCATTAAGCAGCAAAATGAAAAGGTTAAAACTAACATATTACCAAAATAACATTTAGAAAACTAACATTTAAAGTGTTTGGTACCTCAAATTTCCAAGCTAATATGAAAGTAGAAGCAAGATGTCATCATGTAATTCTAGCGCTATATTAGGTTATATCATTTCATCTCTTTTTATTTATTAAATTATTTTTTTTATATATTTGATTGTAGTTGTTAAATAATAAAATGAAAATAATTAGCTATTCTAGGGATATTTTTGACCAATACTCATATTAGAACACCAGACTCCTAGTCCTGATATGCTTTCATGGATTATTAACACCGAAACTTAACCAATAAAATTAAATTATGGCATTGTACTTTAGTTATCTAGCATGAAAATGAAGTTGTAAATTGGAATTGAGCATTAGAAATATTATCATGTTTGGATGTCTATTTGACATTAGAATCATAATTACAAGAATCTATTCCGTTGAATTTTATTTTGATCATTTCTATTATTTAAATGATAGATTAATCTCTTTCATAGTATTATATCTACCATTTTAAATAAGTGTCATTCCACTTACCGAACCTTAACAATGATCTTACACAATAGGAGATGATTTACTTTTATTTAACCACTAAAACAACTTCCTATTGATCAATTGCATTGAATTATAATTTAACTCACTTAAATCATTCTCAAATCCTAATTTTCAGTATAAAAATAGCAATCCCAAAACTAGACATGACACATCAAAGGAGAACACAAAACAATTATCATAAACATCATCATCTACCTAGTTTTTATAATAACCATCCATCACCAACACTATTATCCATCATCGTCACAACTATCACTTCCACCATACCAACAAGCTTCAATTGATGTTGTCAATGCCATTGTCATCACAATTGAGGATAATGTTATCAACAAAAAGTTAACACTATTAAACGAAAAATAATTATTCTATATATTAATAATATAATAATTTTTATACTATTAAGATCATTTATTATGACCATTTTCAAATAAATGGAAGATATAATATAAGAAATCATAGATATTAAAAACTCAAAATGGATTGTGTAACACATGATTTAACAATAGTAGCATTTTAAAAAAGAGAAAATCAATTTAGAGATGTGATTTGTTAGTAGGACCCGATGCTTAAATCTTGAGTTTACTCTTCAGTCTCATTCACACACTCTCTCTCTCTTCTCTCTTACACTAACGGAAAGTCTTTCCCTTTCTCAAAATTTCCTTTGCTGTGATAACAAAAGTGAACGATAAACTAAAAAAAACACAACAAACAGTACAACAATTTCTGTGTTTTTCACTGTTTCAAACAAATGGGGTTGGTTTCACAGGATGCCCTTCATCAGCTTCAAGCTCTTATGGATCAAGGTTGAAACTTTATCATACCCATTTTTTATTTTCATCTTTTTTTTTATCATACCCTCATTATCAATTTCTTAACCCTTTTGAAATGTTTTTCTTCTTCTAATGAATGATGGTTTTGATAGTTGAGGAGCCACTGAAGAAAACTTTTCAGGTGAGTTCTCACTTTTTTGTTTTATTTACTTGGATATGTTTTGTTTTAACCATTCTCAAATTTTCAACTCAATTTGCTATTTTTGGCTTTTCTCACCTTTCTCAATTACCCTTTTTAATTTAGGGCTTTTTTGGGTGCCTTTAATTTGGTGTAAAAACCCTGAATTTCTCTTAATTGATGTACCAAAATATCTCATTGCTATGTTGTATTTTTAGATCTGATTTCAATTTTCAAGTATCACAAGTTCAATCAATGTGGCATTTTCTTCTAACTATAATTTCATCAACTTGCTTCAAAGATATAATCAGACCTGTAATTTTTTTAATCTCACAACATATTTGAAGAGCATAATGGTAGAACGATTAATTTAGCATTCCTCAATTTTATTTCATTAATCAATTTCTTTATTTAGCTATGCTGATAGACCTAATGGTATCAATGCTTCTTTTTCTTTCACCAAGGCTCCAAGTTTAGGATATAAGTTTGGACTTTATTTTCCCTTTTGGAAATTTAACATTGCTGTATTGTGTAGAATGTTCATCAGGGATTTGCCACTGAAAACTTAGCTCGGTTTCTAAAAGCAAGGGAGTGGAATGTTTCAAAGGCACATAAAATGGTAAGATATATATTTGGTGGATGTATTTTTGTTGTTATTGAGTGACATGCTAAACATTAATGTGTTCTTCATTGTTTAAAATGGATTATGACGTCGGATTTATTTGTAACATAATGTCTATATTATGTTTCAGTTAGTTGAATGTTTAAACTGGAGAGTACAAAATGAGATTGATAACATATTATCCGTAAGTCTATATTTTGCCGATCCTTAATTATTGTTTAGGCATTTCTTTTAGCTATTCATATTATTTTTTACCTTCAGAAAATGATGTTATTTTTGTCCCTTTTATTATATTCTATTGTGGCTCCTTTGTATACTTATTGGCTAAACCTTATTAATATTTATATCTATTGTAGCTGACAGAGATTTCTTACTTGTTTAGTCTGTGTGGTGTGGTGTTTAATTTTCAGAAACCAATTGTCCCTCCTGATTTATACAGATCAGTGCGTGATTCACAACTCATAGGGCTGTCAGGGTACTCAAGGGAGGTGCTCATTCTCAAACTTAATATTTCCTTAGATGTGCTTGAAAGTTTTTTCTTGTCAAAATGTGCAGATTATGCTATATCTGCATCTATTTACTGAACATTGATCAAAATTGTGCACGTTTCTGGTAATGCTTCATTTTTTTTTTGTTTTTAACTTATGTTCTCTCATCCCTTCCAGGGCCTGCCTGTATTTGCAATTGGTGTTGGGCTCAGTACATTTGACAAAGCATCTGTAAGTTTATCTTGCTAGAAAAAGAAAATGTGACATTGCTTTATTTGGAAACTATCTATTGCTTCATCTTAAAGCCTTGTGTAGTGTTGTTAGGGTATGTGAAGCCAAATTCTTTCTGAAAGAGGACACACTGTCTTTGATGTGCCCAAATAACCCTACTCTCTCATTTGCCAAAAAAAAATCTTAAATACTTGTGTTCATGTCATATAACATTGTATGTCTGTATGATTTCAGGTCCATTATTATGTCCAGTCTCACATTCAAATTAATGAATATCGCGATCGTGTAGTCTTGGTGGGTATTTGTCTTTGGAGTCTGCTAAGAGTTACTTCTTGATTGACCTGTTTTTAGGTTTTGTCCTTTTGTTTCGAGTTTGACCCATATATACCTGTATGTAGCCTTCTGCATCAAGGAAACATGGGCGCCCTATTACTACATGTATAAAGGTTTTGGATATGACTGGCCTGAAGCTATCAGCCCTGAATCAGATTAAGGTACTTTTGAGTTCATACAGCTACAGGGATGGCATAATCATGATTACCAGTGGATTGATAGTATTAGTAATGCATTCTGATATTAATACAAGAAGCATGCTAGTTTATATTTGAACCCCGAGTTGTATGGCCATTTAGAGTTGATACGTCAGTCAGTAACAGCTCATATAGAATTTTGTTAACAATCATATATCAGTAAGCTATAGCATATATCTGATATTAGTAGAGATACTCAATGTTTCACTCCATTATTCTGAGTCTAGGTCAAACCTTTAATGTTATTTGCTTCAAGAACAAATACAAGATAAAATTCTTATGTTAACATTTTTCCTTCGCTTTGAATATTTCCTATACCATTGAATTGTCTTTTGTGCCGATGCAGTTATTGACTATAATATCATCAATTGATGATCTGAACTACCCGGAGAAGTCAAATACTTATTACATTGTAAATGCCCCATATATATTTTCAGCTTGTTGGAAGGTAAGAAAAGATGTTATTTCTTGTGACTTGGTTTCCTATATGGTGTTTCTATTTAATGTATTGGTTTTAGTTATGCCCCTAATGAAGCCTCAGCATAGTATTAAACACTTAGCATTAGCAGGTTGTGAAACCACTTTTACAAGAGAGGACAAGAAGAAAAGTGCAGGTCTTGCCAGGTTCTGGGCGAGATGAGCTGTTGAAGGTAAGTTTTTTTATTTTTAATTTCATTTATTGGACAAGTCATGCTCAATCTAATAGTTTTAAAATAGAACTGAGAAGGGCAAAGACAAAGAACATCTTGTTCACTTTTAAATGTAATAAGAATGAAAATCATAGAAAAAACACGCCAGGAAAGCAAAAGCCAGGCAATCCTTGAAATATTTTGTCGGAGATGCTGAGTTGCAATTTTGTCCCAGATGAGTTTCTGTCACATTCTTAGGACGGCCTAATGCACAAGGCTCCCGCTAGTAGGGTTTGGGGGGAGTAGATATATGCAACCTTATCTGCAAATGGAGAGGCTATTTCCAGGACTTGAACTCATGACTCTTGGTCACAACCTTGTGTCATATATTTATCTGTAAAAGTTTCCTTGCATTCCTTTCAACCACATGCGTGCACTGCACATTACCATAAATCTTTCCTGTTCTAATGCTTCTCAAAGCCTTTGAAATAGGTGTCAGAAAATGATCAATTTTCCAAAAATAAATCCAGTATTCATCTTAAGACACCAAAAGGTAGACCATATGCCCCACAAAGTCTTATATAATTTACAACTTTTCTTAGAGAAATATCAGCTACCTTCGCAATCTTATTTTGAATATTTATCAGCTTCCGAGTATTTCCTTATTACATTCATAGGATAATTTGGTTTGCTTCACTTTCCCTATAAACTGTAGATACGTAGCGAAGCAAGTTGAGGCTTTAAAAAAAACTATGAACTTCACTCTTACAAATTGTGTTCCTCTGGCATGATTTTGCTTGCATTTTGCTATTAAAAGTAGCACTAGCGCAGATTGTTCTCCTGGAAGTGCATGTATAGTTTCTGAGATTTGATTAACTTTTTCTTCAGTTCGTATTAATAAGTGCGTGGATTAGTTTCCATATTTTTGGAGGAAAAAACTGATGGCTAAATCTATCGTTAAGTGTAACCTATTATCTGCTTTTATTTGGCATGTAGATCATGGAGTACGAATCTCTGCCACATTTCTGTAAAAAACAAAGCTCTGGATCTTCCAAACATTCAGTGTCTGTAAGCGAAAATTGCTATTCCTTGGATCATCCCTTTCATCAAGAGCTCTATAATTACATCAAGCAGCAATCGAGAATCCATGAAGCTGTTGAACCCATGAAGCAGGGATCTTTCCATGTAGATTTTCCCGAACTTCCTGCCGAGGAAGAAGAGATTGCCAAGACTATAGAGTCAGAGATCAACAAGTTTAAGGGCAGCAATGGGGACTCAGAGTCAGATTACAACATGGCCTTTAAATCAATGGTGATTGAAGATTGATTATGTTGTAGTTTCCTTGAGGATTTGAACTGCTTAGTTAACAGCCAATGGTTACTTAGTCATCTGATATTTTGCCAGTCCTGTAAATCTTCTTAACTATTTGAACCAAACCACTGTGTAGAACAAAGGTTCTGAGGAACTAGTTTACTAGCCTTGTTTACTTAAGCTTGAGAAATTCAGGCAGTAGCTGTAGTAATAGACAACATAAAGCGAATCCTAGCTTTGCATTGTGCTAAAATGCAAGAGAGAAATCTGAAATATAGTATTTTACCTTCACATTTCTTCTTTCCGGAGCTTGGGCGAGTCTCTCGACGTAATCGTAAGGTTTCTTGCCCCATGAATTTAAATCTTAGAAAAAACTTCTTCGCTTATAAGGGTAAATGACTATGTATATTTATCCTTCCCAAACCCCAATAGGTGAGAACTCTGTGTATTAGGCTACTTTTTTATTTCATTTCCCGAGTTTAATATGTATTTGTTATATTCCTATTAGCTTTTGATGTAAATGTGCTTGACTTTTATGCAGTCTTAACACATGTTGGGCTATAACTACAATGGCATATGTTAAATAAAAGCCTGCACCAGTAAATGAAATTGCTTCTATTTGCTCCAATTAGATGCAATATTATGCTAGGATCTGTGGGCAGGATGATACTGGCTTATATTAATATCAATCTTACATCAATAAACAAAATTATCTTTATTTGTACTAATTGGATGCCTTATTTAATTACTGTTATTGTTGGGGACACATTTTATTAAAAAACAGTTGAAGTTGTTATTTTTGTAAGAGTCATGTTATTTTCTACTGGCTTTTGTGTAATGTGTTTTACAAGGCCTGTTTAAAAAAAGACTTCAAATTTTTTATTGCAACATCCAGTTGAAGATAATTTAGTCATAGATAAACACAAGTTGGTGTTACCTTCTGAGAATCCAAATATGATATATGATTTTGATAATGTGGGTTTGAATAACCATGGCATACATGTTGGTTACATAATTCTGCTGTCTATCCTAGACAAGCATGTGACAAAGGTTTATCCGGAGAGAAAAACTTGTATGGAGATACATGTAACACGTCATATTTGAAGACAAATATATTTTATAGTTTTTAATACTATCATTTAGGATTAAATTTAATTAAAATTAAAATATCAATGTGTTGTTTCTCTATAGAAGTCTTTCTCTTAGCTGGAATCAAATAACTTAAAGTACATATACAGTGCTATATCTATAACTTAAAGTCCTTCAGCACTGAACAATGAACCTAAACAACTGCTATATCTAAATGACTTCCCTCAAATGTAGAAAATCAGAAACTTCTCTGTTGAGGCCCCTAAGAGAAGCAACTCAAGAAACCAGGTTGTTGACAATGAGTATTCACATTTGCACAATGTTTTTAAAAGATGAAAACATTGACATATCTCTCAAAGAATAAATGACCATGTAATGCAAGGAGCCTTCTAAAATGCAAAAAGCCAATGCAACGATGAAGATGATTTTCTTTGTTCCTTTTGATTATCCGATCTGCACCTGTGAGTCTCAGTATTCATTTTGAGACGAGCAAAGAGATCAAGCGAATGCTAAATGGGAGGTAGAGAATCTAGACTTGGCCGGACATTGTTATATGCTCAAGAATCTAGACTTGAACTGCCTGTGTTTAAGTCTTCGGCACCGCCCATATGAACGGTATATATTCATGGAGGTAGAGGATGTGTCACTAGCCATAGGCCATATGCTTTATTTCGGGAAGGTATGAAGCTACTTATCTGATTTAGAACCTGGCATGATTCTGCTGATGAACATAAAAAACTTCATCTTGCCGCATTTTGAGGCCATGCAGCGACATACCTTGGAGAATGTTAGTCAGACTCCGTAATGAACATTAGCATCTGGAAAGCAGCTTTATATAAAAAATCCACAGACATAATCATAGTGATGACAACCTCTAGGAGGCTGCCTTAGAATTAGGATAATTTTAATTTGAAGTCTTGAGCTTTTTTAAACCGTAATTCGTTTTTGGTAAATTGTAGGAATTTGGGGTTGTTTTGGTGAAGAAAAGATTAGGAGGGAGAAGCGCCACAAGCATGGAAGCTTGATAAGCTATGAGGTTCGCCACAAGCAAGGAAGCTTGATAAGAACTTGTTAATGGTGGCTACGACCGACCTAGGTTTAGGAGAAGTACTCTCAACTAAAAAAATTCAACTTAACTTTTATTAATGACAATTCAATTACATAAATAGGCAATCTGAATGTCTTGGACTGGAATAAAAGACTAAGTCCTAGTTAACTTGCATAATAAAAAATCCTAATTAAAACTTAGGCTAAAAATAAATATAAAATAATAATGTAATTCCTAATTAAATCAAGTAGATAAGATCTTAAATAATGTAATTTAGTTGAGATATTTGTTGGCTGAGTTGTTGATGCCTTGACCAAATCTTGATCTATTTGAAGATTTACAAGCCTATTTTGATTTCAAAATCCCCACAATTTGGAGAAGATAAGATAGTGAATCAAGTCCTTTGCCAAATTATATTTATCTTCAAGCAACCAAATTTATCTTCAAGCAAGTTGAATAACAACTTTACAATCTAATTTTCTTGATTATAGCCGTGTCATCCCTAAGGCCATAAATAATCTATCTTCTCCTATTTTCATGCTAACCGAATCCTCAATGTTGGTTGGAGAAGATTTGATTATGCCATTTGAATTTTTATGACTCTTGCTTCAAATGCCACGTGACAAACTTACCCTTGAACCTGGGTGAACTACTTGGTCACGAAATATAGACCATGTTACATGAATTAAATACTTCAATAAAAATAAACCTAAGACTATATGAGAATGCAATCTCATTTATTTGAATCAATGCAAATAAAATAAACCTAAGTTGGAACATACCCTAAGGACATAAATGTCCTTCTCACATACCCTCTCCTAGGTCAATTGTGTCCTTTGAGACCTTAAGGATCCCTGCCTTGGCATTAACCCTAGTTGTAGGACCATCATGACTTTTCTTGCCCTTGGGATCAAAAACTACCCTAGGAGGGTTTACATCACATAGTACTCAAGTTGGAAAAAATCGTATGAAATTAAAGTTTTCATATTGATATGTCAAAAGATGTCAAAAAAGTTAGGCATTCCACCTAGAATGACGGAAGCAGATTTACAACAATGCACAAGCATAATCCAAAAACCAACTTTTTCTGAAACAAATCAAAGCACACGCCTAAAGGTAAGATTGATGCGTGTGGCTTCAGCTTTTGCTCGCTTAGGCACGGAATGAATCCAATCCCTTTGGGTAAAGCCTCTCATAACCAAAAGGGATCCATGCTTGAGTCTAAAGGTATGCTGATCAGCATGACTACTCTTCTTTATTCGCTTCCTTGCTGGCTCATCGCTTCCATCTAGAGGTTCACATCAAACAGTAACATGTCACTTTTATGAATGCTCATATAAAGGTAGAGCACTCTTGTATTACACATACAGAGAGACATGAAAAGAGAATGAGATACTCTCTAATCCATTTTTGTAGAATGCAGAACAGGAAAAAACATACACCTAGACTGCTAGAAATACACACTTGACACTCCTATCAAATTATTTTATGCATTATTCTTTAAAGGTAGACCACAAGGAACAAAAAAACCAGAAATAATATAACACTTACAAGAATTCAAACATGAAACACAGACACAAACAAAATTGAATTGCATGGTTGAAGTGCAGTAGTAATCTCGGAAGAAAAAAAAATTATACCAGTAGATTTTTTACATGGCTTCTTCTTCAAAACGAAGTCACGTTCACATCCGAACGATAGAGAAGCAATCTCAGGAGTTGGTCCATAAAGCTTCTCATCATCAGCATGCCAACCAACATAGTCATTACCGCCTCTATATCTATTTAAGAGTAAGCTATTAAAACTACTACCAGGGAGAGCTTTATGGACCTTCAAAAGTAAGTAAGCAACATTTGATGAGTAACAAACATAGGCCAAAAACCCATTAATCAACTATATTAATAATATAGAATTGATGAGTAACAATTTGATTGAAAATAAGTCTTACAGCATCCAAGATTTGTTGAAGAGGTGGATAATCATCCCAAGAATATGCATGTGGCTGATATCCACTATAACTCAACTCAGTCAATCCCGGAGTTGCTACATAACATGTGTCTCTAGGCTGCACATAAATTACATTACATAACATTACAAACTACAATTTCACAAGTTTAAAACACCCCCATATAAAAAACTGACCCAGCACACGAAACTCCCACCTAATGGGATCCGGGAAGGGTTCATGTGTACAGCCTTACTCGTTTTCCAGTACTTGACCACGAGGTCAGAAGGTAGACAACCTTATGGTAGATTGGTAACCCTCCTTTTTTTGGTATAACTAAGGAAATCCTTGACTTAGGAACTAATCTCTTCCGGTTTACGTGACTGTTCATCTCAACAAGTGTCACGATGGCTATGGCTCGTAGGAATCGAATCACTAAAGTTTACCTTTTGATCTACCTAGGGCCTAACGGCCTTACACCAATAGACAAACATCTTGTTAGTCGTACCCTCCTTTAAACCAATGTCATATATAAATAAACATTTAATAATATTAAGATAAATTACTAAACATAATACAAAAGAAAAAAAAGGACAAAATTACAACATTAGCTTTATTTCCAAATTAAAAGACAAAAACGAAAAAAATAATGAGGAAAGGAAAAGATAAGATTTTGAAGGAACCCCAGATTCTATTATGAGTTGAATTTGGACCTGGAGGAAAGATTTTCCGAAAACACGAATGTTGGGTCTGGTCCAAGGGATATGTTTATCAAGGTAATTGAACCAATTCCATGATTGATCAGAGGGTGCAAACCTCTGAATAAAAACGACGTCGCTTCCATTTCCCAGATCCACCGTTTCAGTCTTTATCGTCTCGTTAACGTTGGAAACGGACACCGGCTTCAGCTTCAAAACACTCATAATGCCGATATTGCACCGTCGGAGAATGTTGGAGTTAGTTTTTTAACTCTTCAAAATTCTTTCTTCATTTGTAAAATGGCAAAATTAATTTGTAAAACGTATTTAGATTTTGTTATTTTAATATTTGTTGTGATCTTATACTATAAATTAAAATATTTAAAAAATCAAATATAACTTTTTCTTGGAGAAACCATTGTTGATGACATGATTCTTAAAATTAACTTTTATTTAATGATTATATATTCAATAGTTTCATTTTTTATGAAAACTAAATAATAAGCAAGTGATTTAGAACTCTAGTATTTCTTTGTTTTCCATAGATTAAACAAAACTATCTTACTTCATAATGAATTTATCATTTGGCTTTTTCTTCTTGTCACAAGTGCTTTATTATAAATTCAAATATCCAATATTGTGATAATCTAATTTTTTTGGTAATTTGTAAAATTTTATACTTTAACCTTATTTTAAAAATACATTGTAAAACCCTTCTGAATTTTATTGTAAAGGTAATTAATATCTTTCTTATAAGGTAATGAATATTCTTGGTTATACAAAAAAATTAGAAAATAATTTATGCATTAAGTTTTAATAATTTTATGAATAAATTATATAGACCTCCCCTGAGTTTTAATAAGATTACACGAACTACCCTCCCTTTTTTTGTACCTACACAAACCTCATATTCTTTATATATGCATATTACACAGATAACCTCTGCCGTTAGTTGGCTGTTAAATAACGGTGTCATGTGCATATCACATGTCATTTAATAAAATTTTATGATAAAAATACCCCTTTTAGACTTCATGTAAACATGTTTTAATATATTGCTCACAACTTGTTTGATGAAATGCGAAAGAATTATAGTGAATATTAATCTACAGATAAATATATATATACATAACAATTAATAAATATTACTAAAACATGTTTCATTTTTTTTGTAAATATTGTTAAAGATGATTTTTTTCTAAAATTTATTATTTAATCCACACATAAACCTATATAAATTAATAAATATTTCTATAATACTTTTTGTAATATATAATGCAAACATATTTGTAATATTATTCTTTTTGTAGTATTTCTTTTAATATTATTCTTTTGTTATCATGACTAATATTACTATAACATTGCAATGATGCTGTTAAAAAATTCCATAAATTTAACTATCCATAAATATAACTATTCAAAAAACTTCATAAATATAAATGTTGAAAAGACACGCATGCACTACTATGATGTGTTCTTCTTTGGTTTGCTTCCTTTTTTAATGCATTTTCATATGTCCTACTATTACCATCATTCCTTGTTATCATGCTCACTTGCAATATCTTGAGTTAGTTTACCTTGTTGATTAAGAATTCTCTTCCCTCCCCATAAAAAAACTTCCTATTAAAAAATGTATCACATTTTCATCCATCTCACCTTGTTGTTGCAACTGTTAGTTCTAAACTAAAACGAGTGATATACTGATTGAACAAAGCTTCACCATTACTATTGTTATGACAAGAAATTTGTGTTGTTTTGAGTTTTTGATATGAGAAAGAAAATGACTCACAATTCTTTCAAGCATTTTATCAAACAATAGAGAGTTAAAATAGAAGAATTGGAATACAACAAAATCCAAGATAAAAGAGCCACATACTTTCACAGAATTTAACACAATGAAGTACAAAGAAATGAAAAAAATGAAAAATCAAAATACACAAGAAAAACAAAACTATATGAATATACAAAGAAATGAACTATGATTAGAAGCCAAATATTGATGCACTACTTTAATTTTCAAAGACTAAACCTGTGAAGCTAATAGATATCACTCATTCTATATTGGACAAAGGCAAAATGAATGAAGAACATCTGGGAATAAAAAACATGGGAATATAATAGAAAAAATGAAAAAATTGAAAAATAGAAGACATGGGAATAGAATAAAAAATGTGATGTTGTTTCTACTCATTGCCAAATTTGATATTGATTTCCTTGAACCCTAGCTTGTGAAAGATGATGTATTTTGTTGAAAGAAAAGAAGAATGATGTTTTTTTGAAATAAAGGGTAGCTTAGTATTTTATCATTCATTTTAACTTTAGGTTAACAATGTTAGATCAAGGGAAGGTATGTGTAACTATAAAAGAAAGAGGGGTAGTACATGTAGTTTCATTAAAACTAAGGGAAGGTCCGTGTAATTTACTGTAATTTTATTTACATCATAATCCAACGCTTATATGTTAATCATTGTTGGATTTTAGGTGTATGATATACTAATAATATAAATAACATTACAGTAACGATCTATTGATATTAAACTTTTTTAAATTGATTAAGTTGTGTTTAAAATAAGTGTGAACACAAGGAAAGGAAAGGGAATGGTAACATTTTAAATTTGATTATGTTGTGTATAAAGTAAGGCTAAACCGCTAAAGTATTAGATTAAATAAGGCAAAGGAATTGTTGCAAGTAAAGTTAGTCCAAAATTGAAAAAAGGTATTGCATTCATCAAACTAGCAATGTTGAAGTATAAAATAGCAAGCATCAAACATTTATGTATGTTTTTGCTTGACTGCTTCAAAATCAAAACATTACCACAAAAAAAACCTTAGCAAAACCTCAAGAATGCTCAATTGCTAAACTGAAATGCTAATTTTCAACTAGTTTTTTTGTTTTTAGGCAAACAAATGCAACACACCATAAAGACCAAATGAACCATTAATCACAACTTACATTGAAATATGCATATCTATTTAGGAGTTAATAAATAGCAATACTCAACTACTTATAGATGCTACAACAATTATGATCTTGTTAGTGATACTACCATAGGAACACTTGCAATTTCTGCACTACTTTGAGGGAGCAATAGGTGTGATCAACTTTACTGTCAATTCTATCTCACCGGACTCAACTCCGCGAAGCCTTAACCAAACATTTTGCACCACTTCGCCATTAACGCAATTGATGCTGCTTTCGCGGACAAGACAATTGTCACTTTCGGGTATGACCTTCCTTATTGTTGTCTCGCCAGAGGAGACTCTTAAGATATCCCTTAATCTAGCTGCTGAGACTAATGGTTGAAGGTTTAGGAAAGCATTTCCCATCTTATCATCAGACTTCAAAAGATCTTTATCAAATACTTCCTATAAAAAACTCAGTTATACAACATGAAGACTAATAAAGTGTATTTTGAATCTCATAAGAAAAATTATCAATATATTTCATAACCATAGTGAAATGTTTGAACTTGAGTACCTTCCAAGCAAAACAGACTTGAAAGGAATGACGAAAACACGGAATGAGAGGTATACTATTCAATACTAAACATTTAAACATGCCAGAATCTACAGCCAATGAGGGAAACTGAAGAAAGGCACAAAATCTAAATTTAGGTGAAGTAACCTTATCTTCCATTCTTAGTCTAAGAGAGAGATTGTGCCTTAAGAACAGAAAGTCTCAGACAAATTTTCCAGAGATATTTCTCGAAAGCATTCAAGAAGTCAAGAAAATTTTTGATGCTACCATTTTTTATGTTGGTAGAATTCTAAAATTTATGGTAAGATTAACATTTCTTTCCAAGTTCACAAAGGACTAATAGCATTTGGGACTCATTTGCATAAGCTCAAGTGGATACACTATATAATCCACAAACTAGGCATGCAGGCTCCCTTAATAACAAAAAGACTTCCTTAGGAGTGAAAGAAGAAAATGAAAGGATACACAACAAATTGGTAGAGCTTGGTTTAACCGAATATTGTAAAATAGAAAGGTAAAAATAACTGCACAAGTGTTTGGTAAAATGAATATTTGCAAGCACAAAGTTCGTCCGAAAATAATGCAATGAGAATATGAGAGGTAATCTGATATTAGCATACACTTAGGGTAAGGGTAGCGAAGAATAAGAACATTATATTGAATTCTTTAGGGCCCTAAAAAATATCGGATAATTTGAAAATTTGCTTATTTTAATTAGTATAGCAGGTGTCATCTTAAAATTCGTTTTAGGCCTCAATATACATTTGTTCGCCCCGGACTTAGTGAGTGTGTTGAAGCTCAACAAGCTTGAATCAGCAATTTATGAATTATTGATGTGGGGATAGTGGTAAGACAATAAACTGAATGTGACCTGACTCACAAAGTTGTCAGCTACCAACATATAGAACATGTGAATTACTGGTACCCTTATGGATAATTATTTGCTTTCTTGTTAGGACATTTCAAGGGATTTTCTCCATCTAATTAACTTCTAAACATAAAGTAGAAGAAACTATTGAGATGTCTGAAATCTAAGGCCTAATTACTTAAACATATTCAAGAATTAAGTACAAACACAACATTTGAAGTGCCTGCAAAATTTGAAATCTACAAATGCCAACATTAGGAAACTCACCAAATTCAAAACTCCCAAAGGTTCTGTCACAGTGAAATTCAGCTCTTCATTCCAAACAGGATTCAAACAGCTATTGATGACCTTGGTTTTCGCCGTCTGATACAATTTAATGAACCATTACAACATTTTGTTGTTAAAAATGTTGCTATATATACTATACAATGTTGATCTCAAGAGAAACAAGTTACAAAATGGAATTGAAATGTAAAAATCCTAGTTACCTGATTTCCTACTTTGAGCACAACATAAGGATCACTGCTCTTGAAATCCCTTATCACCAACCTCTTCCCTTGAACAACTATCACTTTAAACAATCCCAATTGTTCACTCATTATTCTCCTAATAACATGTCAAAGTTTATTAATCAACTTAGCAGATCATAACACCAAATATGGAGTAAAAAAAATCAGTTTTTAATCAGATAAAAACTCATACCAGATAAACAAAGCAAGAGGAATACAACACTAAGGAAATAGAATAATGAAATAAACCATGAATATTCTAATGGAGAAGATATGAGAAAAGAAATTAGATTAGAACCCTCAACCCCCACACAAAAAAAGTTGAACTTTTTAGAAGTAACTACACTAAAATTTACAAACTTGGTGAAAAAAATAGAAAGACCTATGAAAACAAGAGAAGAGCAACAACCCAAGGAGTATAGCCATGAAATTATTCAACATAAAATGTTCATCTGACCCCATTTTTTTAATAATAAATCATAAAATAAGTACAAAAATAGCACCATCACAAAATGGTCCTTATTAATCAACTGAGCAAGAAGTAAGAAGATGGTGATAGCAGAGTATATATATTCCTCATTGAATACAAATTATATAAACATAAAAATATGTGTTATATTTTTTTTATTCAAGAAAAAATAAATAAAAATGGCTAGGATATAATTTTTTGGAACCTAAAAATCACAAAACAAACAAAAAAACAAAGCTCACCAATAGATATGTTTATGTGTGTGTAACTAAAGTGAGTTGGTTTTGTGGTTTATGTTGTGAATGAGGAAAGAGAAATGAACATGAGATTTAATGGCACTGGAACAACCTTGTCCACTACACATACAAGTGGTGATGGAGATCTAAGTTGCATGGTTTTATAAATGCAAAGACATTATGCAACAGACACGTGCCAGTCAAAGGAATCATTGTTAATTATACATGATTGTGGACTATGTTGTTTTAACATTGACCAGCCTTACTATGTTGTTTTAACATTGACCAGACTTGGTCTTTGTGTTTTTATTACTACTGTATATTATATCCATTGGCATTCATTGTGTATTTAGTTAATATTGAAGTGTGAAGTGGAATTGGTTTGCAAAAAGAAAAGTTGAAGAAAGAAAAGAAGGAGGAAAGAAAAGTGTAGAGGAAAAAATAAGTAGAAAAATGATGATTTTTTAGTTGTTTAGTATGGTAGAAATTTGAATGAAAGTAAAGAGAAAATAATATAATTATTCTTAGTCATAATATTAGCATTTATGCGTTGGTTTATTTTCTTTGAAAATTTAAGAAATTAGCAACACTTATAAGCTTGATTAACATGGAATATACATTTTTTTTAGCACTAGAAAATTCATTTCTAATGTTCTTCTCTAGAGTTTTCCTTCCAATATTTGAGAGAAAACATGATACTAGGTCAAAATTGATATTTAACGACGCACATTTAACGACACTTATGTGTTGAACGTTGTTAAGCATAAGGTGTAAGAAAATTAACAGCACTTATTGAAGAAAACACTGTTAAAGTGTTATCTTTAACATCGTTTATTGAAGCAAACGCTGTTAAATGTGTTATCTTCTTATTGAAGCAAACACGGTTAAATGTCATACTTCATATATCTTTAACAACACTTACTGAAACAAACGTTGTTAAAGGTCATACCTCTAACGCTTGTTTTAGTGAACGATAATCTTTTCAAATTCAAAAACAAATTACGCAATAATACATATCACTCAGTTTGTTATTTCTCTTACTTTTTTTTTCTTCTCCATAACTTACTTTTTTTTTTTCACTTTCTTTTTAGTTTCTCTCTTCAAGCAAATTATTGATTTTTAGTTTCTCTCTTCAAGCATAAGGTAAATTCTTATCTTATTTTAGCTTATTTATTTTTCCCTTCACTAATAGTGTAATCTTTGTTTGTTGTGAAGTTACGCAACTATGATGTTCCAGGTTTTTGGCTATGATGAACATTGGAGGAAAAAAAATGAACAATTTTCCCAAGATCTCATTACTCATATGTTGTTTTATAATATTAGAATACGTTAAAGTTGAACGTAGTTGAAGTCGTTGGTGATTTAACAAATCTATTGTAAATGTGGTGGAGTTGGACATGATGGTCATGTGTTTGATAGAATGTCTGAGAGATATATTATTTTATTTAGAAAGTAGATACTTAACCGCGTTTAAGTGTTGTTGAATATAACCTTATATACTTCTGTGTTCACATAGAAAACGCCACAAAAGCTATGTTAAATGACAATTTTCAGCGCGATTGTTTTACTATTCTGGTGAATGTAAAGGCATGAAAATATTTTTTTTCTTCATTTTTCATTCCCCTTGCTTTCATTCCTTCACTATTTTTCACTCAAACCAAATATAGCTTAAATGAGCAAAATATTTTATCTATACTATTAATAAAACCACCAATCATGGTGTAATTTGTGTTTTCTATTTTAAAAGTGTATTTAAAAAATTGAATATTAGACCAATTGAATAAATTCAACCGTAAATTTAGCGCAAAAAATTATATTTGAATTTATAAAATACAAACTATACATTACAAACGATAGGAAAGCGGGTTGACAGGCACGACAGTGCATGTCAACACGCTAGTAAAGATAAAAAATATACACATTAATAGTGATAGTTATATACTATTAATCTATCATTCACTATTCATTTTAATTATGATTTTTCAAAGAAAATATCCAAATAGAATGTGGATGATATAATAATTGTGTATAAATATTTATAATAATAATATATAAATATTACATTTTTTTATAGAAGAAGTATTGTTTTAGGGTCTATTTAAGAATTGATTTTATAGAGAAAATAAGGAAAATAAAAGATATATCTAACAACTATATTTCATAGGTCATGATTCTTTTCCTTTAACTTCTAGAATTTAACTCTCAAATATTGTAAGCGGAAAACAATGAGTATCTAAGATAGGTTCCAAGTTGACTATGACAACAAGGGCTTTCTCTCTCCGGCTAAAATGAAAAAAAAAAAAGAATAAAATATCTTAAATATAAGAAGATAAGTCTTATATGGTTTCTAAAATCTTGACATATGTCATATTTAATTATTTTATATAAATATAATTTTAAAACTAAATAAAACATTATATATATCATATTTTTATTGACCGAATGATATAAATTATCTACTGGATGACTCTCATAAAAAAATCATAGTTTCATAGTTTGGAGAAGACATAGTCATGCAGATTACTGTGTATGTTTGACCGCGTGTATCCCAAAGCTTGCTTTTGCTACACTTCATATCCTTTCTTTTCACACGCCCTATTATTTTGTCTGCTTTTGTTTAGACTTTAGAGTTTAGATTAATGCTTTAAACGCATTTGTAACTGTACATTATTGACTTCACATGACACTAGATATAAGTAGAACTAAAATTTGTGTAAAAATAAGATTAATTATAACTAGACCATGAAAACTGATATGATGTGCATTATTCTTTTACTTGGTGAATTTTATAAGTGTCATTATATAGTATGTGGACAATATTAAATAATTTTGTATCAAATAAATCACTATTATTTTCACTTTATATTTAATACTCTTTTATTTTTCATAATAATGATTTAACATACTGGCTAGGTACTATTCAATAAAGTTAATGTAAAGGGATAAGAATGGATTGGAGAAAGAAGTAAATGGAGTTGATAAAGTTTAAATACTAGTATTTTTGGAATATTAATACATTTCTTAATAAATTTGAAAATAATAAGTACTGTTGGCTAATTCTCCTAATCTACATAAATTAATTTATAAATAGGACAAAGATTACTTATTTATGGTTATTTTATACTCTTACAATCTTTATATATATTTTTATACGAATATATTAATCAAGATCCAACACTATTGTTTTATTCTTCTTAGTATGAAGGTGTTTTAGCAATTAATGTTATCCAACTAGAATTCATTGTGATTGGCATGATATCAATAACTCATTTATAATGAAGTGAGATAAATCTAAAGCAAGTAAAAATTAAATGTTTTAATCTGTGGAGCAAGTAAACTACTCACAGTTATTAGTAATGGCCAAGTTAATAATATGTTTGGATTGTTTCATACACACAGTAATTAGTATATTGGGGATTTGAATTTAGAAGCTTTCTCATTCTCGTTATTTATCATTTCGTTTGATTATTGTATTCTTCTGTTCTTTTATTTAATGTAAAAATAGTATAAACTTGAATAGCTAACATAAATATTTTCTGATCATAAGTCCAAGAGAATATAAACCAATTATTTGGATATGATGCTATAAGTCTATAATGAGTCATAGCTATTATTGTTTTTCCTGGCAAGTAGAAAGTCCATTAATTAAAAAGGAATATTACCAAATTCACTAGTAATAATGTATGTAAAACTAAGGTAAAAGCTATTCAAACTTATAAGTTATAATTGCCTATTCATATAATCAATCATAATTTTTTAAAATAACAAATTAAAAATACAATTGGCTAGTAGGAAATGTATGTAGGTAAGTGCTGAAGTGCCAATCTTTTAAGTTCAAAAGATTTAAAAAGTTTTTGATGCGAAATTTGAGAGAGAAATATAAATTGTTCATTGACGTGATATAATTACCTCGGATAGTAGTCCTTAGCTACATTGCGTTTCTTTACTACATTTGTCATCATTGATTAAGAAAAACGGTGAAATACATAAAAAAATAATGCGCAAATAAAAATATTGCTAACATATTCCAACCATATGATAGAAGAGAGATTAATTTCCCCTACGCCTAGGAGATAACCCTCTTAGTTAAGTGAATCACGTCCCTAGCAATTATTTCATCAATTGCATTACACTTTCCTTAAATTCACTCATTATTTGACATGTATCTTCTTCCTCTTCCCTCTACAAGTTTTCATTCTAAAATATATTATAAAAAGAAAAAATAATACACATGTCAAACAATAAGTAAAATTAAGAGATAAGTTATCTCCGGATATAAGGAGATAAGTTATCCTGTATACAAGGAGATAAGTTATCTCCGGATATACAGAGATAAATTATTCTCAATTAAGAAACCATGTTTTTCCTATTTTTGGCCAAACTTAACATATGCATCACAAGTCAAGAATTCCAAGTAGTCACGATTGTTGAACTCATTTCAGTCCATAAAATAAAAAACCACAGGTTTACAATGCACAACACAACAACATGAAGGAGTTTATGGTAAGTTCATATTTGTCACATATGCTTAGACTACATAAGTATGAAGTTAAAGATACAGATACAGACAGACACAAATACAATGATCCTCACATATGGCTGTACAAATTTATCCAGATAACAAATATGAATTATGTTGTAAGGATGAACCACATCCTCATGAATCATATGCTAAACCTATTATTACTACACTAATTAATGGTCATTTAGCATAACAATACCCTAAAACCCTGAACCACTTGTTTTTCCTAAACATGAGCATGCCAATTGTTGTTTTACATTCTACAGAATAAAACATGCCAGGTGTTGTTTTCCTAAACATGCAAAGCACATCCATTAGTGTATCAATGAATGGCACTGATACCTTTACTTGCACTGAATGAGACTAAAATGCTGCCATCTTCAAAGATTTGTGCTGCAGCAGCCAAACTGTTCACCTTTTTTTCCCTGAACTTTTCTTTCCTGAGGGAAGTTTCCATTTGCTCTGCATCAGCCATTCTCAGTGATTAGCTTAAATATGTAATATTTATTTTCAAACAAAAAAAAGTAAATAAAAGAAGGCGCTGTAATTCTTCAAAGGTTGGTTATTTACCAGCGGCTCATCATCAGAAATCTCAGCAACTCTGGCACCATCAGAACTTGTTAACTCATCAAGAGATTTTTTCACTTTTCTAGGGCTACTTTTATCATCACTGCTATTTTGATTCCCTTCAGAACCTGATTCTTCTACATTAACATTTTCTCTCAAAGATCCACCTGATTCATCCACAGCTCTCTCTTTTGAACTATTTTTTTCATCATCACTTTGAACTCCTTGTGGGACACTCTCACTTTCGTCAAAATGCCTCTCACCATAATCCTGTTTCTCCTCGTCTGAGTCTTGCTTTTCATCTGATCCCTGCTTCTCTTTATCTGACTCTTGCCTATACCTCAAGTTCTGCTTTTTCTTGGCCCTCTTTCCACGTGAAACTGATTTTACTTTCTTATTAGATTTCTTCTCCTTGACTGTGATTTCATCAGACTCAGCCTGTTCCCCTTCAGAGCCACCTACGATAGAAAACCAATTAAAAACTACAGTCTCACATAATAATGAAGTAGATAAAAATTAAGCAGAAGTAATGAGGAAAAACAAGAATATCAATAGCCAATTATAGCTGATGAGACCCAAGGAATAATACTCACAATTTAGCAAATGCAAGAACTGAATAAAAGCTAAGAAATTTGCAGAAAAAATCGGAAAAATCACCATCATTTCCCAAACTAAAATGATTTAGCAAATGAAGAACGGAATAAAAGCAAAGATTTTCGGTTGAGGATGGATTTAGTCATGGTTCTAAACTATAAATATAAGTTATCGTAAAAAATACCATATAACCATGTTTACACAGTTCCTGAAACATTAAATACATTATACAATTTTGCTTTATACATAAAACCATTATCACATGTTATCAGTCAGAAAAACAATTGATAATTGTATTTTAAGATATATTACCTGAGTTCATCTCAGCCTCAGATATCACGGCCTCTTCACGGACTGATATGTCAGAACTCTCTTTGGTTTCCTCTTGATGAAAAATACTTTTTGATGCACCTTTTCGTCCATTTTTGATATGCTTATTAGGAGATTGTTTACTGTTAACACTACACCACAAAATGATACATGTTATGATGATAGAACATAGAACAAATTTGCAAATGCAACTCATATTTTTCCACTAACATTTTCGTCGTCCTTTTACTCGCTGAACCACTTGAATCTTTCTGTTTCTTCCCAGTAGATCTATAAAACAAGAAAATCAACCCACAAATAGAAGACACACTCAGAATGGAATACAACATCATGTCAATTAAGCTAGTGGAAATACGACTCACATCCACTTAAGGCAAATGAACATGTATCAGAATTTTCTAAAAAATGTGAAATATTTCATATTTAGATGTACAGTGAAACACACACACACACACACACACACACACACACACACACATATATATTCAAAAACAAATAAATTAAAACTAAATTGTAAAGGGAATACTTACGCTTCACGAGAAGAGAGTGTTTTTGTCGGCTTTATCCTCTGGACAAGACAACGTAAAATTAAAAAATCAAACTTCAATGGTGATGCTCGATATATTTTAGTAGATATAGAAAAGGTAGAACTACTTCAGAAAAAGAACACTAATGGAAAATCAGTGACCTTAGTAGGTCTGTGACTATGGTCAATAAGCTCCCAGCGCTCCTTTTCCAAACGTAGAGTCTCAACTTCTCCATCATAATATAATATCTTCCATGAGACATGCCACAGTAAAATTGTGTTAGGATGGAAATAGTTATTTGCCATAGTAATTTTGCATCAATTCAGAGTGTGAGCTTACCACGTGCTTCCTCTTTAAAGGATCATAAGACTCAACAGAGCCTTCATAAAACCTGCAGAACATCAACACATATGTGAATGTCAGGTAGTAATCCTACCTGGAAAAGAGAATGCATTGGGGATTTTTTTAGAACGATGTCTCTCGGGTTCAAAGAAGGCATACAGAAAGTACACTAGAGAATTACATGCTAACAATTAATCGAGTAGTACACAGAAATCAACATCAGATAATCCATTCAATACTTTTACAACCTATCTCTCTAGATTTATCATAGCCACTTACTGCTTATCCAAAGGCCACCAAATTTTAATTCTGCAGCCAATTAGTTCTTCAGCATCAGTATCACCTTCCTTTTCTGTGCACTATATATAAAAAAAATAAACAAAATCAAACTATTATCCGAGGGACTTGTTGGAACACAACACTGATTATAAAAGGTGAAAAGAAATCGTTTTTGTGTGTTTGAGGGTGGGTGAAAGATCCACAACACTGATTATAAAAGCTGTACACAGATTTACCTTAACTATTCCTCCAATACTTTTTCTTTTCACCTTTTTAGAAGACCCTGTGCACGACTTGAAATTGCCACTTTGAGTCTTATCAGTTGACTTTAAATTATCAGGACTCTGCAACAGAGACAGTAAATAAGCATAAGTCTACAGCATTGATTAATTCTGCTTTAGGATCATGTTATAGTATCTACTTGACAGTATGATTCACCTGCAGATCATGCTCATCAGATTTATCAGCGTCATCTTTATTATAACTTTCAGAGACCTTGATGTTTGATTTTAATGAGTGGTCATTGCCTCTGACTGTTTTTCTTGGTATAGCTTTGATATCTGTATCAGGGTTGATTTTGGCATCTCCCAGTGACTTCGCTGTTTTTCTTGGTATAGCTTTGATATCTGTGTCAGGGTTAATTTCTGCATCCACCAGTGATTTTGCTCCAGGCGATTTTTCCGCAGAAAATCTCCGAGGACCTGTTGCAGTACTACTTGATCTGAATTTTCCATGAGTAAGGGAAGAACGCTTACGTTTGGGCACTGGAGAGGGTGTTTCTTCATTACCATTTCTTTTTTTATTTGTTGCACACACTGGATCCTTCTGCAGCTTCTTCCTCAAAGAATGCTGATGACCATTGCTGGATTCAAAATTAGCAGACATCTCCAAGTTATCCAAATTAATTTCTCTGACCATATTTAAGACGTCGATATCATTTTCAGTCTTTTTTGTTTCAGTTGGTACAGACTTCTTCTTTTTCACCTTTTTGCCCTTGGTTCCCTGGGATTTTATGTTCTTTATAGTTTTTCCCAGGGGCACTTCATTTCTGTCTTTTTCACTGTCCTTTAAAGCATCAACCTCAGCTAATTGAGATGGAACCTGAAATATGGGAGAAACATTATCACATGGTTCAAGATTTAAGATGCACCAAAAGTGACTATTTGACTTTATTCATTGCATCAGGCATACCATTTCTAATATAAGTGATTCAAAGTGAGCCAAGACACTTTCATCAGCCAACCAGGTTTTCACCTCGCCTACCTGCCAGATGAAATAAATGGAATTAATAAGGATTTCCTAATTAGAAGTGATCCAAAATCTTACAGATGTTAAAAATCTGTGTCAACAAAGGTGAATAAAATCCATCCCAATTCCATGTTCAGATTAAAGCTTGTTAAAAACCAATCCAATCACATAATGTCAAACAATAAGATGCTGTCACCATTTAAAAATCTAGCTAAATTATGCAAAATGTCTATATTAGAGCTATAGCATAAAAAATTCAACAGTGAAAAATATCAACTGCCATATGTTGAGCCAAAGTAACAACAAAATCTATAACTTAAAACACAAACATTCTAAGTGATCAAAAAAAATTAAAACCAATTAAGGTGATATGATGCAGGCAATGGTAATGCTACATATTTGATAATAAAATGTATCCTAATTAGAAACTATTTGGAAGACTATTTTCCCTACTGTAAAGGAAGCTTGGCATACTAGAAGGGAATTATATATGTCAAGAAAAGAGAATACCACGGTGTCATCGTCCTTCTCACGTGCTTTGTATAGTATTGGAGGTAGAGAAACTGAAGACAACCCTTGCAAATCAACGTCCTTCTGTGCTAGTCGCTTGGTGATTGCTAACCCAAGGTCGCATATGGCATGAGAATTCTGGCCATTCATTGATCACAAACATAAGATTGCAGTCTCTTATCATTGACATTTTCAAATTTTATCGATATCATAAATTAATAAAAAATATCCTCAACCTTTGACATTGATGCATCAAGCATATCTTCAGAGTGTTTGATACTTTGAAAGATAATGGTGATGGTAGATAGGGCTTCCTTTTCCTTGTAAGTGTCTACTTCTGAGTTGACATCTTTATCTCTTTGCAGCAGCAGTGATAGTATCAAGTGCAGCTGCCTATTTATTCAGCACAGCATAAAAGTTCCACAAGAATGAGAGTTCTGAACATATTCCAAATTTAAAGCTTACCAGCAGAAGTAAATCTATAATTATCAGCACAAGATGCATTCCGTATTCATATTTAAAAACATCGCCTACACATAACTTGTGGAGTACAACAAATCATTAAAACATATACGTTGAAGTGTTACAGTCAAGCAAAAAAAACAATGCATGCACAAAACTAACTGTGCTTGGGCAGGGAAGATCAATTAAGCATTAACAAGCAACCCTTACAACCAAAAGCCTGTGTGTACTACACATGCACAAATATGTGTATTTCAACCTTATTCCAAACTCAGACTCTATATAAGCTATCAATTAACAGTGCAGCCCTGCATGCATAAACGCAAACTAAAAAAAAGCAGGTGGCACGCATTGTGTCCTTCACACCGTGGACAACCGTTGATAAGTATTATGCATATTAACATTATAAGGATAGTTAATCTTCCGTGTTTCTTCGTAATAGAGTAAGGCTGGTGCTTAATTTAGATGGTGATAGTTGACATCACCAGAAAGGCTTCTGGTCTTCTATAAATATAAACCAGTCAACCGTTCTACAACTAACTCTAATAACTAATTCTACATGAAAAAACTCTAATAACTAATTCAATTACTCTGTGTCTTGTCTCTCTGTTTTGTCTCACTTCTAATAAATATAAACTATAAACTACAAAATCAGTACACATGGCACTGACAGTTATAATACCAACATACACAAATCCAAGCCCCCACCCACACACACTCTTTTTCTCTTTTAAGTCTCTTTTTAACCCATTTTAGAATAATATGTAAACAATCAACAAGCATGCACCAATCCTGTATGGGTAAAGCAGTACCTGTATATATTATTGTATGCTTCAACATCCTTACACTCATCAATATTGGGGCATGATATGTTAGCAAGTGCATGAACTAGGTATGGAAGGATGTATTCAGGATAAGTGGTCAAGGAATTTGTGTCTGATTGCACAGAAAGTTGCCTTTCCTTTGCTTGCTGATGCATTTGAATAATTTCAGCTAGGTTCTGCTTATCCTACGATAACAAAGACAAGTCATTATAAAGACACGCAATTGATGTCAAAGGTAGGAAAATTTGCAACTTCAAAAAAAGATTATAATGATCAGATAATTTATAAATTACCTTTGCAAACTCCTCTGGCTTGGATTCAAATATGTTGAATACAAAGGCACAAGCATACTTGGCATCCAAAAGGTGCTCTTTTATATACTGATGAACTTTGCTCAAGAAAACCTTCTTAGCTTGAGGGAAGCTAATCTAGAAGGCTCAAAAGAAGACAAAGTGAAGCCATGATTTTTACATTGAAATGAAAACTTTGACAAATTAATTTCTGCTAATAATACATACGGAAAGTGTAGTCTGGATAATAATGTGGTAAAAAAACATAAATTCTCAAGAAGAAATTAAGTAAACAAAAGGAGGAGCCCACCTCTGATGTCCTTAAAGTTAAGTGGAAAATATCAGCAGGTATCTTGTGATCCCAGAGCCTGGACAAACGAAGAACTGCCTTTGCAGAAGCAAGCCTCAAATGGGCCTTATCAACCGAACTGCAAGAGGGCATAGATGAGTACATAGTATTTGAACTGACAAATCCAATTTGACAGGAAAAAGAGAAAAGGTGATAATTTTCAGATAAATTAATTAAAAACTATAGCTCTGTGCAGCCGGTATACCTTGAATGTAGGTCCTTTGATATTTCACCAAACGAAAGCATGTTTCTAAGAATATCCAGAAGACCATCAATACCAGGACGAACATGAGCATCTTTAACGGGCAAGTAGCTCTTCACCAAGGTTTTAATGCCATATATCTGCAGGAGAGAAAGAAAGAGATGGGGCACAGAAATAGAGAATAAATAAACTGTCAAAAAGCAGCTAACTGGCAAGCATTTTCCAATGTATCATATTATAGATTACAGGTGCTATCCGAAGTATCTAAACAAATAGAATAGACTATTCTTTCTACCTACCTTTAAATTGCAAAGATCACTTTTATCATCCCAAGATGCTCTTGTTTGATCTTCTTTCTGGAGGAATTAAACAAGCATGTAAATAAAAACCATTACTTCCATATTTATCTCAAAAACGAGCAAGCCATTAAAGGAATTTGTGAGGCTTACACTATCACTTTTAAGAATCTTGTTTATTATAAATTCTTCAATCTCACTTTCTCTAGTTTCAAAAACAGGCATTGCAGTCTGTGCAATACATCCTAGAGACTGCAGTACTGCAGGCAGGTGTGTTCTCTCCTCCAGCATATCTACAAGCCTCTGCATATAAGGTGAGAACATCAGCATAAAAATATTAGACAAAATTATAATATATGAATTAATAGTATAAAACCTTGTATAGAACAGAGAGAGACTTCAGGCCATCGTCTTTTGTTATTGCAGCCAGTGCATGCACAGCATACTTGGCCTGTGTCCGACTGCCTTCTAAACATAACCTCTCCAACATAAGGTCAACAGAACTGCATAAACAAGGGAATCATAAGAATACCATACAAGGAAATGGATGTTCAGAAGTTAACAAATCTAACAGTGGCACCTTGATGTAACTGCAAGTTCTTCACGAATAGTACCACCAGCCTTTGCTAAAACATTCAAAACACCCTCTTTAATCATATCATTATTATCCTTTAGTAAATTCACCAGCTCCTCCTCACTGCCACTGAGAAGAAATGGACTAAAACGAGCAATTATCTGCATTTTATCACAAGTGGGGTTAACCAGAGAGTTAGAATAGGCCATCCAATATTTGTAATTTTCATGTCCAAAAGGACCAAAATGAATGAAAACATGCAACTACATAATAAAATTGCAGAAGCATATGATATCATTAAAAGGATTCCATAACATGGTATCAGTGCCTCAACCAAGGGCACAGTCCTTACCACTCACATACTCTATATTAAATTCAAGTTTGACCTAAAGTACTGGTGGGACTGTGCTTGCTTCACACCTTAAGCTTAAAAAGAGCTTTCGCATGAGAACATGAGTTAGAACTTAGAAATATCAATATAATCATTCATTGAATTTCTCCTAATAGCTTATGTTTGGGATGAATTATTATTCTACAGACATTCAACCTATGCCCAAAGATACAAATTAATCAGAAGTGAAGACATAAGAGAAGAGTTAACAATTAGCAGCCCTCCTGCTTTTTCTTTCCAAAGAACTTAAAAGTAAATATAGTCAATAATAGACAAAACATAATACAAATGTTAAAGAGCCTAGCACAATAATCCCATATGGCATGTTCTTACCACCAATATATTCATGCAAGATTGTATACGCTGATAATCCTCTGCAGATTTATGAGCAACAATCTCCGAAAGAACAGCTTTTACATGCTCCTTGTTGAAAATCAATAAGGCACACTTGACATAAAAGGTATTCAGAAACGCATAGAGCTGATGTTTCTCACCAAATATTTTAAGCAAATCATCCTGAGGGCAAAAAAGTAAATAAATAACCAAAATCAGAAAATAACAAACTACGAAATATAGGTCCACTCTTTCTTTACTATAAAAGAAACATAGGAGTTAGTCTGAATCAAAACAAGAATGTACCACTTACACATTCCAATACTGCTTATAGAATCCTAAGGTAGAACAAATATTTGTAATTATAGTGTTAACATCTATTTGGTTCATCTTATTGATACCTTTGGAAAAAGTTAATACAGGCAACGTCAGAGCAGATCCAGGGACACATTGTTGGAGTGCAGTGTATTATTATTATGCCAATGTAGTTTAGAAAGGTATATTCTAGGTTCAGTTAGTTAGATAAAATGGTCTAGATACTATGCATAAATACTTGACAGTTGACACTGTAGCTACTGTGATTCAGACATTCAGTTAATTCAGTCACCAAACCAAATTTTCAGATTTTATCTTTCTCTCAGATTCTCACATTTTCTCAGATCGCTAGAATTCTGAAACACAAGCATAATGTATCAGCAATAAATTATTAAGATTTAAGACTAGTGATACATCCTAGAGGAATTGACTTGAGTATCAACTTCAAAAATTTAGTTCTCAAATTTTTAATACCGAAAATAAATTCCCAAGCAGTTTGTGACGGTGATTATCAAATAACTATATTCAAAACTATATCTATCAGTTTCTAAATATATTACCCAGTGTGCACGAGTTTGATGGAAGGAAGCATTCGGGTCAACAAGATTTGTCAAAATTTTCCAGATATTGTCGTCTTTTAATTGAGCAAGGATCTGGAAACTCTCCTCAGCCTTTGTTGGGTCAGCAAATGAACGGGACATTACTCGGAAACAGAATGTGATCTTTTTCTGGACCTCAGGATTGTCTTTATCCTGCAGTTAAATGAGTTCAATACCTTTTTCTCATGAAATTAACATTTAGAAGTTCATCTTTCTATCTTACAAGATCACATACCTGACTCATCTGCCTCAGAGTCAGATACTTCTGCATCTCTTGCTGTAACCTGCAACAAAAGTGGTACCATAAGAACTGAAAAACAGAGACACCATACACCAGGAGGTGTAATAGCCATCACAGAAGTCGACCAAACTTACCCTTGTTTTTGTTCCAGTATCTTTTCAAGAGCCTTGACCTCCACTTTATCAAACCCAGAGAAAATCTCAACCCAATGCTTAACCATGTAATTGATTGAAAACTCCGATGGAAATATTGACCCACATAGAACAGATTCAATTATCTCTGACCTGTAGAAAAACAATATAAATAAATAAAACTCAAACGACATCATTATTCTAAGACGTCCAACTATTTCCATCATGTACAGGTGAAGTATAGGAAAACCGGAAGGAGTTGCAGAAGAAAAAATAAAAACAAGTTAAAGCAACAGGCAGCAAGCTTAGTACAGCAAGGATTTTCAAAATAACAGATTTTATAAAACAAGGGGCCAATCGAATTCCATTGTTCACACTATTTTGAATCAATATTATACAAACAAAAAAATCCATGATATATAAGTGTAGTAATCCTCCTCAGATCTTGGGTTAAAATGAAGCCCTATGTAGCTTCAGGTGGATTGTGTTTAAAGCAATTTCTTACACAAGCACTTTAAATTTACAACAATGATAACAACATTATAATAATAAAAATAATTTGAGAAAAAATTATCAGTCCTTATTTTACCATCACAAAACTATAAGATATGTGTTTCCATTGTCTTCAAATCTTACATATGGAAAATAAAATAAAAATCCATAACCTGAAAATAATGACCATGATGTAAATAATGGCAAATATAATAACAGAATGTCTACTCTTGCAGCATCAGTGTTTCACCTGAAATCTTTGTCAAAGAAACATCTAAGGATCTTCCCTGGAATCCAGACATATTCATTGGGATTAACTGTGTCCGAGCTAATCTCACAAAAAACTCTATATATCTCAGCCAACCGCTCCATGGTATACTTTTTAACAAGGAACTGGAAATGCCAAGCAAAACACAGACTTGAGATGCAGTGAGTTGAAATTATAAGAGAGTTAAGAAAAAAGGTAATTTAGAATTAGGAGGTATACATACAGATTTGTCATGAAGCCGTTCTGCAACAAGTTTCACAGTTTCAAGAGGAACTGCATTTAGGGAATGACATGCAACATCACAGATAGCAGCCACAATTTGCTTTTGAAAATTTTCATCAAAATCCAGCAGCCGGTCACAAAGGGCAGCTAAAATAATTTCCACAAACAAAATAAGCAGATATGTTATAAATACAAAAAACTTAGACTGAATTTGTGTATATCTTTAATTCACTCACAAATTATTTGAGGAGCTTCAGCCCTAAAAGGATTTGATAGTAGACAGCTCTTTACATGCTCAAGGACCGACATGCGAACCTGAAGATCTCCATCAGTCAACCTCTTTAAAAATTCTGAAAATATAGGCTGAAACAATTCAGGAATGGAAGGTCCAGGAAGAGCAATTAAATCGCCAACCAAGTTCACTGCTTTCAAACGGGTTTCCAGCTGATCGGCCTGCAAGTTCCAAATTATAAATAAGAATCCAGGCATCAACATTGAATGATAACTGATAAGCAAGGGTACTATTTTTCAAACCAATAAATGAATCCTCCTAACCAATTATCCTAATAACCATCCTAATTACTAAATAAAGTACTGATTACTGAATGCCTTTTATATTCCGGAGGCATTGAATGCATTTACTTTTCATTCAATATTTTCTTTATTTACTCAAAGGAAAATCTTTTAGGAGGATTTGTAACTATGACATTAGAACTATAAATTCTAAAACCCAGAAACTCCACAAAGCATAACACAAAATTTACACAGTGAAACATCTTTTTGTACCAACAAGGTAAATTTATTAGGAATAAATACTACAAGAAACCACATAGAGAATCAGGAAAGACAAAAAATCACTAATCACCAGTAGCTCTCCTGTGACATAAGGGAGAACTCCAGATAAGATCTGAGGAGCACAGGAATAGAGATCGCAGATAATGTCATGGTATTTTAATGGACTGTCCACTGGCTTGCTATCTCCTGACATTAATGATAACAAGAATTGCTTAATGACGGGTTCGAGTCTTCCTATGCATTGCTGTATGACATTCATAGAAAGCTTCCTCGCAGCTGCAGTAACATCCTGGAATAAAAAATTACAGACAATCATGTTTCTTGTATAACGTTAGAGGTAAGGTTACACCAAAATGATAATAATAATAATAATAATAATAAGACTCTTTCTCCAAGAGCATCAGTTACTGAACAATAACAAGAAAAAATTTAAGTACTTACTCGTTTCTCACGACCTAGCATAGACAATAGAATGGATAAAAGATCATCATGAACATCCTCACTCTCTTCTAAGAGAACGACCATTATAGTTTGCATGGATGTCAGAATACTTTCTGGATGATCATCTCTGAGCATGAAACAGAATAGACAAGCACCACTCAATAATCCAAAGAAAAATTTCAATTGAGGAAAGGAGTGTATAAAAATTGACATTCAAGGAGATATACCTGCCTAACTCTCAACTTGTTGTCGAATAGTTAAATGTTTACCAAAAAAATAAAAATAAAAACTAAGTGTCGAATCCTATAGAATTACTACTTATATAATTAATAACCCAACAGTGGTACCACACAGAAGTACTACTCAATACATAAGACTGATAAATCAAAATTAGACACTAAAACAACTGACAAATTAATAAGGAAATAATTTCAAAGTGGCCAATCAATCAAGATGTCATCAACCTGAGCACACACAACATTGTGTTATGCCTAGCACAGTTTCATGTAGTATAATATGCCAAGCATCACGCGTAATATCCAAAATGTTATTGCAAATAAAAACTAAAGGACAAAATAGGTTGGAAAGGGGGCAATAGAATGAGAGAGTGGTTTCACTGTTTTTTACAGAATTACAGCACTAGCCTCTCTATTCCAAGTACATGAAGACGTATAGTTTATGTTTGTCTAATTATGTTTAATTCATTTTGTAATATTATGTAACCGGAAAAAAGAATAATCTCTGGAACCAATACTAAATACAGACTAACAAATATAAAGTTTGCAATCTTGGAAGCAAATAGCAGCAGCTTTAAGAGAAACAATATTACTCATAACATGAGCACAACGTTACAGCTTACTAAAAGATTTTATAATAAACTAACCGGGCAACAGTGAAGAAAGTACGGAACATGTCATTCACCAGATCATCACATTCAAGATCCAACATTACAACACAAGATCTATATTTTGCAACAGTATCCAGTATAACAACTCTCTGGTCAAAGGATGGACCACTGGTATCATTCAGACCACTAAAAGTGCTCACAATCAACTGAAAGATGTCCTGCAAAGCGATATAGAAATGATCAGTATGAAGCACATTTTGTTCCCAACTAAATTTCACTTTTGGCTTGGCTGAAAATAAAATGAAAAAAAATATACCAATTAAGATAAAAATAAGAAGACAACCTAAGTTATATAATAAGATAACTTATGCAAATAAAGGCACCTTTAGAACATCATCACTGTAAGGCGCTTCAGGTGCAGTGATCCGAGTAATCTCACAAAGAGATGATGCAACAAGAAGTTTGACATCCCTATCTTCATGCTTCAGCAATTCTGGCTTCACAATTGCATCAAAAAACGGTTTGATTGACACCAATATTGAAGCTTCTGGTGATTGATACAACTCAGCAAGGCATGTTGTTGCTTGCTGCAGGCAGAGAAACATTTTGTGTGTCGTGGGGTGAGTAAATTAGCAGTTGCCAATGAAAAATCGCCTTGCACTTTAAATTAAAATATTTATGCTCTAAAGCAGCAGCATAAATATATAAAAAAAATTACTGCTTAATATTAAAAAACGTTATAGCGCACGTTTGGCCTCAAGCATATTGTATGCTTTTGTCAACTTGGTTTTTGCTACTTGGCCATACCACATTCATTTTGCAGTAGGAAAATGGAAAACCCATAGCAGGGAAATCCTATGTACCACTGCGAAGTCCATTCTTGTTAACCCCTAATACTCTAATAGTAAGTTTGGGCAGAAAGAAAGAGTTTTCAACAAAAGCTTAAACAAAATCAGTACCTTTTGTTACTGTGGTGATTAGATAGTTGATAGTTCAGTCATAATTGAAAGACACGGTGACTATAAAGCAAACAACTATCATAATACTATATTAGTATGTCCATTTGACCAACTTAAACAGTAGTATGTAAACCTTAAATGAAGCCCTCATTCACAATCCAATATATGTTTCTCAATTTTCTCTCCTCGTGCTGCTTGTTGCTTAATCAACAAAGACCGACTCTTTGAAACTTAACCACTATATTACTAGTTACTACATGTCCGATTAAAGACTTGCAGCACAAGTATAGAGCCAGTTCGTCCAGGCATTCCCTCAACAGGTCCTCAAATTTTTACAAGAGGATTAGCATTAAGAGTGAAGGAAATGGAGATGTAAAAGCTGCCCTAAGAGAAAGATAATATTTATTATATTATCATGTTTGGCCAAGAAACCAGGTAATATGATTGGTATAGTATATCTAGGTAGTCAATCCTGGATAGCAAAACCAAGCGGCCGACCCCAAAACGCTATAGTGGGATGGCCGCTACAATGACGTTTAGGAAGACAATTTAAATAATTTATAAAAACACGTAATAAATGTTAATAGAAGAAGGTGCACAAAATTAAAGATATACTCTAATTAATGATTAAAACAGTTTCTTTAAAAGTAATTAAGGATAAAGTATTTAGAGGAGGTTGAAGAAACATATGCGTTACATAAAGAGATGAAAACCTAATGAACCTTTATATCTAATTGCAGAAGAACCCATAATATATAAGTTTTAAAAAGTGCATCACATAAGACAAAATCACTGCAAAACGCAAGACACAAAACCAACTGCGTAAAATGCACAAGACAAACTCAATACACACACATATGAAGACAAAATGAACCACAACCCGTTAATAACGGTAATATGAAACGCACTGTTAAAGTGGATTTGATATAAAAAAACAAGAAAGGGTATTTCATGTTAGGTTGTGTGGGACCCGGTTGGGTTGTGCAGTAACTTAGGGTTTTTTAATGCGTCGAGAAGCTGCACTTTCATGTCGTCGTCCCTGCCACAAACAAATCTCGCTGTGAACCCCACCGTGGCAGCTACAATAGCAGCCCACACTGCCCACAAAGCAGAAATGCAACGATCATGTCAATAGCATTGCAGCGACCCGCAAAACACACTGTGATACTGCAATCACCAGCTATTTGGCACGACCAACTACCCAGTTGCATACATCAAAACTTTTGAACTTTAAGAGCAGTGCAAAAAAGCTGACCAAGCATTCAGCATGTGTGATCCCTAAAATGCAAATGGATTTTTTGGAATATAACTGGGTTTCTTTCTCAACTAATCTCATAATACAACTCAAGTAAACAACCCTTTCAACCTAAAATGCATTTTGAAATTGAAAGGGGCACTAATCCGTCCACAATAATAATGATGCCATAACGTATCACTCAACAAATTCTAGGTTGCATTGAATTAGGGGATTCAGTCATTCAAAAATCACACAGTAGAGTAAAAGCAAGCAGCTGCAGCTGCTAATTTATCCGTAGAAAATTTTAATTCCACTTCTTTTCCTCCATTCTCATGCAAAGTTGCATATCCTTTTTCGCTCAGTTTTCTCCGTATCAAAAACAAAGACAGCCTATTGAGCTCAACTACAGCACAAATCACAATATAATACCAACATGACAATGACATCATATTCAAACCTAAAGCACCTTCATGACAAATCCCTTCACAAATTAACCTAACTGAAAAGATTCTCCACAAAATTGTTTCAAATAACCTACGGTTTCACATCAAACAGAGTAAATCTGCCAGCTTCAAAAACAGAGTAAATTTGCCAGCTTCAAACACAGAGTAAATCTGCCAATTTCAGAATCAGGGTAAATCTGCTAATTTCAAAAACAGGGTAAATCAGCTAATTTCTCTTCTCCATTTACAACAAGTCAACAACAATCCTCAAATTACAAACCACGCAGACTTAGAAACACAAAAAACATTGGTCCAAAAAACCCTAATTAACACATGTTGAGCTAAATTCAGTTATTGCATGATACAAAACAACTTAATCTATCAAAAATGACTTCGTTTAACATAAACTAACGGATATAACTAACCTAAAAAAACAGAGAAAAATGAAAATTATGAAAATCCAAAAAACCTTTAGGAGCGTGATGAGAGCATCTTTGGAAGAAGGAAGAGTGTCAAGCTTGGATCCCAGCTCCTGGAGCTGAAGGTAAGGTTCCAGAGCCATGTTGAGACGAAACAAAACGGTGACGTTTTCAGTGTTGCGAGTGCATGAGTTGCTACGAGATTTGGTTTGGTTTGAATTGAAGTGAACGAGTTAAAGAGAGAGAGAAAAGAAGGGTTTTTGTTCTGTTTCTCTCTCAAACTATTATCTATGTATCTATCTTCGTTTTTTTTCTAACACTGAAGTTTATGTAAAGCTGAAACTCACGTGCTGACTTTTGTTTTGCAGAGAAGTCCTCGTATCTTATCGTATTTACGAATCTTTCCCGTTTCAAGTTTTTTCAATTAAAATAAAAAATGAGATAATAATGGAATGAGTCTTAACTCTCTAGGGTTAGAGTTTGTAGTTGAAATGTTTCAGTTTTTAATTGATGAGTATTTGTTAGTTGAGGTTTAGAATAAAAATGAATTCATTTCTAATATGTTTTTTATATTACTAAAATTATGTAGTTGAAAGGGTCTGATAGTCCAAAAATGAAAAAGTTTCTAAAACGAGGTAATATATTATTCTAAGAAATTTGTGTGACCAACAAATCTACAATAGCATTAAATTTTTGAGATATGTAAAGTAGGGTGATAATTCAATACTATATATCCTTAATCATCGTTATGGTGTAGCGAAACCAATAATAAGAGTCTCACTCTACCTTCTGGTAGTTCATAATTTTGTTTTTTTATTTCTTTCATTACCCATTAAAATAATGACTCTTAGTGTTAATAGTAACTATTATATTCCTTTTACAAGAAAAATATTATATAATTTTTTGGTGATGCATAGAGGCATCAAAATTAATGTTAATGTTAGTTATATTTATTTTTAGTTGGAAGAACATTTCCATTTATTATTTAGAAGCGAAAAAAGGAATGTAGTAATGGTGATAGCAAAAGAAAAAAGAGAATATCCAACAATGGTCTTATGGAGTTTTAAGAGAAAGCTATCCACATTTTTTTATGAGGTTATATATAATCAGAATGGATCTTCTCTAATAATAGAGAGATAATTGCATGTTTCTCATGACAGAAATGTAATTTTATTGTCAATAAAATAATAAAAGTATTATTACATATTGTCTTTTGTTTCTAATTGTATGGTATTGCTTCTCTAATAATAGAGAGGATTCTTACTCGTACTCATGATTAAGAATGTGTACATACATTAGTCAGTAGTTATAATCTTCTCCAATATTTTCTCATTAGTCACCATCGGGTATGTGCCATTATCCTAGTTTTTAAAAAAGAAAAATTAAATCATATATTGGCCATTTGCTTTAATTAATCAAAACAAAATTATAACTCATTGAAAAGTAAAAAAAAGTCTTATCTCTCAAAACAAGCTCCCAAACATGTTTTTTTGTATAATGAGGAAGGATTATACCAATTCAAAAATAATTTTATATCTTGTTGATCGCCAAACATAATAATTGATAAAAAATTATCCCTTTAACTCTTTCTGACTTTTATAAATCTTCTATATTGAAATTAGTTTATCAACATACAATACTAGTATTGATTTATTATATTGAAAAATAGATTGTACATTCACAGTAAAGTGTTTTACATTATTAGTAATTTTACACCATTTATATACGACATGAAAATAAAAAATAGAAACATAAACCATATATTATAAGTTGAGTGATGTAAATTAAGGGAGACGACTTATGATTTATGGAGGTCATGTTCTTGCAAAGAATTCGTAGCAGAGTTTAGTTTATTTGCATTGTTATTAATAAATGAGAATTTAATTCTCATATAGTCTTAGGATTTATGTTTATTTTTCATTCAAGTATTTTAGTATTTAATTTGATGTATTTTGGGGGGAGTTGAATTTTGAGTAAATTTGAATTGTTCTAGTTGATAGCACTTCTCCTAAACCTAGGTTGGTTGTGGCCACCATTGTTGTTCTTATCAAGCATCCTTGCTTGTGGCGAACTCCATAGCTTATCAAGCTTTCATGCTTGTGGCGCTTTCCCCCTCCTAATCTTTTCCATTTCCCTCACCAAAACAACCCCAAATTCCCACAATTCACCAAAAACGAATTACAGTTTAAAAAGCTCAAGACTTCAAGCTAAAACGATCCTAATTCTAAGGCAACCCCCTAGAGGATGTCATAATTGACTCTACAAAAAACTTTATACTATGTGAACACCTATTTTTGTGCGACCCAGAAAAAGTCCAAAACTTTTAAATAAATAGCATTATAATTTTTTTTTTAAATTAAATAGATTAAGTGGGTGCATGAGTGCCTCGACAAATCTCTGAATCGTTTTGGCAGCACGGGTGCCTCAGCAAATCCCTGAGTCGTTTTGGCAGCATGGGTGCCTCAGCAAATCCCTAAATCATTTTGGTAGCATGAATGCCTCGACAAATCTCTGAATCGTTTTGGCAGCACGGGTGCCTCAGCAAATCCCTGAATCCTATTGACAACATGGGTGCCTCAGCAAATCTCTGAATCGTTTTGGCAACATGCGTGCCTCAGCAAATCCCTGAATCGTTTTGGCAGCATGGGTGCCTCAACACCTCAACAAATCCCTGAATAGTTTTAGGAGCATGTGTGCCTCAGCAAATCCCTAAATCATTCTGGAAACATGGGTGTATCAACAAATCCCTGAATCATCACGGCAAACACGGGAACTGCTTCAACAAATCCCTGGTCCATCACGGTAAACGCGGGAACTGCCTCAACAAATCTCTGGTCCATCACGACAAACACGGGAATTGCCTCAACAAATCCCTGGTCCATCATGACAAACGCAGGAACTGCCTCAACAAATCCTTGCTCCATCGGCAGAGCATCGATCTGCTTCATCAACATTCTGTATTTTCCAATGGCCTTTTTCTAAGCCTTAACAAAAATAGCGTTCACTTCTTTACTGGTTACTTACCATGACATCTCTCAAACATTGGTTCGCTTGTTATCAGGTAAGTAACAAGTAAAGAGGGACATCTGTGAACACTCATTTTTGTCCGACCAGGAAAAAGCCCAAAGCTTTTAACTAAATCGCATTATAATTTTTTTTTAAATTATACAGATTAAGTTTGCTATATCCAACTCAACTAGGAATTTAGAGATAATTAAGCTGGTTAGATTAAGGTTCCTACATCTATATTAAGTTAACCAAAGTTTAAAGATAAAATAATTTAATTTCCAAAAAAATAAATTTGTAAAAAATGTAAAAAAAAAAAAGAAGAGGGTCTAGAAACGTATATAATTCTTGTCAAAAAAAATTTAGACAAAAATTTATGGGCTTTCATAAGCCTACATGTCATTTACTAAAACAAAAATAGAAAAAAATATTCTATTAATTAATTATTTAAATTTTTTCGAAATTATTTTTAGATAAATGAAGGATAGTTAAAACTTTCTTCAATTATTTTTTATGTAATTTCGAATTTATTAAAGTAATTTTAATAAATACATTAAGCTTATTTAAATTTAAAACTATCAAATAAAAAAAAGAAAAAAACTATTTTATAAATTTAAATAAATGGAATTATTTACTGTTGAGTTTTAGTAATTTTTGGAATTAATTTAATCACCAAAAGAACAAAAATAAAAATAGTTAGAAGCTTCTTTAGTATTTAAATTAAAAAAAAATCAAAGAGTAGTCAAGTTTGATCGGGTCAGGATTTGGTTGTTTGCAGTCCCTAAAAATATGTTATCTGATTGTGTCAGTTAGCCAAAGTTAAGGAATTAATCTATAAATATGGACATTTGGATTTAATGAAAGAGGATTTTGAAAAAAGCTGAAAACACACACTATAATACAGTGAAAACACTAGAACACAGGAAACATATTGAATAACACGTTTAAAGCCTATGCAAAAAGTAAAGTGTAGGAGAGAGAAAATGTATTAGGGAAGGAGATCCAGTATGAACGAGCTCATATCTGTTCCGTGCTCCCATTTTCACACTGATTCACGACATTCAGATCTCAGTAATTTTTCTAGTCTTTCGTTGACTCACAGAATAATCAATCACACTGCGAAACGCAACATGGTTTTAGTGAGTCACACCACACATAATCGCTACACCCATGAAAGCAAGTGATCGCACATGGGAGAGAACAACTTCGAACTCATGCAACCTCCCTCTCATCCAACTAAGATGTGTCACGTGTTCAAACACATCAAGCCTTCATGCCCAACCAATCATCCTCTATCACGTGTCAACGAATGCCATGCAATCCCACACATTAACTTTTTCTCTCCAACATTCAAAAGCCATAGTTCACTATGCATCAGGTATTCATTTATTAAGTGTGTTCTTTGATTATCAATTTGGCACCGCAATCTTATTCAATAAAAAGAGAATGTAACTATATTAAATCTTATTTTTTATAACATTAAATAAACACAGCTGAACCACAACAATGAGAATTCATAGTATTTGATAGAATAAATACCAAATAATAAGGTAGTACTTATTTTTTAATAAGTAATCAATAAAAATCATTTTTTATAATCCTTTAGCAACTAATTAACAATTTTTTTAATAAATAACAAAGTGGTAACAAAATTCTTTTTGTGTGACAATAAACTAACAAGCTCTTTTTTAAATTAAATATTTATTAACATTGGCCATAACTAATTAATAGTTAAAATGTTAGTTAACAAAATGTTATTTGCATTGAAAATACATATAATATTTATCATTATCAATGTTTATAAAATTCATATATGATCGTATTTTAGGAATTAATCAAAGATGGAGAGAATGTCGACCTGGAAGCCTCTTTCTTCTCGTATCATCTTCGAAAGGTCGTGCTACGCCGCTTCTTTTCAATCGATTAAATCTCAAAATCAATTAAGTTTCATTTTCTTAATTAAATAAATAACAAAGATTAACCAAATAAAAACTTTTTTCAATAATAAACAAAACTTGCAAAATAGATGTTTTGGACTAAAAAATATATTCTCTTTAATTAAAATACACTCAACCAATAAACTTCTTTCTACTTAAAGAACTATGTAAGCCTTGATTCCCTTAATAGGGATACGTAGGACCAAAGTCAATCTTGTCAGGCGCAATAATAAAAGTCAATAATTTTTTCTTTTTAATAATTAATTAATTAACCATAAAATTTAATAATAATAATAATAAAGTCATATATTTTAATAAAGGGTACCACTTAAGGCGGACGGGTAGGGTGCTAATACCTTCCCGACCTTGTAACCGACTCCCGAACCTGGATATTAAAAATCCAAAAACCCATGGTAATTGAGCTTAAAAGATTTATCTACATTTTTAACTATAAAATATAGTGGCGACTCTAAACAAAGTCGTGCAACCAAAAATCGGGGCGCGACATACTACATTCATTAAAATCTTGTTTTAATGTGAAATTAGAAAATGTACTTACTAAATTGACCTTCAGTGCTAATTTTTATTTATGAAAAGTATTAGTCTATAATATTAAATTTGTTACTATTGAATTTAATTTGATCTATGTGTAAGAATTTCATCCCTAAAAAATTTAAAATTTAAATCAGTACTTAAATATGACAAATATTAGTCAAAATAAATTCCTTCGTGTATCATAAAAATATTAAAATGACTAATTTAACATGAATTTAATATTTTTTAGGACCGTTGGAGATTTTTTAGTTTTTCAAGAATCAAATTGGTAATTGCAAAAATATAGAGGAAACAAAATAAGTTTTGTTCATTGATCGAATAGTAATTTGTCTTTCATAATAAATAAATGCTATTAAATATTTCAAGTAAAGTGTTTTCCGAATATAAAATAATTTATGAGTTTAATATTTGTAAGTACTAGTGTAACAAATTTTTATACAATCATTTTTTATTCATATGTGTTATATTTATTTAAGAATTAATGATAATTAACATATCAGCAAAGTGTTGGTTTAGTGTTATAAGGTTTCACTGTTAGAAAGGTCAAATATATGATTTCTGATAGTGGCATTTGTTGAGCGAGGCCACATGCACTCCGAAAAGAATTAGTTCATTACATATATGGTGAGCAAGGATGACAATATGGACTTGGCCCGACAGGTCAACCCGTTTGGGTTGGTATTTTTAGTAGGTCGGGCTGGAGATTTTAGCCCAAAAACTCATATTCAATCCGACCCAGCAGACCACCATTAAAAAGGAGATCAGGAACATGTTTTAGGCTTTTAGTTTAGGGTTCAAAATCATAACAAAGACACAAATGAGAAAAAAATTTGAAAGACATTGATGATGGTAGTAATAAAAAAGTGGAAGCATATTCTTCCAAGAGAAACATGTCATGTTTAAAACTTAGTAGTTAGAAGTTTTATTGTGAACTAAGATCTAAAATTTTAATATTATGTTGGCTTGTTATTTAGAAGTTATTTGGTTTGTGATTTTTTGTTTTAAAATACATTTATGAGACATAATGATTTTTTATTTTTGAAATTGTGACTGAGTTGATTATAAATGTGTATTTTAAAAGAAAAAAATGGGTCAGTTCACCAGCCTGTCAGCCCTACCAAATATGGGTTTGATTGACATTTTGTGCCTTTTTAGTAATAAGGATCGGGTCGGCCCATATTTTGGCGAACCAAAGGCGGGTCGGATTGGCCCATATTGTCACCCCTAATGGTGAGGGATATCCATGGTTATACAAAAAAAATAATATTTAGCATGTTGAATATATAAGAAAAAGTAATCATTTATTTGAGTCATTCATGTTTTCCATGCACACCTATTTAGGCTAAGAAGGCAAAGAGTTTAGATGTGTTTGGTTATTGCATTACTAAACCTGTGCGAATACCCGTTATGTATGTCATCTGCAGGTTCTTAGGTACCTAATGTATCCACGTGTACCCAAAATTTAATAAAAAAATGCTAGCAACTTATACACTTGTGCATTTGTTCCTTGCAAATAAGGGTGGAAACAGGCCAGACCGCCTATCAGAGGCCTATTACCTAGCCTATAACAGGTTAGGTCAAGTCAGGTTTTTTTCATTAATTTGTCAAGCTCAAGCTTTCTAAAAAGCCTATTTAGCTTAACAGGTGAGGCTTTAGGCCACCTAAAAGGCCTATTAAGCCTAACTGACCAACCTATTTAGTTATTTATATATGAATGTTGAATTTATACTATTTTAATATAAATAATATTATTATATATGTAATATTAATATAAAAATGTATACAAAAATATAATTTAATTATTAGAATTAGATGAGCCTAACTAAAAGTAGGTCTATAAGCTCATTTAAATGTAGACATAGTAACCTATTTCATGACCATATAGTATAATAGACCTTTAAACAGACTAATAGGCTAGACCAAACTTTTAAACAGGTCAGACTCAGACTTTTATTTTTTTTTTAAACAGGCTAACATGCCAGACCCAGACTCCTATATGTTATATAGGTTGGGTCTGTTTAAGGCAAAGTCTGACCTGTTTCCACCCTTACTTACAAAGATATATTAATTAAGCAATTAAAAAGAGAGAAAAATATAAAACATAATTTAAATTTAATATTAAATACAGTTTGTTATACCCAAACAAACATTAAAAACAAGAGAATAAAGTATCTCCTTACACCAGAATATAATTTATCTTGTTGAATCCACTCAGCGCTTGACATGTGTCTTATTTCCCTTCTTTCTAAATTTTTTTATTTTAAAATATAATATAAAAATAAAAAATAAAACACGTGTCAAATACTTAGTGAATTTAAGAAGATAAATTATCTTCTATTACGAAGATATATTTTATTCTCAAAAGCAAAGACATGAAAATTTTATTTAGTAAGGAGTGTTTAATCAACATAAAATTACATCACAAACATGAATGAATAATATAATATCATTGACTAATAACATAACATTATATTTATGGATTAACAATATTTTACAAGTATGTATTAACAATATAATACCATAATTATGATTAACATGATACTATACATATGTTGCTACATATATATATTTAAGGAATTAAGAAAGTTTGCGAGTACTACGAGTTTAAGTATATATTGACATTCCTAAACTTGTCCTAATAAATTTAAAATATGATTCTAATCCTCACATTTTCAAATATTGTGATCCACGTTACCCTCTCTAATAACTTGCATCTACTAATGATAATAGAATAGGTAATGTGACACGTTATCTGCATAAGTAGACTACATATATGATGTTTCTAGGGTGGAAAATCTTACCCATTTAATAAAATAATGTCTTTCCAAACTGATTTTTGATTTTTAAAATAAAGATACTAAATCAATGTTATTAAACTTGGACCAGTCAATAACTTGGTCAGGGTACTGAGTCAATGATTGAACTAGTGAATCAATAGTTAGATCAGTTGACTCGATTTATATTAAAAAATCTAAACAATGCATAATATTAGTTAATATTATAAAATAATTATATATTTTAATTTCTAAATTTAAAAATATTATTATGCTTAATTAAATATTCAAAAAGAATTCATTACTATAAAATGTCGCAAATAAGTTAAAAACATCATCAAATAACATATCTGATTTAATTGTAATAAAAATGAGTAATAAATTTAAAATTTTATTAAACAACGAAATTTTTGCTATAACATAAGTTAATAAATGATAAACATAAATACAAATAACTTAAAAATATTTGACTTTATTTATCTCAATGATATATTCTTAGTTGTTTTTAAAAAAATTATATTGATTCGGTCCAACTGTCAGACCATCAGAGTTACCAGTTTTAGCTTAAACTGACCTGGTCAAACCGAATCAATCAAATTTTAATGCAAAATCGATTAGATAAAAAATTCAAACTAGTTAGACATCTAACTCACAGTTGAACTGGTAAGATCGAACGGTCTTATTATAAGACTGCAGCAAGGTCACGCTTCCATATAGAATATCATACTAGGTATAATTTATTGTGACCGCTATGATAACATGTCTATCAAGGGCAATGGCGACTATTCTTGTAAAATCAATTTAGTTTTCTGCAAAAAAAATACTTATAATATAATGAAACAAGTTTGGATAAGATTATTTATATAATAAGAATTTGGAAATAAACAGACTCACATAATCTGCCCAAAAACTTCAGATTATATTTGATACTATGGAAGAGAAAGAAATAGAGCAAATTAATTATTTTGATTTTAATTACAATATTAGAATAATTTCTCCCTAGTAAACTCAGGTATAATTTTTTCATTTACAATCTATTTTTTTTAATCACATGTTCCATAAGGAAATTCTATTCCAGTGGGGAAGACAATTATTGGCGATAGAAGATCTCATTATCAAAATTTATTGACAAATTTGAGTCTTTATTCAAAATTATGTTTTATTTTATATGAATTATTAGTTTATTACCTCAAACTTTAATCTTTACACTTTAATTTTTAAAATATCCAAGCATTAAACTGTTGACAGTTTTTTCAAACACGGAATTGGATATATTAATCAATTTGGGTTTTTTAATGTCAAAATGTGTATGTATATTTGTCATTTGTGTCAAAAACCACCATTCAACCAAGTGTTTGGAAATTTAACTCTTTTCAAAAGTCTAATTACTAATTTAAGAGCAGAGATCACTTCTGATTATTAAATTAAAAAATGAAAAGAATCTCCACGTCTCTCATTCCAATAGAGATTATGATAAAAATTTCCGTAGGCCAAAATGTTTTATTTTTGTTATCCCTAAATAGAATAGAAATAGGTATAGTACTATCGTTCTCTTTCCTTTTTTGTTATGGTATATTATCTTTCCCTTCCTTTTTTTGTATATATTCTCGTGTCTTTTCATTTTCTTCCTTTTCATTCATAAATATTTTCTTTAAACTCTTGACAATCGTATATATCGAATTCATAAAATTAATACACGAACTTCCAAAAAAATACATGAACTTGCTCACAGTAGCTGATGCAATCTGTTACACCTTCCTTTATATAATCACCCCAAGTACTTCACTTACACTATTGGATATATTTTATATTGATTTATTATTATTATTTTAAAATCATGCTAACCATTTTTTATATGATATACATGTATCATAAAGTATAAAATGTATTAATATTTTTTTAGAAAAAATGTATACACTAACAATGTAAGAGTTTTACACATTATTAGTACATTCACTGTTCACTTTTATCATAATTGACTCTTCAAAAAAATTAATATCAATGAATGATGGATGATGTACTGATTGTATATAAATCTTTTCAATGATAATGCATAAATATTACATTCATATTTTTTTTGGTATAACTAATGAAATCTTGACCCTCACTTTATGGATAATAAACTAATCCCTTTGAGAAAGTGTAAATATTCTTTCTAACAAATGTTGTTCTCAATAATCAATTTCTTAATCTTTTGGTTTACATAAGGATTCAATCCTTGATCTTTTGTATTTATGAATAAAAATTATATATTTTATAATTAACAATTAACTGTAAAAAAGTATATAGCAAGAAAGTAAAACTTTTTGTGCTGCTAAGATCTATCTAACTATTAAAATTCCTCCTATCATCAATTCATTCAAAAGTGTAATTGGACTAGTCAAATCTAAAAAATCTGCACTTGTTTTTTCCCCATATAGAAATCAATGCATATGCATGCACCTTGTTCTCATCTTCCATTTTTGGGTAATAGTTGCATCCACACATTTATCATCTCTTTTACTTGATTACCTTGTTCATATTCATTCCCTAACTACAAAAACAAAATGATCTGAGTTTTAGACCAAGAAAAATACATTGCATCGAATTAAGTGTTACCAAAACCGTTTCTTTAGGGAATAACACTATGACTATATTAACTTTTTTATTGATTGGCTATGACTATAGTAACTGATATGAATTAAATTCTCATACATCCAATCCAACCCAAATAAAACAATGTTTTTCAGTGAATTTTAATTTCATTTTAGAATACTAAAACTGAAAAATAATGGTTTCCATTTTTTCATCATTATTCCATTTAATGACCCATTTCAATCAAATTCCTTATAAAATCAGTCACATAGAAATTTCTTGAAAAAGTTCTATACAAGATAAAATAAAATGTCTGATTTACACAGCATAAAGGATAATAGAATTTTGGCAACAGTGCTTATGGGATTGCTTTTAGTATCATCTGTTGTGATATTCCCTTATTTTATGAGTCCAGAGCCTCCAATGTTCTTACTTCTATGGTTATGCAGCATCCCTATATTTGTCTTATTCTATTCCATTTTCCTTGCAGTTTTTGTTTGGTGATGAAAACAATCATCTTACAATACTAAAGAAAATGCATGTGGAGGATATTAACTTCTGCATAAAGGTGTGATATATGTTTCTTTATCAATACTTTATTGTTTATTAGAATGCATAGATGTGAATAGGTAGTTAGGAGTGTGAACAATTTTCCTATTTTTTTAATAAGTATTAGCAATGTAAATATAAAACTTTAGCAATGTAATATAGACAATGTAAATATGCAGGTGAAATATTTTATATTGAAAGGATAATTTATATCATTCTTCACCATCTATGTGCTGATTTTGTTTCATTAGAGTTTCTTGCTTGTGTGACCAATAGCTGTTTGAGTTGTATTTTGGAAGAAAAAAAAGGAAACAAAAGTCTTCAGAACATAAAATATTATTTTTAAATGATTTTGTCTTTCTCTTTCCCTTTATTTTCAAAAACTTAATTCACAAAAACACGCTTAATTTCTAGTTTTTTCCCACATATAAACATGGATATAAGTGTGTTTATCAAAAATTGATTAGTTGAAGGTTATTTTGATTTAGTATATCTTAAAATTTTGAGTCATGTGTAGACAACAGAAAAACCAAAGCGCTAATGTCTGCAATTGTAATAGAAACAGTATGTATGAATTTGTAACATAAAATTAAGTGTATGTATTTTGGTGTATAATCACAATTTTAGTTAGATTCATGATTTAGAATGATAGAAATTCTTTCTACCAAAAAACAAAGAATGTGGAAATTTCTTTGAAAAAAGTACCGACCTTTCAACAAAATGTCAATAAGATGGGAAATAAAACAGAGAACAAAATTTGATTTTATCGTCAAATTTAATTTAAAAAAAGGCACACCCAATGCACGAAATTTTTATTTAATGGGTCTTAGATATAGGTAGTCTAAACCAATGACATCATGTTCAACAACAACCTTACCATTGTACTATGTTTCCCTCTTCATATTCAATAGAAAGAAAAGTATAATACATTTTAATAATTAGAGGACTATTAATATAGGATGCAAGAAGTGTGGAAGCCAAGGGTTGGTAAGGTTTTCTATTGACACACAAGGGTGCTTGGAAGATCAACTTGTGCAACAAAACTTGCATGTCATAGTGGCTGAAAATTATGACTAGTACATGTGTTCAATGTGCCATAAATACATGATGCAGGACTTGTTGCCAAATGTGGATGCAATTTAGTAAAGCATAAAACTATTGTTGTTCAACTTCAGACTTATTTCCTACACCAATTCTGCTAAATGATGTGAAGAAAACTATTGTGTTATGGCTAGTTATTATGTTATGGTGTCATATAAGTGTATAGTGTTCTTTCTCTTTTGTAGATACAACCTTTGTAATTTTCATAAGGATGTGAAGGAAAATAAAATACAACCTTTGCTCCATTTTACATAAAGGAAATAAAGACAAGGATTTGGACATCAAATATCTTTGTTACACCATTGTACTACTATTGAAATTCAGTTCAATAGTATATATTCAAGTCCTAGAGCACTTGAACTCTCATATAAAGGAAGTTCAGTTTAATTTCTCAATCATTAAAGGTAAATTCCAAATCATTTGAATTATTGATGTAATAAAATGATGTTAATATTGCATATCAACAATATATTTTATTGTTATTGGTTAAATTGTTGTCTATACCTTTTTAGGGATTATATAATCAACAAGACATTCGTCAAGTGGTGTTTGATCCCGTGAGATTCCCAAAACGATAAAAAAGTCAATGGTCAATTCTGTGAACAACTTTTGTTAGGAGAGATAGTCAAACACTCCGAAAGAGATGAGTTTCTTACTACAAGTTGAGGAGATATATGGATTATATAAAATCAACTAAATCTCTACTCTATTAATATATTTCAGAAACCAAAATAGTTATTCACTGGAATCCCAAAATTTTATTTGTTTATTTGCATCAAAACTTTTATTCATCAGTACATGAAGTAAAAGTAAAAGTGTCATGCCTAGCAACATGAATAGTACAGAAGAAAATAATCACCAATTATGTTCAAGAACACATAAATGAAAAGAAATATCAAAAGTGTACAACATGAACATGAAGCATATAAATTTAAGAGCACTCGAAACCAGAGTCATTAGTTCTTCCACAATTGTTAAGAATGACATTCAATGAAAGAGGAATGTTAAGGTTGATGCCAAGGACGTTAGCTTTAAGGGCAGTGCAAAGGCAAGTAGCTACTTCAAGATCAGCAAGACCATTAATGAGGTTGCAGCAAGGTAGGGTTGGTGGTGACCCTAATTGGGTACACCAAGTTCAACACATTGACACACACACCAAACTTAAGGGTATCTATAGGACATGTCCTACTAGAGGTCACCATAGTGAAAGAAATGAGGTTGAGACATAAAAATAGGGCAACATAGACCTTGGAAGCCATTTCACACAACTATGTTAATGGTAGCTTATGGTTAGGTGTGGATTTGATTTGAGTGATGAAGTTGTTTAAGTGATAGGGTTTTTTTATAGTTAGATTATTGGGTTATGGGTAAGTACTTTTGTTGTTTTTAATTGGTGTATTAAATTTAAATAAATAGTGAAGGAAACCCTTGAACACATGTATATATAATTGAGATGCTCAACACATGTTGTTGGCACCCTGGCACTGCGAGGACAACAAAGACTTTCATATTGTGATAGTTGTGTGTTCACATATATAATGAAATAAAAATAATAATAATAATAAATTTTTATAATTTTTAATTAATAAAATATGTTTTTATTTATAATATCAGATATAATATATCTTTGTTCGCTTGTTACATATAATAAAATAATTGTAGAATCAAATATGTATAGTTTACTTTCTGTCTAAAATAGTATAAGACAGTGAGATAAAACTGACATAAATATTTTTTAATAAAGTATAATAAAATGATGATCGACTTAAATGTGTTAATTATAGTTCAAAATAATATGATTAAGTTTCTTGTAGACAAATACTTCATCAAATAGGAGTTAGGTAGTATGATTGACCAGTTAGGTTCATACAAGATAAAATGAGATCAGACCAAACAAAAAACAGTGATAAATGTTAAAAAAGTTACATGTCCCTAAGAAATTTTTATTTTATCTTATGAAATTCAAGAGTTTATTATCATTATTTTGATAAGTAATAACATTTTTATTGTCTTGGTATAGAGATAGAGAAATAGTAGAGGCATAGAAGATTTTCACTTAATATATAGTATATACTTGAAGGGAAGAGACCCAATATTAATATGATTATGGAGTTGATCAAATTAAGATCTTGGTTTTGGTTCTCGGCAAAGTTTAGCAAACCTGGCAACTCTTTTATTCTCTGGTGTAGCGATCCTAAGTCTTGTATTAAGAGGGCTTGTATTCCAATTAATCAGTGACCTCTTTTTGTTGTATTGGGTTAGCACATCTTGTGCTTTTTAATGCAATCTTTGCTTACCAAAAAAAATAATACACATATACATGAATTTAACATGCAAAACACGTTTTCTCTACATCTCTTCTTACTTTGTATTCCTCCCATTTGGTCCAACATCATGTAAATGATGGTTTAAACTCAAGTAGATACAATGTGTTACCTCAAACTTGGAAGCAAGAAAACACTAGGAAGAATCATGCAGGCACGATGCATCGAATAATAGCTCCCATATATTTCGGACAAGAAAACACTAGGAAGAATCATGCAGACACGATGCATCCAATAATAGGTCCCATATATTTCGGATATATGCAATAAGAACACCAAATGTCTAATGTATATTTACCTTAAGTTTTGATGAAAACTGAAGTAGAATGGGGATCACCTGTCCCAAAATCAGTGTATCCCTATGTCCTAAGTCAATATGAGTTTTCCAAGTAATGCACATATGTAACTTTAAGTTTTTAAATTTTTCTTTTTTAATGACGTGTCAATTTTTTATTGGACCGGGCCAGGAAAATGGACAGGAATGGGGACAGGTGATCTGTGTCCACTGAAGTAAAGTTTTGGAGGATGGAGATCACCTGTCCCAGTTTTGTGTCCCAAATCCTGTCCCCTCCAATTAAAATTTGCCATATCTATTAAATATGCCACCTCATTTATTAGGATTTACTTGTTGTTCCATTTTTATCTTTTCCCCCTCCTGATCCAAACTCAATGTAGGAACTTTATCCCTTCCCCTTCCATTTCGTTTTTACTGTTGTACGTGACTTTTTCATCACTTCCCTTTTATCTCCTTTTTTTTTTCTTCCCTTTTATCTCCTTTTTTTACTTCTTCCGGTGACAAATTTAAGCATAAGAAGGTCAAACATTGGTTGGCTCCATTCACATTGGTTGGCTCCAACGACAGCGGTGGCATGAAAGGATGCGTGAAATCTAATGGAAAAGGAGAACTAAAATGGGGAATTTTTTAAGAGAAAGAAAATAGTAGAAAAATATATATTAGATAATGGGTTGTGGATTGAAACCAATATCACTACTGGAGGGGAAAGGATAAAAATGGAACAACAAGTAAATTCTAATAAATGAGGTGACATATTTAATTGATATGACAAATTTTAATTGGAGGGGACAGGGTTTGGGACACAAAACTGGGACAGGTGATCCCCATCCGGTTTTGGAAGGGAATGAAAGGAAGAACTTGGAAAGTTTTCTCCTTGTTTGGGAGTTGAATAAAGGAGAGAGAAAGGTTTTGGAGGGTCTCTCAAACCTTCCAAAGCTCTTCATGTATCTATTTTTAAATTTCCCCAAATTTGTGGTTTTTTGAAATAAAATATCAAAATAGCTAAATATTTTTAGTAATAGTATATAATTATACATTATTGTTTATTTTTCATTGTTAATTACATTTTTTAATGAAAAATGAAAAATACTTATATTATCATTAGTTTACTCTCTTCTAAATTTTATACTTCCAAAGAATGAGAAGATTTTCTTCATTTTCCTTTCTTTTTTCCTATTTCTTAACCCTTTAATCATTCTTGTTCTATTTCCCTCGTAACTCCCAAACAAAATGGAAGGTTTTAATTATGTTAAAGTAGTTGTCATGTCTACTTAATATGCAATGTCATTGATATAAAGATAAATTAATTATAAAAATGATTATTTGTCTATGAAATCAAAGATGTGATTAGATGCATGAAACGGTCTGCTTAAGAGAGATAGGTGTGCTTTAAAGTATATTCAACGTGTCTATTGAGGTTTTTCCATGTGAAGTTTCACGTGAAATGTAAGCCTTAATTTGTATGTGTAAGTTCTGAAGGGAACAACTACTTTTAGAAGTAGAGGAAAATATATATACACTGACAGTGTAAGAGATTTTTACATTATTACTGTATTATTTATCATCTATTTTTAATTATTATAGACTTTTAAATAAAAATAATATAAATGAATAACAAATAATGTACGGGCTGTGTATAACTTTTTACATTGTCCATAGATATTACACTGTTAGAACGATCCCTTTTAAGTTGATATTCATGAATCATGTTAAATATGAATATGAAATGGTCAAAAGGTCATATAACAAAAGGCAATCATATTATCTGGTTAATGATAATATCTCATATGTTTCACTTTCTAGAGCAAAGAATAATAGCTGAAATGAGAAAAAAAAATGTTTAGCCACATGCAAAAAGCAAGTCTTCAATTCTGATTTAGTCTATGCACATTGATAAAACACCACTAGATCATGTTAGTGATCAACCAACTCCTATATTACCTTATTGAGAATATCAGAGACTCCAAGATGCAAAAAATACCACCTCTAAAACTAATAGATTATTTGAGTACTATAAATACCAAAGTCTTTAAACTAATCTACTTGACATTCCTCTCAACATATATAATCTCTTAAGGAACGAACTTATTTATTTGAAGATGAGATATGTTTTCCCATTTCAAATAAGGAAAAGAAAGATGTATAATATACAAAATTAGGTACATAACTAATATTGACAATTTGGGTTGTCTACGCTCACTTAAATTAGGGGTTCACATATGTTGTCCTACAAATTGTGCCACTGCGTGTACTTTTAGACGTGACTAATCAGAAAATGATTAATTATTAATTTTTTAACTTCAAAATATTTTTTCAACCAATCATAAAACAATGATACATACAGTTACACAAGTTGTGGGACAACAGATATTAAAATACTCATACTCCCTCATGAACCCTCTTAAAGGACTAGCCCAATCTTCAGCTATCACATGCACTCACTCAACATCAATCCTTATAAGCTTCACCTTTGGAAGTGACTCAACCACCACTTAGTAGATAAAATCGTCATCCTTTAAAATTATTCAGCTCAAAGAAATTATGGAGGAGGAACTTAAAACCTAGAACAGACTCTTTAAGATTTACTGAATTTTAGATACACATTTCCTTATGTCTTTAGATTAATTATTAAACATTTCCCTATCACATTTTTAAAATTACAATTAACTATGTATTAGTTCAAATAATTTAACTTTATATATTTTTCAGATCCAATAAAAAATTAAAACATAACATTTAATAATTGATATCTTAATATTATAGGCAACTTGCTCTACCCACTAGACAGATAAACTATTGGATAAAATTGGATAAAATTTTCATATCATATCCTGCCAATATTCACATAAAAGAACTTCCTTCATGAACTTTATTATATATTCTTCAGGGATTTTGTTCTTCCTAAGATTTAATTGTAAATCACATTTTATCAAGTTTCTTTTTTCACGAAGGTTGTTCATTTCAACTTCTTAACTAACCATGACCATCATTCCTTTTCTGTGAAGAAGATCTTTGCTCCTGACTTTGACATGGTTTTGATAAAGACGTCAACATCACCAAAAAGGAAGAATAGTTATGAAAACAAAGAATATTAAAACTTCAAGATAATTAGATTAAGTCTCTATAGGTATTTTTATCCTAAAACTCTTAAATATACAAAGTAGTAATGCTCAAACTATTTTTAAAGAAAGTTGAAACACTTTAAAATACTTCAAACAATTTTCAAAAATAGTGTGTAACGGGTTACGTCATCTAAGTAACATGTTACGTGTGTGAGAAAAGAGTTATCCAACTTAAAATTGTTCAGAGTAATCCATTACTGTCTTTGAGTAACAGATTACCAGTTTTGAAAAGTTGAGTAACCGATTACCTAGATTACTGTAATCAATTACTCTAATTTAATTTTAAATGAATAGTGGAAAAAGAGTTTGGGTAATCGATTACCCACTGTCAGTAATCGATTGCTGAGAGTTGTTGCATCATATTTCAGATTTCAAAATGAAATGCTCTCACTCCAAACGAAATCTCTTCACTTCAAACAACTCATACACTTTCATAAAGGCATCATGGGTGTTTGGAAAGTCTATATAAAGTCTATAATTCTCACAACACAAACATACAACAATACACAACTCTTATACAATTTCCAAAAACTCTTAAACTTATTCTGAAGTTATTTCTCTACACTTTTTGCAACTAGTCCTTAACTTTCAAAGTTGTTTTTCTGAAGTTGCTTAGAAGTGTTTCAAAGTTTTCCAAAAAGCATTATTACTTGGTATACATAAAGAGTTGATTGGATTGCAAGTTATACTACTTTCATACTTGTACATTCTTCAATATTGTTACAAAATATTTTCTTTCACAGTGTGTGGAAAGAAAGGGATTAGAATCACTTGGAAATGTGTTTTCCAAGAGTGAATAAGGATTAGGGAGTGCGTAAGGTACATAGAAATATCGAGGTGAGACATTGTAATTACAACTCATAATTCTTAGTGAAGAAATCTCCTGTGCTGCAAGAGTATTGGACATAGCATTCGATAGACTAGAAGGTGAACTAGTATAAAAATCACTGTGTATTCTCTTCTCCCTTATCTCTTTCATTTTATCTTAATTATTTTTCTGCATATATCTTCCGCTGCACGTTAACTTTTGATTTTGTAAAAAAAGTGGCCATAATTTTTAAGTCAACTAATTCAACCCCTCTTAGTTATAATCTCCTTCTTACATTTTCCTCCTTATTTGATTAAGCCACCCTCTCAAGATGCTAAATGAGAATAGTATTAGAAAATAAGTATGACCTATTGTTAAAATTGTGAAACAATAAAAACAACAAAAGATATGAAAAAAAAAGGAAATAGTATCATTTTAGAATAATATTCATTATTTCTTTTTTGTTTTTACTTTAATATTATTAGTCCGAAATATGGTTTGAGACAACAAATCTTTATCCTTCAAAGGGATCCATTATTATCTTACAAAAAACAAGGCCTCTTCTTTCTATACAAAAACAAGTGACAAATGTAATGTAATGGCTAATGTGGCATAATTCTGGAAAAAGTTCATTATTATTTTACAAATTATAACATGACATACTTCATAATCTGCAATCTCTTCTGTCTCCTAAACATATTAAATCTCAAATAACAAACTATTGATTACATATAATATGAAAACCAGTCTTAGATATCAAAGGAATAAAGCTCCCTTACTTTGTTAGAAAGAATTGTACATAACCATCTTATTCTGCATCTTTTCAAATGCTTTATGCCACCCCAAAAAACCAACCTAATGAACTGAATAATAAATTGTAGAGTTCAAGGGAATGACACCCTATCCTATTATTTCCATATAAGGGTATAAATACGCTATTTAACTTCTATTCTAATGGACCGAATATCTTTCATAAGGAATCGGAGAAAAATATGACAATTTTTTCCGGGAAATCCCCAACGAAAAATATACACTAAGTATTTTTCTAATAAAGTTCATTGGTGTGAAAAATCAAAAGAAAATGTTTAAATAGATATACCAGTGAAGGAAATTTTACATAAACCATATAAATGATTATTGAGTTCTACTTTCCTCTTTTTCAATCTTGGTAACATTGTTGGTATTGCTTGATGCACTTCCATGGTTGAGGATGCCATTTCTATACAGAGTGTCTAACTCATCAAAGTAAGGGCAAGCTTTACTATTCTGACGCCTTTTCTTGCCATTTCCCACTGTTCTTTTATAGTACTTGGTGATGTTTTCCCATTTTTCCTTACACTTCTTTGCGGAACGGTTGAAGCCCTTTTTATGCATTGCTTCGGATATCTCCTCCCACATCGATCCTTTCGGTCCCATAACTTGAAACTTGTGTTCCAAGGGAGTTCTTAAAGCTATGAGTTCTTGTACCTCAACATCTGGCCATCTACTGTTATTCTGATCAGCGATTAATTCTCTATGGGTATTCGCATCACCTTCGGCTGGTTGGTGGATTTGAATTTCATGGCCGATTAGATTCTGAATTAAAGATATGATCGCTAAACTACGAGACTTTTCTTCTGCTCTAGCTTCTTCATCTCTTTTAAATTTTTCCATCGTCTCATGCCTCCAAGCTTCTTCTCTCATTATTCTTTCATTTTCTTTCTGTTCTATCATGTCCACCAATTCTTTATGCATGCGCTCTTGCTTTTCCATCATCTCTGTTACCAAGTTCTGTACAAAATTTTCAAGATTTTCTCCCTCCCTTTTGCTTCTCTTTCTCGAGCCAGGTTCTTTCGTACTTCCTGAGGAGTTGTCATCGTAAACATTGTTCTCATCGTCATCCAAAAATGAACTGAAACAATAAAGAATAAATCAATCAAACAGCTCAAATTAATGCCAAAATTGATATGAATTTGGGTTAAAGGTAATTAGTTCCACGGAACTAGCTAGGTTGGTCGAACTCGAATCTATAGGATATTGATTCCACATGCCATTTCCCAAGAAAAATGCTACTTAGTACTTAACACATCTCACCATACATGACATCAAAAGTATAAGCGAATAAGAAAACACGATAAAACAACAACATTCAGACATCAGAAGCAATGTAATTAAGAGGTGATGCTGCAGTTCTTTCCCAGTAGTGGTTTTTACAAGGTACAACATCTTGTATATAGCAAATAAGAAGAACAAAGATATGTTGTCCCTAAACATGTCCCAACTCATGTTACGCCAATGAAAACATGTCAGGACAATTAAAAAAATTAAACCTTCATTACTTTTTTTCTGTTTTTGCCTCATTGTGACAACAAATCCTTGTTCAAATAAAAGATACATATGCTGTCATGTTGACCCAACTTTAAGAGAATGCATCATTTAACTTAACAAACTTACCTATAACAATAGGATGAACCAAATTAGTGGCCATTTACTGCTCTATATAACAACATACCAAGTCTATAACTCTATATGATAAGAACTACTTCATAGAATTTCCATATTTCCCTTCTATGAAGCAGGAATAAAACTTCATCACAACAAATCAAAAGTTGCACATACACCCATATAAATAAATTATGTCAAAAACTAAAATTTGATAACATATACTAAACTATAGGACAATTATTCTTTTTATTATTATTATAGAAATGAAAAATACAAACAAAAAAAATACCTTTGACCTTAATGGTTAATACTGTACCCCAATTAGACAAAGATAAAAAAGATAGATTAAAAAAAACACCTTGATTAACAAAAAAGAAAGAAAAAGGGTCATGGCAGAATCATGGGGTAATCAAAGTTAGCAACTTTATGGAAATTAGAACGAAAGGGTTGAAGAAATGAACTGACCCAGTTAACGGGAACCCGTAATAATGACCCGACCCGGGTGCATCAAGAGGAGGAAGATGTGGAGGGGAAGAGATTCCGTTGGGGCGTATAGGGCGGAGTTTCTGGGGGTTGTGGTGGTTGTGGTGGTGGTGGGAGATGATATCGGTGGTGGAAAAGAGAGCGTCGTAAATGAGATCGCCGGAATCGGGAAATGGAGAAACGGCATCGGCGGCGAAAATATCCATATGAAAATGATGAAGGTAAAATACAAAAATAGAGAGGGTTTTCCAACAGTCAAACTCCTAAGTGTATTTTCTACAATAAAACACGTTTTTTAAATAATGCTTTACATAAATTTTTTTTGCATACATTAGTATTTATTGGTTAAAAGTTTCTTATTTTATCAGTCATGTATTGCATTTATGTATTCTTGTTTTTTATTGACTCTAGAATAAAAAAGTAATAAAATTTAATGCATATGAACGCTTAAGTTTTATAGGTCAATATAAAAACTAAAGAAAGAGAGGAAAAAATAAATAAATTGTAAAGAGACAGAATTTTGATGTGTATGAGGGAAGTATTATGATAGGAATAGTTACTGTTTTTTAAGTTAGATACATTGTTATTTGTTTATAATATCTTGTTTTAAAATCAAACTTATTTTCGTGTGAGTCAAAATAATAATGAATGAAAATAAATATAATATGATTTTGCAAATGTATCAAACAATTATTGGTCAATATAAATATAAAAATGAAATCTAACTTAATTGGCATTGACGTGCTTTACATATAATACGGGTTTAAGATACAGAAGAAAACAAAGAATATACTTTTTAATTAGGTATCCTATACTCATTTAGGTATTAAGTCCTTTTTTCCATTCATTTTATTAATCTACGTGTATTACTTTTTTTCACACTCGTTATATTATTTAATTATTATTTATCACTCAAAATTTGAATATTATAGAAATTATTTAATTTCTAATAATATTAAAATAACTTAAAACATTTTTTAATAATAAGTAAATATTTAAAATAATGCTCGAGCCAGTGAAAATAAATGGGAATGGAGTATCTCCTTGTATAAGGAGATAAGTTATCTCCTCCTGCCAGTGAAATCATGACATGTGTCATATTTCATCATTTTTAATAAAAATATTTTAAAAAATAAACAAAATAGCACACATGTTACATTTTTACTGGTTAGAGGAAATAAGTTATCTCCTTATATAAGGAGATACATTATTCTCATAATAAATATAAAATAACTTAAAAATAAATATAATAAAAATAAGGAATGATTGTGATTCACTTGTTTTTTTGGAATCATTTTTTGAACCTTAGTGACACATTACTTTTGCTTATTAAAATTTAATTTCAATAAATTAAAGATACAACAATAAATAAGAACTTTTTGACTAATAATTAATATTAAAAAGAGAGATAACAAGTATATAAATATTTGAAATAATAGTAACTAAAAAGAATTTATTTAATTATATATACTTTTATACTATATATAAAAACAAAACATGGTGTAACCACCACCATGGCATAATTTATATATTCCTATTTTGCCCTTTAAATTTTTAATTTAAAAACCCATATAATCATATATATAACCACCTCAAATATATTAACTATAAGTTGCATATCTATATTACTTAATAAAGGAAAAACCTAACCTAACTTTCATGAAGTTATTTTGGGTTTTCCTATTTCATATTTTATAACTTCTAATTTTATTGTATAAGTTATACTTTCATCTTTATATATACTTATACTACTAAACATTTATTTCATATTTT
>NC_032027.1:13668334-13712946 GCF_001865875.1 Lupinus angustifolius | reverse complement strand
TTCTAATTTTATCTTTACTAGCATGTTGACAGACATTACCGTGTCTGTCAACCCGCTTTCCTATTATTTGTAATGTGTATTTTACATATTAAGTTGTATTATATATTGTAATTTGCATTTGAATATATATTCGTTTGAGGTAATTGTTCAGTATTAAAGAAATGATACATATACAATTGTGTTCATCAAGAATAACGTCTTGATTCACTTAATTTTATTTTCTAGCATGTTAACAGGCACTACCGGGTCTGTCAATCCAATTTCCTATTGTTTGTAATGTGTATTCTACATATAAAAGTGATTTTTTTATCTAATTAATTAAAATCTATTGAGTAAATCTATTGCATTGGTCATAAAGTATATCCATTAAATTAAAAAATAGGAATGCATGAAATATATTACATGAGTCACAATGTATATCAGTGAATAAAGATTATGTGAATATTTGACATTTAAAACATCCAGACTACATGTTACAAACAATATGAAAGCGGGTTGACAGACACAGTAGTACCTGTCAACACGCTAGAAAATAAAATTAAGTGAAGATATCAAGACTCTATTATTGATTAACACAATTGTATATGCATCATTTCTTTAAGATTGAACAATTACCTCAAACGAATATATATTCAAATGCAAATCACAATATATAATACAATTTAATATGTAGAATACACATTACAAACAATAGGAAAACGGGTTGACAGACACGGTAGTGCCTGTCAACACGCTAGTAAATAATAAAGATAAAATCAAATATTTTCTTAACTAATTTCAAAAATATAAAAATAATAATCATCTTAAACATATGAATGATCTTGATATGCATATAATTCATCATTTAAACGCTTGTGACGTGGCATCTGATTTTTAAAACAATTAAAATACACATAACTAATCAAATAATTTTTTACCAAGAATTTCATAAGCCTCCATTCCCTATATTACACAAAATGATACATAATAGCATGATATATACTTTTATCACATATAAATATAAAAATGTTTTTTGTCATTTAAAAATAAATAAATAATACATGTTTATAATATAAATTAGTCCATACAACCATTTTTAATATGAGTAGACAAAGTACTAACATTTTCTCTTATTCATAATTAATTTTTGAACTTAGAACTATAACTTAAAGATCAACCCATTCCAAAATTGGGAGTAAAAATGATTCTAAATTTTGTCCACAAAATTGGAAGAGAGTGAAAATTCATTTTTCACTTAAGTCTTAAGTTATCAATCCAAAATGAGAACATGACACATTGACATTTGACACTACCAATAGTTCCTCAATATTAAACTAATTTTTTATACATAAAATTAAATGCATTTTTTGTGACTCACCTTTTTATCCATACAAGTGAAGTTTGTTTCTAAAAAATGAGTCAATTAGGTACTTAGACTTTTTATCAGTTAGGCAATATTATATCGGTTGTTTTATTTTTCTTTCAAAAAACTAAAAAAATTGTTGTTATTATTAAAAAATATTTTTGTTGACCAACACTCTTAGGAAAACAGTTAAAATAATAACTGAAAAATGAAAAAATTCTCTTATTTTATTAAATACACTGCCACTAATCTAATGTATACATTTTTTTTGTTTTAAAGAAATTTGGTTAACAAAACCAATAAAATTAAGCAAACATATTAAGATATGATAAAGATATAAAAATATATTGCCTCTAAATCTTCTTGAATAATTTATCTTATATGAATCTTGAGTCTTCATCTTCATTAAAATCTATGTGATACATATTTGTATGTGTAATAATTGACTACAATTCCATTCTAAAAATCATTAATAAGTATTAAATCATTCTCTTAGTATTAGATTTCACTCTCAAACACGTTTGAGTCATTTGATGTTAATTGAAAAGTAACACAATCTTTATATCACGTTCATACACTATGAGAGTCCATTTGACAACAATTCCATTCTAAAAGTCCTTAATAAAGTTTAAACTTTTCTCTTAGTATTTGATTATACTCTCAAACACTATATTAAAAAATAAATTGCAAATTTTCTCCTTTATGTTGACTATGATGTGAGGTCAAATGCCCAAATACATTCCATCATAACCCTACATGTGTCTTTTCTAAATCACAACAAGTGGTACTAGCTTGAAAATTTTCAATCATGATTAAATTCAATTGAGATTAGCTCGTATCGTAGAAAAGTAATAAAATCACAATCCTCAGTACTTTATAAATATAAATATATATATAATTAACATAATCAATTATTTGGATGACCATCCAAGCAAGAGTCAAATTAAAAGTTTCACTTAGAGAGTAAATAATTTAAGTAGTTATTGAAGAATAGTATTGATAAAAAAAATTCCTGAATTTCTGGAAGTTTATTTCATTATTCGAATGATTCCATGAATATAAATATATTTACGATAACCAATGACTTAATCTACCAAATAGAAAAACTAACCACTAACTTGGATTGTTGGATTTCTTAAATATTAGATATTGAATTTTTTCTGTGTGTATAGAAACAGTTTATTAAAAAGGCTAAAGTAATTTTAAGGACATCTTTAAAGCTCAAATGAGATTAATACCTCATCTAGATATGACAAAAAACCTGTACTTATGGGTACCATAGGTAAAACCCGTACGAGCATGGATAGGGGTCACAAACGGGTAACCGCGAGTATTATAAACAGGTTTTTAAAAATATTCGTAGTACATACGGGCGGGTACGGGTATTATGATATCCGTACATGTGGCTACCCGTTATTTATATAATTAATATATTATATTTAAAAATACATTATTCTAACATTTATTACACTATGTATATTTTTTCCCTTTACTTTGTTTACCTATTTTATTGAGTCGGTGGTAAAACACCCTACAAATATTATTACATGTGTAGAAACACACATGTTTTATAAAGAAAATATATATTTTTTGTTAAAGAAATGAGAGCAAAAAATCACACAAATAGAAAACACCAATAAATTTAGCATTTTTGCCAAATATTCAATCAAAATGTACAGAAATAATTAAGTTTCATCTTATTTGAAACACAATAGAAATAAAAATTAAAAAATTTATTTATAATAGATGAAACCTGCGGGTATCCATTGTATCTGCCGGTACCTAGAAATACCAGTGAATACCCGCACATAGGTACCCGTATGGGTACGGACGAGTATGAGTATACTCTTCTATTTTGAAACGGGTAGCGGGTAGCTACTGCCCATACCCGTTGTCATCCCTACTCTCATCATTAATAAAAGGGAAAATTTCCATGGACAAAAAATTACTAAAGCGTAAGTGTAAATTTATATAACCCACAAATTGATTCGAACATTATTTTAGTTTAACAAAGTTTTTTCTCTCTAGTAAAATAAGGGCATTAATTTAAAAAAGAGAGTAAAAGTGTCACTGCAACCAACTCAATTGATTAAAGAGTAAAACATAGTTCGTTCCTAATTTTTTTACTTTAGCCAATTTGACCCTTAAAATAAACAAGCGAGCAAATAGTCTTTGAAAATTTTGTTTGATGGCAATTGAATGTCTCGAAAATAAAATAGTAATTATCCATTTTGATCCCTCAATTTTTAGTAAGTACAAATTTAGTCCTTGAAAATTTCTAAGTATATTTTCATCCTCAAAATTCAACATTGAGTCACGTTAGTCATTCCGTTATATATCAGCTCTATTAACTATAACAGATTTCGTTGCCTGACACGTTAAGTATTGACGTAAAATCTGTTTGAATGATCCTAGATGTACAAATTGTCATGTCATTAGGCATAAGTTTTTTTTTTTGTTTTTTCCCCTTTTCTTAAATAATAATTTTAAATAAAAAATAAAATGTTTAATAAAAAATTTCTACTAGAAACTTTTTAATAAAATAACTTTCTTTATAAATTTTTTAATTTTTTAAAAATAAAATCTTCCTTTTCATCTTCTCCACCCCATCTTCTTCATAATCTCATTCAAATCCTCTACCTTATTAACATCTTCCGCATCTTTCCTTCTCTGGTTAGTGGAAGCAGCAAAAGGGTGCAGACTCGCATGAAATGAGGAACGGTAGGGAACTACATCACAGCGAAATCCAAAGCAAAAAGATCAACTTTATTTCTTCAAGCTTACTCAGTTCTTGTCATTTCCCTTCACATACCACACCTAGAAAAAGATTCCAGTAATACAAAAATGAAAAACCATAAATTGAAATTAACAAAAAATTCCAATTTTTCAATCAACCATGGCAACGAAACTATTAAAAAATTCCACGCAAATTATTACAATTATTTTCACTTTTTTTTACAAGCTTAGCCACTTCTTCTCATTTTCCTTCACAAATAAATCACACATGCGAAGATTTCAGTTACAATAATCGAAAACATAATTAAAAAAATAACAATATTTGAGATGAAGATATGGAATAAGTAGAAGAAAAGAACTTAATAGATGGCAAATAAAATTGTGAAGATCTAGATGTAAAGTTGCGATTTACATGAGATGAGTGATGGGTTGCAAAGAAGTGAAGTGACCCGTGAAATAGAGTAAAAGGGAGAAAAAGCATGAAAGGGTGCATGAGAGTAGTAACACATTCCTCCTTCTCTCTATCTTTTCACTCCTTTCCTCATGATAGATCGCTATGTGTGATCACTTGTCTCACTTTTTATATTTCGTTGTGTCTCCAATCTCAATTCAATTAAAAATTAACACATATACAAAAAAAAAAGTAAATCTTTTATCTTATTTAATAGGATTTGATTGATCTGAGACACGAGAATATTTGGAGACACATGATCCGTATTCCTTATGTCAAGCTTACTTCAACCTTACATATATGAGACATGAGAATATTTTGGTTTGTTAGTGCATTTTTCCATAACATGGGGATGAGTCTAACTCATGTTTGTCATACTAATTTTTATTTTTATTCATATATTTGCATTTATACGTTCCTTTTGCCCTACTATTTATACTTCTATGTTATCGTCTCTCCCACTAACTATAGTTTCTGGCCCACCATGACATTTTGTACAAAAACATATTCAAAGGAAGAATCAAGATGAGTTTACAAAATGAAAAGGAGCCGATGTAGAATTGCTTCATTTTTTTAATCTCAATTTAAAGAACAGAAGCTTCATGTTACCTTGCACAAATATAGAGGCAAATCTAATCTAATAATACTGAAAGCAACATAACTTTTTGCTTCTGTATAGAGTCGTTCAAGTAACATTACACTTACTCTACTAGTAGGAGTTATGAACCAAGCAGAATTATTCCATGTCCAACACCTTATTCACTTTAAATATAAGCTGAGAAGGAAAGAGGTGGAAATATTGATAAGGGGGGGGGGATTTAGACGAGATTATGAAGAAGATGAAGATAATATTTTATTTTTAAAAAAATATAAAAAATATTAGTTTATTTTATTAAAAAATTTCTAATAAAAAATGTAATTTTTTTATTAAACATTTAATATTTTTATTTTATATTATTATTAAAAAAGGGAAAAAATAATTTTTTTATTAAACACATAAGATTATATGCCACGTCAACACTTAACGTATTATGCAAGTAAATATGTTATAGTTAATAGTTTCGAGATGACGGAAGAACTAACGTGACTCAATATGCTCACAAAAAAGAAAAAATGAAATACCAAAATCGGTAATTCCTCAAAATTATTGTTTACATGTAAACACACGTGCATGGGCTCTAAACTTCTAACTTTTTAGCCACCCTTTAGCAAGAAAATACATTTAAAACTTCACAACACAAGAAATAGGCACAAATATTCATGACCAGCTCTAACAAAAAGCACAGAAAATTGCTTAACCTAATTAGCTTCTAAAACATAAAGGTAGTACAAAGCAATAGTTACATAATAAAGCATGCATTTGGATTCTTCATCACTGAAAATCTGAGGAGCATAAGCATAATCAACATAGTGTCTTGATGGCCAGTACTCACTCCTCTTGATATCAGCTTTATTATTATTATTATTATTATTATTATCTTCTCCTTTGCTTTCTTCACTTTCTTTATGCTTCTCTTCATTTTTATTCTCTTCTTTCTTTTCTTCTTCTTCCTTCACAATTGAAGCTTGCTTCTTAGTCCTCTTGTACACATAATCAACAAGCTTGGAAGGGTCAACCACACCCTTTACTATGACTTGATCATTTCCAAAGTCTGTTTCCACTGATTCTACTCCTGCATATACAATTAGTTCATGATAGTTAGCTCCATTACTTAATTAAGGTAAAAAATATTAATGTTAATAATCCACAGTATAATCTATGGTGGGGGAAATGCTAATCTACAAAGGAATGAAGAAGTGAGTACTATATATGTAGGGTCCAAAATTTATATGGGTTGATCTAAAACGTGTTTGTTATTGTGTAGTACACGGGTAAAAGAGGGACAAAGTCAGCAGGACCAATCAAGATTCAAATTGAATAAGAGAGTGATATGATATGAATTTTATTTGTACCTTGAATCTTACGGATTCTTTTCTGTATAACTTGAGCACAGGCTTCACAATGCATTCCAACTTTCAGCACTACTGTTACCACAGAAGGACTTACCTGACAAACAATTCAAATCAAAACCATCACACACGAATTTCATTTTCATCCAATGAAAATACACAACTCGTTATCTAGTACTAGGTACAATTAGCTCATATATAGTATAATGGGCTCACAACAAAAAAATAAACCTGCTACTGAATGTTACAAATATGATATAAATATAAGTATATAACCGTATGATATGTTAATGCATACTAGACAGCAAACAATCTCGTATATATGTTTTTAACATGATAAATAATGTGTTGTAAAGTTGTTAGTTGCTAACAGGAACTTCACACTAATTTTAGCCGTATATGTGTGTTGTATGTCCATGTATATCAGACACTTTCAAACACTTCAAACTATATTCTATAACATTTAATATTTATTTATATGAAATTATCATAATATATAGTTAGATATAACTAGCTTTTTATTATGTTTATAATAGCTCATTCTAACTTCTAAAACATTATTCATCTTTTTTAACTTATGATTTGTATTTTTATGTTACTCTTATACTAATTTTATATATTGTGTTATAGCCATATCATGTCCTATAATTTTTAGAAGTCACCATATATATTGATTTCATGTATGTTATCAACAAAAAGTTGGTCTAATGATATAAAGTCTTTTTAAATCTTTAGTATGATCAAAATGTTAATGATTCGATTCCTGTGAGCGATACTTGTTGAAAGGGAAAATCACAAACCCCAAAAGAGATTAGTTCCTTACCCAAAAGTCAACATATTATGTCCCATAATTTTTAGAAGTCACCATATTGATTACATGTATGTTACCAACAAAGCGTTGGTCTAACGATGTAAAGTCCCTTTAGATCTTTAGTATGATCAAAAGATTAATGATTTAATAAATGAGAACGTTACTTGTTGAGAGGGAAAATCACAAACCCTGAAATAAAATAATTACTTAATAAAGGAATACATTGATAATACAAAAATATATATTACATGTATGTCATATTTATATCTCATATCATATCCTTGCTTGCTGTGACAAGGCATTTAAGTTGCAAGAAACTAAGGAAAAGAAAGAAGAAAAACGAGAGGTCATAATGCCCTACCAATTTTGTCAACTAAGATATGATTTATTGGGTTTCTAATTTAACATATTCTAAATTATGTCTTATACATTATATTACATAAACGAAAATGTATTATTATTATTATTATTTTTGTTTCATAATTATTGAACGAAATAATGTATCAGACAATATTCCAGAGAACATATATTTATTCTTCTAATTGTACTTAAAAAGCAGTGTTGGAGAACTACCTTGCCCTGTTTCTGACATCATCCACTACATAATGGATGCATAAGTTTTAACCTTCCAACATCACATGCCTATGCTCTTCTGTTTGTATTTTATGTGGTCTCAATGTTCTGAAAATATGTATCATATGCAACTTTCTAGTGTGTACTATGTGGGCATGGTGAAATTAACCAGGAGGGTAATAAGATTGTGACTCAATTTTTGCTGCAAGTTGCAAAGTGGTGGTGGGGACTAACCCATTTGTCACCTCCTATTGTCCTAGTTACATGTGCCTTATGAGAGGGACATCATTTTCATTTTCATTTTCATGACTTTGTTTCGTTACTTTCATGCCATGCCAGCATAAATCCACCATGGTAATAACAGCCCCTTTAGCTAGGACAAGAAACCTATGCTCTAGCATGTTGGATATGTAGCATTCATATTAGGAGTATTTTCTACTATACACAGGGCTACCTATAAGGAAAGTGTGTGATTTATAGAATGGTTTTGTAAGTTATGTAGATATAGAATGATTCTATACTAAAAATAAGTTATAATGAACCATTTTATATAACTGAATTAGCTATACTTTATTAGACACAACAGATATAGAGACAATTCTACTTGTTGTCTATAAAGTGTGCCATAATCTTATGTCATTTTCTTATTGGTAAATTGATTAAAATATTTCATAATTGAATGGTGAGAAAAATCATCTCATGCCCAATAAAAAACAATGACATGGTCTTTTTGTAACTACAAAAAGTTATCACATTATTACCTAAGCATTTCAACCATGTTTTACCACTACATTGTTCTATGCTGAATGCAAATAGTCTATTGTACCAAGTACCAAATACCAAGACAACAAAGCATAATATATACCTCCTCTTTTTTCTCCTGTGGTTGTGGTTCTTTGATTTCTTCTTTTTTCTCCACTAGAGGTTTTGGCAAAGGTGAAATCAGCTCCACTTTTTTACCACTTTTCTTTTGTACCCTCTCACACACCTTTATAGGGTCTGCTCCCCTACCTTTCACTACCACTTTGCTTGTATTGCTATCTACACTAACTTCTTCCACTCCTATCTCACAAAAATAATTAGAATACTTAACAAAACTTATTCTTAATATCTCCATTTAAACTTTTTTTTGTTTTAACCATGAATGCAATAATTAACTTTTGTCTCTATTTGGATAATGTGAAAATTACTTTTGTAGGAGTTAAGCTAAGAATAATACATGCCTAATGTGTGAGATTAAAAATCAATCATGAATAGTATATCCCTCACACAGGGAAAGAGAATAAAAGTGCTAGCTGACCTGACACTAAACCATAAAACTAAAACTTTAAAAGTTGCATGTTGGTGAACTTGTCAAATCAGTAAATAATAGCAGAAACTCATATAAGAGCAGGAACTTGAAGTTAAAAGAATTACCTTCAAACCCTTTCAATGCTTTCTCAATTTTCCTTGCACAGGCTTGACAGTGCATATCAACCTTGAGTACAATCTCTTGAGTCTCTTCTTCCTTCTTTTTCTCTTTGGTTTCTTCTTTATTTCCTTCTACATTGTCCTCCTTTAACACCAAACAGAACATTTAAATGAATATAACAAAGATATATGAACTGAACAAATCGAAACTTCACATATGGTATCATAACAATAACAACATAGACAAGAAAATGTGCAAGAGAACTCTTACTTCACCCATATTTTTTTTGGATAATAGGCAATATACTGGTTTCTGCTTCAGAAATTTTATGTGTAACAGCAGATTGGTTTGTAATATATGAGAAGAATGTTAAGATATGAAGCAATGTTAAGATATGAGAAGAATATTATTTAAGAAATGTTGGAGTCTACAAATCTATGGTGTGGACCGTTTAATGTAGATCATAGATATAAGTACAGCACCATATAGCTGAGTAAGCACTCAGCATCTTCATATAAAAGCTTACAATTAAATTGAATATGAACAATATATATTTAGAAATAGATAAATAAATATCAGGTAAACAAATATGATCATGAAATAGATAAATAAGAGAAAGAATATACTATTCAAACTTTGGTCTAAGTAGAGTTGTTTGAGAAAACACATTACTGTTGAAATAACCACCCTTCATTATCTATGTTAATGCCATGTAGCTGTCGGGTGTAGCATAGATAGTAGTGCATGAAGCATGATCCTAATGTTATGCAATTTATACGGTGAACATTATTAAGAGTATGTTAGTTTAGCAGTCTAAGCTTATATTGAATTTTAAGATAGATCAAAATGTGAAGAATTTAATGTCTAAGAGTGATATTTATTCGGAAAGACAATCACACTTTTTAAGATATATTAGTTTCTTATCTATAAAATAAGAAATACCTTTAGATATATTAAAAAGAGAATAATGCCACACATTGATCACCTCCCTAAATATCTGTATACCATGACTCATACATGACATTGAAATATGCTAGAGAGGTCCCAACTCCCAATTTGGGGAAACAGAAAAGGCCAATAAAGCATATTAGAAATGTTCAATATGTCATGTTCAAGTGAAGGTGTTACATGATTTAGACGATTTTATTCATTTCTTTATTACTTATTTAATGTGTATATATTAAAGTGTTTTTTACACTTTCAGCAAATCTCCATCATTCATATATTAATTAGTATTAACTTTAAAATAAAAGTATTACAAATCAATAATAGATAATATGCTGATAATGTAAAAAACTTTATACTATCAATACATAGATTTTAAACTCTATAAAAAATGGGTATTAAGAATTTTGGTTGCAACGTCAATAACAAACACTAGTGGATGTTGCTCTAAAGTTTGAAGGGGTAATAATATTAGTTATAATTTATAATTAAAATTATTTGATTAACACTAAAATATATATATATATATATATATATATAATTGTTTTAAAGTTTCAAAAATATATTAGTTTTAGAGTAAATACTCATTTCAATCGGTCAATGTTTTTGATCTTATTAGTTTAGTCTCTCAGATAATTAAGAATCCAAAATCGTCATAAAAATTTCAAATGTATGTCAAATTTGTCATTTTAGGATGTTTTTTACAACAAATAGAGACAAATTTGACCCTAATATTGAATAATTTGATTCACGTTTGAAATTTTTTGAGACTATTTTGAGATTCTCAAAATTTGAAGAATCAGACCGATAAAGTCGAAAAATATGAGGAACTGAAATAAGTATCTGCTCTTAATTCTAAATAACATTAATTTACAACTAAAGATGTTAAAATATATATATACATTCATTTAAAATGTCACTTTTCGGACTTTTAAGAACTTAAACTCATCGATTATTGAATCACATGTAAAAGTTTCAATGATTTCATTTTTCCATATAAATCACCACATTACCAATAAGAAATTCATCTTGATTAATTCTAAATAACATTAACTTACAACTAAAGATGTTAAAGAAAAATATACATTCATTTAAAATGTGTCATTATTTGGACTTTTAAAGATTTAAAACCCATCGATTACTGAATCATGTGTAAAAGTTACAGTTATTTTATTTTTCCATATAAATCGCCACATTACCAATAAGAATTTACATCAAAAAAGTATTAGTGAAAATAACTTACAAATACTATATGAATTCATGAGGGATGAGGAGAATCATTTAACAAATTTTTTTGGTAATAAAAACACATTCTCAAAGGTGCAATGCTGATTTTTTTTATTATTGCTACATGCCTACAATGTTGTATGACTTTGTATTACAACGTAAATAGAATAATAAAATTATTTGTGAATCATATGTGTTGTCCAAATTGATGAATTGAGTTTTAATTTAATTACTCATAGAGTAAAATAGATATTTTAATAAATTATACAAAAATAAATATATTAAAACAATTTACAAAAAAAAATAATATTTTCTTTTTTAAATTTAGGGGCAGTTGCTCCACCTGCCCCTAAAGAGAACAGCCTCTGATAACAAATATGGTAAGGTAATGTGAATTTATACATGCGTGAAAGTGATCAAATCAAATAGAAAACATCATCCACATCAATCGGGGTATTCATAAATCGACTTTATTTGAGTTGGCTAAAACAACATTAAATCTAACTAATCCAATTAAAAGTCCAAGTTAGGCAACCGATTGTGCGGTTTTAAAACTCATTTTAAAGATGTTTGACATTTTTATTTATTATGCAGATGTCTGACACCTTTTATCCTGGGTTAGTGTGACTGAATTTCGAATTCAAACCTTTATTGAATATCAATTAATCATGCCTAATAACAAACACTGAGAAAATGTAATAGTATAGTTACTTGTAACTTCAAAAGAAAATTACCTATAAATATTTTATATATTACTATTACATAGATAACATAATGTAGGCTATGAAGAAGAAGATGAATCCTTCAGAGCTTTGATGCATGAAGAGGTTGATGTGGAGTGGAATAAGGTAGATTAATGTTTTAAATTGTATATATGGTTACATGTGACGATTTTCAAAACCACATTATAATTTTGATTGTTGAATATAATTTAAAACACTAATAAATTCAAGTCAAGTACAACGAAGGGGGTTGTTTATCACTTGACCAATAACAATGAAAATCCTAAGCCGACGTGATTTTTTGAAACTTTTTCAACAAGAGAAAATGGATGTTGACCATTTTGTATAATGCAATAAGTCTAATGTTCCAACTGACCCATGAGAAGTTATTATATACATGATCAATGACCTTATTAATTTGAAATAAACAAATTTAAATCTACATCATTAATGTTAATAAATGAATATTTGATTGTGATCATTATTTTTGGAATTGAACCACAACAGATGCTAGCACTGCTATTGAATCACAACATGGCCAAAGCAATCTATAGGCGGTGCTACTAACCATACTCCTCTCCGGGAGAGAAAAATATTATGCAAAATAAAGAAAAAAGTAAAATAAAATAACAGTTATATCATTCTATTTATATTTGTAATAATATTTTTATCTTTAAACTAAATAAAAATAATACATTTCTCTATTAATAAAGAGGATACATACATGTATGTAATCACATTTATTAATGTACTGTTTTTCTACGTGAAATTCTATAAGGCCTGTATACTAAAAACAACTGTACTTGGACAAAGGACTTATACTAAACATTTGGAAATTGTGACAACTAATACCATAATTTTTTTTACATAGATTTAAAACAAAATTTTCCTATTTAAGAAAATGCGATACTTAATTAAGCCTAAAAAATCTAGCATTTTTCCTTATTAACCAAAATTCTGCAGTTATTTTTTTGGTTGATAAATGAGCCAACAAACACATAAAAACCGCTTTTTAATTCTTACAAATCATGGTCCATGTTTAAAGCGAAAGACAAGTACATAAACAGTAAGGCTTTGTTTACTTTTTGCTTTCTCCTATTTCAACAACTAAATGCAATAATACAAGGGGGAAATGTGAGTAATAATAATATATGAATTTTCTACTCTTTTACTGTATCATCTATTATTTATTCATAATATTATAAATGAATGATGAATAATATATTTATTATGTATAAATTTTTAAACTAAAAATGTATAAATATTATATTATAATATAATAGGAATGATTATGCAGATGGTATGGAAAGTTTGTGGACATTGAACACGATTAATTTAAAAATATATACGGATAAATGAAAATGGTGGATCGTGAACATGATTTCCTTATAAAAACAAAGTTTTGGTTAAGAATTACATTCATCAATTTTAGGACTGACAATAAATCGAATTAACTTATTATTCGTTCAAAACTTGATTCGTTATTAAGCTTTATAAATTTAGTTAATGAACCAAATGAGCTGAAAATTAAGTTCGTCAAATAAACGAACCGAACTTGATTGAATATAGTTCGACTCGTTAGATTCATGAGCTGATTTGATATATATATATATATAATTTTATGTTTATTATGAGCCATACATTATTTTTTATATTTATTGTTATTATATATATAAATAAAATTATATTTATACATAAAAACTTTTGCAGTATTTTTTAAAATTTAATTAATTATTTGAGTTGTTCAAATAAATCATTCGAATTGAACTGAACAATTCACGAACTTTAACTAAGCCGAACTCGAGCTAAGAAAGTAACTTGTATCGAACTCGAATCGAATTTCGAGCTGATTCAATCCTTATGGAGCTAAACTCGATTCAACTCGTTTTTAGCCTACCTCCTCGATGATAGATAATATTCACGAATTTCAAAATGTGCAACTTTCCCATGATATATCATAAAGTTACATCGAAATAACAATTTCTTGTAAATTTCCAAAGTTTGGAGCCAATGATTTCAGAAGCAGTGGCTCTGGTGTAGAAGCTGGATATACTTGACGAAATAAGTGTGTCCCTTGTAGTGTAATATTGTTGGTCTCTGATTGTCTTGAACTTATCCATGCATGGCAAAGGAAGGTGAAAGCAATATCTTATTTTCATGATGTTTACCAGTATGGAATCCAATGGGCTCCTATTTTTACTGTTTTGAATGTCTCATGAGCATAGAAGCAATGATTCCATGGTTGGTTTTCTAGCTATATGTAGTTTTGATGGCATCATTGGTGTTTGTGAAGTGAAGGCAGTATTAGTCCCACATAGGTGAAGTGAGAAGTAGGAAAATGGAGATAGAATATAAAATGGAAGAGTCTTAACAAAAATAATCATACTTTTCTTGACCTTTTGGCTAAGATAAAGTGTAATATTTCTCCTTATCAGTTTAATATTTAATATGTTGATTATTGGCTTATAAGATATTAATTTACTTTTTTAAAGGGGAAATGCATGGGCTTGGCACACCCTTTAAGTTTAGTTTCAAATAATTTTTAATAGTTATTGTTTTGTGATATACATTTTAGGACAAATGTGCTTCTATTAGTCTTAGCTTTGTAAATTCAATTTACCTATCAACGTAATTGTTTATTTTTATGTAGTATCTTTAAACTCTTGTTGCATTGATATGTTTTGAAAACCTTAGTTCTTTTTAGACACAAAAAAAAAGGTTCAAAGAGTTCAAATAAAACAACTTCTGATACTAAAAAAAGGTTAAAATTACAACAAAAATAATTGGCAGATATTACAAACAAATGCTCCACTAAAGTTTAAGTTGCATTTTCTTATGAAAGAGGTAGATAAATATCCTTTTATGTGTTACTAGTAATATTAATGTTGTTTGCTGTGGTTGTCTTTATTTATATTTTTTAATTTTAGCAATGGCCCATTTTCTCATTTTCTGAATATCTTTTTTGTTTGTTTGACTGCAAATTAGATTCACAAAAAAATTCTAAAATTATGTTAGGAATACTAATAACACAGAAAGATATTTATAAATATCTCTTTCATGAAAAATGCAACTTAAACTTTAGTAGAGTATTTCTTCTTTGTAATATCTGCCAATTTTTTTAGTTTTAATCTTTTAGCATTAGAAGTTGTTTTATTTGAACTCTTTGAACCTTTATCTTTTTTAATTTTTTTCTGTCTCTGAAACAACTAAGGTTTTCAAAACATACCAATGCAACAGGAGTTTTAAGATACAGATTGCATCAGAAAATGTAAACGACTACGGTCGTAAGTAAATTGAATTTACAAAATGTGTTATTAGTATTCCTAAAATAATTTTGGATTTTTTTGTGAATTAGATTTTCAGCCAAACAAACCAAAAGGAGATTCGGAAAATGGGAAAATGGTCATTTGCTAAAATTAAAAAATATAAATAAAGACAATCACACCAAAATGGGGAAATTAGATCAATATTACGCAGACAAATGTGGTTAAGGACCATCACTCACATTTGATTAAGGACTATGATTGCTAAACTTCAACTATCTTGAAAATTGAGAATTTTGATAATTTTTAAAAAATTAATATTAAAATAATTTAAATAGGGACTGTTAAAAAATTATTATCATACATATACATGATTGGAGGCTTGTACTGAATTCTAAAGAAATATCTGTACACTTTCTGAAGCCCACAAATGTGGACCACTCCCAACTTCCAGCTAGTTCATATCCTCAATTAGGTAGTGGCATTACTTTCCACCTTCTGAATTAAAATATCTAGAGTTTGATCTATATTCTTGTAGAAGATAATTATGTTTAAATCACAAACACGTACAATATAATACTAATGTTCGGATGAAAGTTTTATCCAAACATAAAACTCAAATCCTTTTTAGGAAAAATAGAGATGTGCCATCTTATAAATCATGTAAATGAAATATCTTATGCCAAAATTTGTGGTAAAAACATTTAGCAATAACACCAGAAAAGAATTATATCATAAGATCTAATATTATATTCTATGAGGCATAATGTGTTACAAAGACATGTACAATCATTATCTGGTAATGCACGATCACTATTTCATTTACTCATACAAATTAATTAAAAACACTTATGATAAATATTTTGGTAAACCTAAAAATTTAATCCAAAATCATTCTAATAGTAAAAAGAATACATCAACTCCTTCATTTAATACTTACTTTACTTACTGAGAGGATTTTAGGAGTATCTAATTTCCTCAAATATATTATAACAAAAATATATTTGGCATTTAAATTATATAGGGATCCATGAACACGCATAGAGTCAAACGCGTTCAAGGCCAGCTCATGTGGATGGATACTGAAAACTTGAAGTTGCATACTCATCAATAAAACTTACGGAAAAGAACCTCTCTAGCAAAAACAAATTATTGATTTTATATTTATATTTAAGGATAAAAATATCACAATATTACATTTAATTGATGAAACTATTACATTATAATAAAAAATCTTTTATTTTTTTGCACTTTCTAGGGAGGATCCTTACCCAATCTTCGTAGTTCATACTCCACCTTCATATGCCGACAACCTTAACAGTAAATTCAATCTTGTATCACTACGTGTTAACATTTAATTGGCTTGCGTGTTATGCATTATGCTTTCTTAAGTTTCTTTTCCTTTCATTCTCTTCCTTGTTGTTACTCTCTCATAACTTGTGTCCACATTCTCTTGCTCTCTCATCTAAGCCTCAGATCTGAGTTCTCATCTGTAACCATGGCTGAAAAGGTTTGTGGATGCTAATGTTAATTATTGTTTCACTTACCCATCTTAAAAACAAATATATATTATATATACCCTTTTGGATTAATGTTTATTTTTTGTGGTCCTTGTTTAGTTTACAACATCAAAATGTGATTTTTCTATTTGTTCTTTGCATCTTCTGCTTGAAATTATGTAACATACCTAGATGATGTCATTCTTTTATTATATATTACAGCCATATATTTTGATTCAATCTAGGTTACCATCATGAAGCTCAAGGTAGACCTTGAATGTGAGAAATGCTTTAAGAAGGTTAAGAAGCTTCTTAGCAAGTACCCTCGTGAGTACTTAACCACTTTTTATTTATTTATTATTATTATTATTATTAGAATCATAATTGTGGGACATAAAACTGGGTATGTATATTTTGTTTCACCAAAAAAATGAAAAAGATATCAAATTGAGTTATTTTTCGTTGTTGAAATTTTGTGAACAAGAGAAATTCGAGACCAGAAGTTCGAGGAGAAACAAAATATTGTGATCATCACAGTGGTTTGTTGTAGCCCTGAGAAGATTAGAGATAAGCTTTGTTACAAAGGTGGAGGTTCAATCAAGAGCATTGAAATTGTAGAACCATCGAAACCCAAACCACCTGAGCCCGAGAAGAAGAAGGAAGTGAAGTTTGTTTTGCCTGAGAAAAAGAAAGAAGATGAGAAGCCCAAGCCCGTCGAGCCTGAGAAGAAAAAGGATGTAGAGAAACCTAAGTCAGATACTCCTAAAAAGGATGCGGATAAGCCCAAAGAAAAGCCCATAGATGCCAAGCCCGTGCCTGGTCCAGCTCCGGTGCCAAATATTTTTTATCCTGTCCCTGCACATCCGCAAGTACCACCACCGATGGCGGTTCCAGTTGGGATGTGTTGTGTGCCAGCTTATGAAGGAAGGCTCATTGGGCCTTACATCAATGAATATGGTGGGCCACTACAACACTATGATGGGTATTATGGAAGGCCCATTTATGATAGTTATGGTAGTGGAAGACCCTATTGTACAAGTCGATGTGATCAGTATTTTAGCGAAGAAAACACACAAGGCTGCACAATAATATGATAACTACTTTATTGTTTTTGTTATTGAAATTTATTACTCTTTCAAAGGAATGAAAAAAATAATTGAAAGGGGAAATAAAGGTTATTATTAGTGGGTTTAATGTTACAATGATAATTTGCCTTCAAGCCCACAAGTTAGATTTTGTATTATTATTACCATGGTGTTCTGTTTTAGTTTGATAAGTTAATTAATAAAGTTTCTTTTAAAATTATAAGTAATATTCTAACTTACGCAATTAGATCAACAAGACGTTGATTTAGTTGTGTAAAACTCACCTAGATTACCAGATAACTAAAATATCAATGATTAATTCATGAGAACAATATTTATTGGGGTGAACAACTATCCACTCTGAAAGTGATTAATTCCTTATCTAATAGCTACTAGAATACTATTGGTATTACACACAAATTATTTTTTTTTACTCAATTGGAGGGATTTGCAATGTAGGGCAAGTTGCTTTAATTTCAATATGCCAAGGTGGAGTGTTCTTTTTTCAATTGATTTTGGTGCAAATAATGAACTTTCTGATCCCAATCACCTACTCGTACAACTTTTTCTTAGGTCAATGTCATAATAAATAAGGACTCATAATTTCTTTCACCTACAACAACTTGGTAGATGTTAAATAGCTTTATATAGGGAAGCATCCATCTAACATGACCTTATATTGGGTAGATTAATGTGAACGGCTATACGGACATCTTGTATATAGCAATGTATGGAAGTTTAAATCATGAGAAGGGGCCTAGATCACTGAAATTAAAAATGGCCAAGGTATAAGAGTACAATTACCATTATCCAGTTAAAATAGATAATAGCAATTAAATTCATTTAAAATTTTAAACTATAAGATAACGTTTCTTATGGTAGAAAGGGAAATTGGGAATAGGGTGTGAGATCTCAATGAAGAGATATAAGTTACTTTAACCTAAATATTAGGTTTAGTCTTCGTTATTGGTTATTGGTGAGAAATTGATGCATTTCGATCAACACTTCATATTTAGCTACCAAACTTTGTAAAATTTGGTTTCTATATTCTTTTAGCTATCAAGCATTACAAAATTTGGTTTTTATATTCTTCAACCTTCCTAGAGGCCGGTTTTATATTTTCTTGGATATTAGAATATTCTTCAATCCTACAAAGATAGCGTTTTATTTATGTTCCTTCCCTAGGACTAATAAGGATTGGCCATGTATATTTGACAGGATAAGTCAATATATCTCCCCAATAAATAATTTATATATTGTTAGTATAAAATTTATACATAGTCAATATATTATCTAAATCTATTTGTAACTTTTTGTGAAGAGTTAATAATAATTAAACATCAATACTGGATAATGAATTAATAATGCATAAAACTCTTACACTGTCACTACATACATTTTTTTTTTCATATACGCATCTTGTCAAACAAACAAAAAAGCTATAAAAATGGTGAAGTAGCAGTCCATAACCAGCCCAAAACCCACTTAAATATCCAAACTTACATGGGTAGCTTGTTTGGACATTCGGTCTAAGAGCTATATATCACCCTCATGGAAATAACTTACAAAGACACATGTAAATATGCCAGTCAGGTTCATCTCTAATAGAAAACATCACCTATAAGGATAGAGTCTAGCTCATTTATTAGATCTTCTATTATTGAAATATGAGGAGAAATATAATTTTTTTTATTTTTTTATTTTTTTATCAAAATAAATTAAATTTGTGACTATTAAAACTTCTTTAGCTACATGTCGCAATCTTCATTCAGTAGCTACATGTCGCAATCTTCATTCAGTTAGTTTGGGAGAGAATCCTCATCCATAAGGATCACATAGAACTAAGGGTATGTCATAAAACTAACCCAATGAATTGGAAAAGGCTTAGACATTAGGACAATCCTTACATACCCTGTAAATAAAAAGACTATCATTTAAGGGAGTTAGAATCTTCTTCATTAATGGAGAGATAAGTACACCCAAGACAGAGAAAAAATGTAATATAATTTGAGATTTTTATCTTGAGATATAATGAGAATATTTTTATCTCTATGTATAAATGGAGAGATCCCAAACCCCATTTAGGGAGTATTAACACTTGAGTACCATTTAGGGAGTATTAACACTTCTCTATAAATCTTCTCTCTCGATAACCTTATTGCCCTTATTGTATGCTTTATACATCTATTGATTTGATTGTCGAAATCATTTTTCACCGGATTAAACATCATTCCCATATTCCACACCAAAGAAAAATATATGGTGATGAGGTCATATGTAACCATCTAATAATTATAAAATGATAATACTAGGTGCAGCTACCACAAGGAACCATTACTTTATAGGGTCATCTCAATTCTTAAGAATCATCATTTGAAAATTCTGTTCAAGATAGATGTCACCAAAATTTTGCCACCTTCTTCCACTTGCATCACATGTAAGTGTTTAATGAAATTACTTGTGCTCGGCGTCATAAACGGCATATGATTCTAAATAATATCAAAACAAAAAACATGTACCAAAAATATAATATATTTACAGTATAAAGCATAAACAATTTAATAAACTGATATGAATTCAAATAAACTCCAATAGCAAAATCATTAAACTTTCGATTTTACTAGAGAGTTTAAGTCTCTGATCTATTTTTGTACATGTTTTGGCATCAGACATGAACATTATTTCACAAATATCATAATGCTCATTGGTTCATCCAAGAATATGAACACTAATCAGCATTCACTATGTCTATGTCTATGTACAAAAAGCCCTTCTTTTCTCTATTCTCCTCCCTGCTGTTACATAAAAAACGTAGCAGGTAAACATCCTTAAATTCCTAGCATGTTTAGGATACCTTAAATTGCAACAATCCTAACATTTAAGAGTTATGCACCTCTTGAATAGTTGGTAAAGAAGGTTGCCATTTGTGGCTTGCATGCACTACTCTAGTTTTGATTTGGAACTTGTTTGATCCACTTAACAACAATTTCAATTGTTTTGTAGTCACCACAATCTTCACATTCCTTGTCTTCAGATTTTTGTTGTCAGTTGTAGGCTTAACATATTGCTTCAGGAATGATGCAAGGTGGTAAACCTCTTCATTCTGCAGCTTCCTACTTACCACTATGTAACTTGCATGGTTCATGTTTTCAACTTGAACAAATGCATCAACCTCCATTTCTCTTCCTTCAACTAGAGGAACCCTAGTTTGATTCTTTGGTTGAGATTGATAAGTTATACAGTTTCCCATTGTGAATGATCCAATGAGCAAAAACTCTCAAATTTTACCATTATATATAGAGGTTTTGGTCAATCTTAAGATGGGGGATATTTGAACGTGCAAGCCATCACATTACTTTCTTTTTAATTTTGACTTAATGTTAATAATATTCTTTACAAATTCCAAGCATCAAGTCAATCCTTCATAATAAAATAGTGGAAAGTCTACCACCATGAGTGATAAAAGGAATGCAAAACAATCAAAAGTTTTTCACCAATTCTATTCAATCCAATAAAATATTGATACTGAATAAAAAAATAATCCATCAATTTTTTATTAATTGTCAAAATTTTATTAGATGGGATAAGGTGGAAAACAAGTTTTTGGGACAGCCGATTCAATAAAAAGTTCAACCATCATGAAATATACTTATCTTTTGTAACTATTATTTATACAAGTAATTTCAGATAATTGTATTCACATTTGCATACATTTATTCTACCTAAAATTATTTTTTAAGCTTGTTGGAAAACTCATGAGCCATGGATAAAAGGCATAAAATCACCAGGTTCTTCTAAGTTATTTACCACACGCCACAGGCAATTGAAAATTGGAACGGTTTAAACGGAATTGACACATGGTTCATACGTTTTTTGTACTCATCCTTGTCTATTTTCAACTCTTTTAGGAATTGTGAGTAAATCTCCATGATATAAAACATACAAATGTTGTATTGCAAGGTTTTCTCCTCACTTTGTAGAAATTACTACCATCTCACTTTGCTTTCCTTAATTGTGAGTATATATGAACCATGGCTATTTAGTCTATGTCACCGTCCCCGTCACCAAATTTGGGTATATATGAACCATGACTATTTAGACAAGGTCACCTAATTTGAGTATATATGAACAGTGACTATTTTGATGATTCCATCTAAACATATTTCTAGTTAAGAGACAAAAACATCAGTGTTTGTCTGTTCTTCACCCTGCAGAAAGGAGCATGTGCCATACCTAAAATTAAACTTGCAACAAAATGAGGAAAGCTTGTATGGACTACTCAACCTCAATCATAAGAAGATCAACTTTGACATGGTGCACCTGTCATTGCCAACTATCAATTCCAATATCCAAAAGTTGTTCTCCATAATCACAATACTTTTCATATAGATAGTAAATAACCACTTTGTTAAGGGATGAGCAAAGCATTTCACCACTTCCATTTTCAAAGGAGACTTTAAGACAATAAATGCAAGACCTGGGGAGGGAATAAGGCACTCAGTCTATTGCATTCGTTAGTTTGTATATGATGGTGTATGCAGTGGTGTGAGTGAGAAGAAAATAGTGCAGTGGTGTTTGTGAAGTGAAAGCAGTATTAGTCCCACATAGGAGAAGTGAGAAGGAGCAAATGGGAGATAGAATATAAAATGAAAGAGTAGCAACAGAAATAATCATACCTTTCTCGGCCTTTTGGCTAAGATCAAGTGTAGTATCTGTTCTTATCAGTTTAATATCTGATATGTGGGTCATTGGCCCACACGATATTAAATTACTTTTTTAAAGGGGAAGGGCCACTACAATAGCTTGCTATTGGGCCTTTTACGTGTCGCTCATGCGTTGCACTAAAGCATGGGTTTGGCGCACCCTCCAATTAGTTTCAAATTATTTGAATATTCATTAATGTAAAATTAAGTTTTCCCAAAAATATGTCACTTAAGAACTTTGTTATCACATGGGTCATGGAGTGTACTTTCACTGTGGGAAATAAATTGATTTTTCCATGCACACCATTTATCATGCAGTTTGAAGTGCTTTTACGTTGATACAAATTCTGGTAGGTATGTACAATCCAGTTTTTTATTGCCTAGTTTGTCAGCTTTTATTGCAAGTTGTTTATAATTTACAATACATATTTAGTCATTTTGTCAGACACTATTTGAAGTTCAAGTTACCTATTTACGCATTTCAATTTTACCAAAGTCCCAAGTGAAGGGAAAATTTATGAAGCCAAAGAGACAGTAATTTGCTACAAGGAGACCGTGTCGCTTTTCATGTAATGAAGTTATTTGCTTCACAGTTGTTAGTTTCTTAAGGTCATAGATATATCACTTGTGAATAGTTCTTTGCTTTCTTTATTTATTTCAGCTCACAAATTCACATAATTTCTTAATTTCCATCTACTTTATGAAGTGGAAGGATTCAGATGCTCAAATTGTATATGCTTCACCCACCCTGGGATGGAGAATTGAAACACAAGCAAGCACAGACATTAAATTGTATATTTGTAACTTTCATCTCAATGTATACACGGTCAAAACAACAGGTTCTACCAACTGAAATAAGGAACACAAATACAAATGCCTAGAAGTACATTTAAATAGTGATGATATATTTAATTAAAAAAGAAAACGAATAAAATATCTTACAATGTAAAAATGAACTGAAACACGTCAGTGAAGAATTTACATTGGAGATGGTTATCTCTGTCTCAAAACACAATTGTTATGCAATTATATCATTTTACTAAAACCAAACAAGGGAAGGTCCCTTAGGGTCCTTTATTAACCATGCAGAAATCGATGTAGAAGCAAGCTTCACATCTAATTCTCTTCCTCTTCAATAAACTAAAGTAATAAGAACATGATAGTAACATGAAATATGAATTGTGATTCCGTTTAGATGAGAGTGTCAGGGACAAACAAACTTGACTCAGCATAGCAGCTCAAAGCGCGAGACAGGAAAGAAATTCTACCATAGAGAGCCCGCATTGTCGAAAGCAGTGAGAGGATATAAATGTAATTGGTATAAAATGAAAAGCTTTGGCTTTAGATAAATCACGCAACCATGTGATAAACACATAGCGAATTATTCTTTCGCCTTTTACTAAAGAATACCGTGTGTTTGTTACTTAAATGGTATACGCTTATTTTTGGAGGGTCCCTCTTATTGAGGGCCCCATAACATAGTAAAATTGTTTCAATTAATCTGTTGTCTTTGTTTGTTTCCACTATTATATAATTATTTGGTTTGTAACTTTCATTCTGACTCTATTCAATTTGCAAGTAAAATGGACCTCGATCAAAATATAAGTTAACACAAGTTTAGTAAAATGTTTAGTTGTATAACTTGTAATTTGGACCATTTCATTGAGAGATAAATGGTAGCTTCTTACATATTGACTTCCAATTTCGTACATTATAGATGAAAAAGTTAATGAAAGAGAATTAGTGTACCTTAACTTCTTTACTTGATTGGTCTAACCCTTGTCATTCAAATCAAGAGGTGATCACGCAGCTAATGACTTATGTACGTAGTACTTCTTGTTAACAGTTAGATACTTCTGTGCCAATTCCAACTACAACTATTTTGTGACAACCTCAAGCACTGTCCTGTCAAAACCCATTGCTAATTTTTGTATGTGGAAAGTTTTATCAGCAGCAGTTTAGTCTTCTACGCCGTGCACAATCTCATAATGTATGGTCATCAGGATCTGCTTTCTACACTGAGTTTAAACAGAGGATTGTAGATTATACAAGTGTATAATATCACGAGATAACATTTGAGATGGACCTACTGTGAGTAATGATGTCAGTTACTAGTGGTTGGTATGGACTGTATGGTGATTCTGTTATTACAGTTGTCAGTGTAAGAGTCACATTTTAGTAGACAAAGTGATCAGTAATGATGAATAAAAAATTGTTTTCATTCTTGCGTAACCTATTTTTAGCATATATATTTCAATTTCAAGCTTGCATCAAAAAGACAATCATGTATTGCAAGGATTTCGAAAGATGCATTTCTAGTCCTAATGCATAATATGGAACATGCAAACAGACCAAATAAAACAAGGTAATTCATGGTAGGCATTATTAAGCAAACAGTACTATACTCAAGTCACTTTTAAATAGGGCTACCAAAGTTAATTTGAAGTTTGTTGGCTGTAATAGCTTAATTTTACTCAAGTATCTGTGCAATGTATTGTAACCAATTTGACTAAACTTAGGCTTGAGGAGATAAATGTATAGTTGATATGAATAAATGATGGTCAATTATTAACTTCCCTTATGTTTTCCTATGTCAACCAAGCAGGTCTTGTAGAAGAAAGCTTCACATAATCACATGTGAAGTTTCCACTCCTCTGTGAGATGGTCAATTATCCAAACCCACATTGTGTGTACTGTGTAGTGGTGAGAGCACACAAGTGCTTTCAAGATTAAAAGAATGGGCTTGATTTTTTGAATTCACTGAGCCATGTGCTTGTCACTCAAAGTGGCAAACACTTATTTTTGAAGGGATCTTTCTTTTGAGGGCTCCGCAACATTATTTTAAATGGTTATGTCAAATCTTTAGACTAATGGGTAAATAAATCTGCCATATCCTTTGACACAGTACCTTGTTCGGACAAAATTAATTTTTCTTAAAGACATTGATTTAGTTTGTCTTCAGTTAAATTAATGTGTCAATGTACAGTATCCATTCTACCATCTAGCAGTTCAGCACCCCTTAAACTGGAACATTTTTGATCTACTTAACAGTAAATTTCAATTGTTCTTTATTTACTACCAACAAGGCGTTGGTCTAGTTGTGCGAGGCCCAACTGGATCTCCAAGGTCGAGAGTTCAATTCCTAGAAGTGACACTTGTTGGATAGAGCATACACGAAGTACGAAAAGGATTAGTTCCTTACCAAAAAAGTGAGGAAATACCCTTGGTAATACAAAAAAATTGTTCTTTAGTCACCACTAATTCCACATTCCTTGTCTTTAGCATTCAGTTGTCAGTTGCTACCACTGTAACTTGTACAATAAGCATTTTCATATTTTCATCTGGCATTGAAGCATCAATCTCCATTTCTCTTTCATAGATCCTTGGTTCCCATTGTAGAGGATGGAATCAACAAAGATTCTAAAGTTGTCGCCAATTTGTACGTGCAAGCTATTGGGAAGTTAGAATTTAGATTATCAATCCAGCAAAGTATAATCGTAAAACTAGATCGTTGTATGCAAATTCTTAAAATTGTGAGACAAGTATCGAAGTTCTAACTATTAATCGGAACAAGAGGAAAATGTCAAGAGAAATACTTCCAAAAAATCTCAATAAACAACTGACCTTAAGGTCCAAAAAATTAATAATTTAAACTACAATTGGAGGGCGTGCCAAGCCCATGCTTTAGTGCAACGCATGAGCGACACGTGAAAGGCCCAATAGCAAGCTATTGTAGTGGCCCTTCCCCTTTAAAAAAGTAATTTAATATCGTGTGGGCCAATGACCCACATATCAGATATTAAACTGATAAGAACAGATACTACACTTGATCTTAGCCAAAAGGCCGAGAAAGGTATGATTATTTTTGTTGCTACTCTTTCATTTTATACTCTATCTCCCATTTGCTCCTTCTCACTTCTCCTATGTGGGACTAACACTTCTTTCACTTTACAAACATCACTGCACTACAGCAGCATATACAAACCAATGCATGCAATAGAGTGAGTGCCTTATTCCCTTCCCAGGTCGTGCATTTATCGTCTTAAAGCTTCATTTAAAACTAGAAGTGGTGGAATGCTTTGCTCATCCCTTAACAAAGTGGTTAATTAGTATCTAAATGAAAAGTCTTGTGATTATGGGGAGACTAAATGAAAAGTTGTGCACTATTTAATGCTTAGCATTTAGTTCTTAGTAATACCACTCCTTGTAAATTTAAATGTACTTGTCATTTGTTCCCTTATTCAAATGTACTTCTAAGCCTTTCTCCCCAATTCAATTAACTTTTTAGCTGTTGTAGGCACAGGAACCTGCTGAGTTTTTTTTTGGATTGACAGAATCTGTTCAGTTTTGACTGTGTATATATTGAGATGAGATTAATAAGTTAAGATATACAATTTAGATGGAGGGCGTATGCATGTGTTTCAATTCCCAATCCCAAGGTGGGTGGAGCTGAAATATATAAAGATGGCAAAGAACTCAAGCCTGTCCACACGTGATATCTATGACTTTAAGAATAGCTTTGTAACAGATAGCGATTACTGTCTTTTTGTCTTTAGAAGGTTTTGGCTTATGAATTGTTTGCTTCATCTTGACTTTGGTGACAGCGTAGTTGAAACATAGGAGTTAATTTTATGATTTTGTTATTTTAACTTAAAATCGTTATTGGTAAAATGATTAAAAAAATATTTTTTATAAAAAAACTTTCGATAAAAAAACAACAATGTTACCTTCAATAAATAGTATTGAAACAAACAATGGTGGGTGGACCAACCCTTGTAGTAGTCTAACACATGAGCTATACCTTGAGAAACCCACTATCAAGATCCTGAAACTGCCCTTCCCTTAAAAAATGTAATTTAATATCTTGTGATTTTATCCATCTTTTTAATCATTCGCTTTCTATGATTTTCTCTACTTTATGGTATACTTATGCTAGTAGTTACGGTTTCTCCTGCAAGACCATATGAGGCATCTTTTCATTTGATAGATGAATTATTTTCAGTATTCAGTAGTTTACACTTTACAGTGTACAATAGTTTTCTTAAAATGGAGGGAAGCAATTTGACATTATCTTGGTACAAAAAAGTGAAGGAAACTTTAATGCACAAATTAACAACTAGTTCATAGACTTTGTTAGTTTTTACAATATTATTAAGACTTTCTATGATGAACTTATTACATCACTTACGTGGTAAGCTGAATTTGATATGCGGTATGTAAGGTAAATGAGTGAATCATATAACAATGGGTTAACACCCTTAATTTGCTAGCATCTTTCAGGACAATTTTAAAAGCTTAAACATTAACCACTCTACCATCTAGCAGTTCTGCACCTCTTGAATAGTTGATAAAGAAGGCTTTCACAATCTCTCCCAACACCTCTAAAACTGGAACTTGTTTGATCCATATAACAGTAACTTCAATTGTTCTTTAGTTACCACAATCTTCACATTCCTCGTCTTAAGCTTTCTGTTATCAGTTCTTGGCTTAACAGATTGCTTCAGCTAAGGTTCAAGTTGGTAATTGCCTCAGCATTCTGCACTTCTTGCATATACCACTATGTAACTTGTACAAGAAGCATTGTTCATAAGGAATCAACAAAGATTCTCAAGTCTCACCAATATATAGTGAGAGGTTTTGGTCAATTTCAAGTTGAAGGTTTTGAACGTGCAAGCCAGGAAATTTAATAAATAATATTGTGTATTCACCTTTTTATCACTAAATCTTCACTAGAGAAAACAACTAAAGTTGTATTGCTTGTTCTTCTCCTCACTTAGTAGATTTTCACTTTGTGGTTCTAAATTTATATGTTTCCATCATAGTTCATAATTTATAGGGAGATAGAAATCAAGCCAAGCCAATTATTACACCCAAAAGAAAATAGAATGTCTTGCAAAGAAGCATGAATCAGATAAAAAACATAAGAGTAACAGCAGAAGCATCATGGGCACAAGGCTTAACTTGCTTTCAATAAAATTAACATTTATTGGAAGACTTTTGCTTGCACTAGTGCTACTGCTCCAATTTCCTTTATTAATGAGATTAAAGTCAAATGCAAATAAGAGATGCTAACAAGAAAACATGTTATGGCAGAACCGCAATAAATATAATACCATTTAGCAGCATTCATTTCCACATGCAATTAAACATAATGACACAATTAACAAATTTCAAGTAAAGTTATTTTCAAGGAAACAAACAACCCAAAAGACATGAACCCCTAAACTAATCACAACCACAGGCTTATTAATTCTCTAGTCCAAGCCTGAACTTCTCTAGATATATGACTTGCTCATAGATACTTAAGACATGAAAATGGGGCAAGAACATCGATACTAGTTTTCTCTTTCACATTGACATAAAATAAAACATACTTCTAAATGTCTATTTAACTACTTAGTCATGATTCAAAAGGGTCATTTTATGATAACCCAGACACATCCTTTATGGCCAAAAGTACAGGAACAAAAACTTATATATAATTTCAATCCTGTAGATTACCCATTAGACTTAACAAGATTATACTGTTAAATAGTGATATGGCAGAAGAAAGCACATTGGGTGGGAAGAATTCAAAAGCAAAACCTTGCAAGCTTCCGTATGGAAAGAAATAGAATCTCTGTATGAATAAAAGGAACACAACGTAGACTGAAATTTGATATTCTAGCAAAGTAAAATAGTAAAAAACTGGATTGTTCATACAGACCAGAATTTGAATCAACGTAGAAGCACCTAAAACTGCATGAAAGCCCACTCCATAACGCAAGTGACAACAAAGTTCATCAGGGACTTACATTTTTGGGAAAACTAAATTTTCCATTGATGAACATTAAAAAATTTGAAACTACTTGGAGGGTGCGCCAAGCCCATGCTTTAGTGCAACGCATGAGCGACACGTGAAAGGCCCAATAGCAAGCTACTGTAGTGGCCCTTCCCCTTTAAAAAAGTAATTTAATATCGTGTGGGCCAATGACCCACATATCAGATATTAAACTGATAAGAACAGATACTACACTTGATCTTAGCCAAAAGGCCGAGAAAGGTATGATTATTTTTGTTGCTACTCTTTCATTTTATACTCTATCTCCCATTTGCTCCTTCTTATTTCACCTATGTGGGACTAATACTTCTTTCACTTCACAAACACCACTGCACTACTTTCTTCTCACCCACCCCTGTGACTACAGCATCATGTACAAACGAACGGATGCAACTTTTACACATCACGTGGCTGATTGGAGAACCCTGTAATTATTGTTGTTTCTTTTGCCCAAAAACATGTGGCATGTGCCCATTAAGGTGTTCTTTCTGCAGGAGAAAGAATCCTGTGTTCTCTCATTTTAAGAGCTTTTGAACTCTAAACACCAACCAATTTGTATAACAAAAACGAGAAAACAATTTTCGTATAGATAAAGTTCAACGTTTGGGACTGTATTTATAGAAGACCCTCGTCATTGCTTGAGAAGATAGACAGAAATTTAATGTTTTGTAAGGGAAGCAGGACTAGATTGCTCAGGTATTACTGTGTTTTGCATGTGTCACACTCATCTTATCATAATTTTTAAGGAGTATGGATCCTCTCCATTAATGGAGAGACAAGTCCTTAAAAAACTAAAGAAAATCTAACATGTAATGACACATCTATCTTTATAAGTATAATAAAATAACATATTTGCCATTAAAACTATGAACAAATTGAAATTGAAGTAATTGTCCCTCCATTAATGAAAATGATCCCTATTCAATTTTTAAGAGAGTTGCAGAGAAACCGATAGGAAAGACTTACTAGAAATATTAGAATAAAGAAGAGGCTTCACAATGTAAATTCTCTTGTTTTCTTCTTAAGAGTTTCTTAGTCAACACTGGCGTAATGAATGCATGCTGATTGTTCATTTATTGCTATTTATTTATTAGGTGTGTGGAATCTGCCTGTGCTCACTTTTTTTACAATCCTGCCATTTATATTCTCTAACACAAGTCTCAAAATTACTTCTATGACCATGTTAGCTAAAATCCATTCTCTTAAGTATAAAACTTGCGTATAGTTCCATAGGTATTAATGGTGCTTGTAGGCCGTAAAAAGATGACACAATTACGTTAGTACTTAACCCTCACACCATTAAGCAACAGCGTTAAATCTATCTCTCTCTTCAAGGAATACTCTTCCTTACCTTGTTAAGTCTCAACCTCGTTCTGGGTAAAGGAGCAAGACTGTAGGACAAGTGATTTGAAGGTCACCAGAGCTTCTCAATGAAGGTGACTCAAAGAACTCCTTACCTGGTCTAGTTTTTTCCTTCGTGTGTTGGCCTTAAATCTAAGACTGATGAAGAAAGATTCATTCTAGCATATAAGAGAAAAAGAGTAACGATGGATGTGTATGTAAGTTTTGTCCTTCTCTTAATTCACATGATGTGGACATGTAATTCAATTGTTTTATATAGAGGAAGCATCATACTTCTTGTTTTCACCACCTTGCCCAGGTGGAATTTAGTTTCAACATTTTCCTCGCTAAGTTCTTCGTATTCACATGGAAATATCAAAAGATGATAATTGTAAATAAAATGCCTTCAACACTCTCATAAAGAATATCAATGTCTAAAATACAACAACTTAGTTCAATGGACAAAATATTATATTATAAATCATAATCATAATTACTAATTAAACATTAATATCTAAACCTTTATTAATTGTTTCACCTATGATTTTCTTGATATCCCCTCCTACGATTGGACTAGTCTCTCCCTCCTTTACAATTAGATTAACCTTCATTTGATCTACTATTCTTGGGACTTCTAATAATCTTTTCACACATGTCATCTAAGGCATAATTATGCTATTTTTCTACAATAGAAGTGCTCAATGCTATACATAATAGTAAACACAAATAAAATATGAAGATTGTGCTGCGCTTTCGGCAACCAATATAAAAAGTTGTCGGAACTTCAGTCTTAATGGAATGCCTAAAATACAAAGTCAATAAAAGAAAAAAGTAAATTAGATGCACATAAGGTCTAAGCACTATTCACTGATAATAATTACCATAGAAACTTTAGTTAAGAAAAAAACCTTAAATATGATTTATCTTCTGGTATCATGTCCACATACCAAATGCAGTTGATGTTTACATCTATAACCAGCAAACATAGGCAAGAGTCAACCCCTCACTAAAGGACTTTGAATTCCTCTGCCTAAGTCACAAACAAGACAACTTTGAATGTCCACATAACATTTCTTGTTGGACCATGAAGATGTCAAATTGCTCCCTCCATTTTATGGAAACTATTGACACTGTAAGCTAATGAATACTGGTAATGATTCATCTATCAAAAGAAACGATACCTCAAATTATTAACACTTTGTGCATTTATAAAGGACCTCAATCGATACAAAATAAATCTATCACAAAGGATATCAAAGGAAAAAAGTGGAACAGATTTATTGATGAACAAACGACATTGAGAACTTTACAACTAGAATCTGAAATTGCTTTGTTAAGACTTAAGAATTTATGCAGTAATGCAGTATCTTTCTGTTCACAGAAATTTATCAGCCTAGAAGGGCCTAAACATTTCCCTCTAAACAAAATCACAAAATCTGTCTTCCTTTCCATTTGCCTATACAGAAAGATTCAAGCCAAAAAAATCTTCAATGAAGGATTTGAAGAAATTGGCAAGTGACAAACGTGTAAATTCAACCAAGCCAGTGAGATATCACAAATTCAAATCTCACTCTACCTATCCCTACCATTCCAATATACAAAACAACAGACACAATCTATTTATAAACAACAGAAGAAACTTAATGAACTTCTTAATCAATTTCTCACTTAACAGCTTACATTTCTTCATCCATGGAAGGAAACAAGTTAGCTGAGATTGAATCCAGGTTCCTACCATTCAACCTTGACCTAGATTTCTTCAATGGTGCACATGGAGCTTCAATTTCCTCAAACCCTTTTGCATCATCCACATCAGTGAGCATATGAAAAGTAGGAAAAGTTTTCTTCTTTGGTGTGCTATACTCAAAATGCAACTGCTTAGCAATTTCAGCCTGCAACCCAAAATTTACCAAATTAGAAACATCATTGAAATACAAAAATGAATCACAATGAAAAACAATAATCTAATACTCACTGCTTCTCTGATAGTTCTAGAGACTTGAAAAAGCTGCTCCAAATCTTCATGGTATACACCACACAATACCTTTATCTGCAATTAAACCAAAAACAAATAACACATAAATTTCAGAAACTTCAAAATACCCATTACACAACCAAAAATAAATTAAACTTTTTTGTAATAAAAATTTAATCTTGATTCTTGAAACTGCTATACTAACCAGTATATCAAAAGGAAGGGCTTCAAGGCAAGACTTTTCAGAGATAGCAGTGAATCTAGCACTACACACTCTCTTCGGTGGAGTGTTCATTTGATTTGAAGCTTCCAAGTTGTTAGAAATCACAATCCTCTTTCTCCCCAATGCACGAGCATAACAGTTATCAAACCCTAATGCCATTTTTCCATGAACCCAAAATACCAAAAACCCAAAAAAAAAAGAACCCAGAGACCAATCTTAATAACTTAACCCTTTTAGCACTTTTTTTTCTTCAATCTGCAAAATACAGCAATTATAACGGTCAGAAACCACAGCATGAATTATTATTTTTTTAGAAATTTAAAAAAAGGAAACTTTTTAGGGAAATTATAAAATATCAGAATTTGTTTTGCATAATATTAGGACTAGAGATTAATGAGGTAGAGAAACAAACCTAGATTTGCGAAACTGCTTCCTATTTTGTGCTATGTTAGTTGCAGATGAGATACCGGCAAATGAAAATGGTAACAGAATTTAAGTTGCTTCTATGTGAAGACTTTGGGGAACAAATGTGGGAAATAATGTGCATTATATATGAAAAGGTGGGAGATAAAAGTTTTTAATTTTAAAGCAGTTACTTGTTTATTAATACTCTCATAACAAATATGTTCACAAAAATAAAGTACTTGTAAGTTTCAACTTTATCCAATAGTAGAAACATGTCCATCAACAAACAGATTCTATTGACCCATTCTTATTTTTTGATATAAAAATATATTATCTTATTATTTTATAGAAAAAATAATTTATCTATAAAAAATGCAACATAGAATTGTTGGTATAATATACTGCAAATTTTCCATCTTGTGCGTCAAACAATCAGTATAGAGTCCGAATACTTTATTGGTACTATTGTAATTATCAAATGTAATGTGTTTGATGGGCATCGGCGGGCACGGGTAGTAACACCTGCTACCCGTTTCAAAATTGGAGAACATTACCTAGACTCGCCCGCACCTGTACCGGTATTCGTGTGCAGGTTTTATGGGTATTTTTGGATACTCGCATATACAACGCGTACCCGCGGGTTTCCTATATTATAAATTATTTTACTTTTGTTATGTTTGAAATAAGATAAAATATAATTATTTTTGTACATTTTGATTGAATATTTGACAAAAATGCTAAATTTATTGTGTTTTTATTTGTGTGATTTTTTGTTCTCATTTCCTTAACAAAAAATATATATTTTCTTTGTAAAACATGTGTGTTCTACATATATAATAATATTTGTAAGGTATTTCACCACTAAACTGAATAAAATATGTAGATAAAGTAAAAGAAAAAATGTACATAGTGTAACGAATGTGAGAATAATGTAATTTTTATTTTAATTAAATATAATATATTAATCATATAAATAATGAGTACTTACAGACACGGGTACCATAATACTCGTACCTGCTCATATATACTACAAATATTTTTAAAAACTCGTTTATAATACCTGTAGGTACCTATTTGTGACTCATATCCATGTCCATACAGGTTTTACCTATGGGTACTCACGAATACAGATTTTTTGTCATCCCTAACTACAAACAATCAGCATAGAGTCTTTGAATACTTTATTGGTACATTGTAATTATGAAATGTATTGTGTTTGAGTTGATGAAGGGAAAATAAAAATAAGATAATATATAAAAAAATGTTGATGAATCCATACAAAATAATGAAATATGTAGATGTTTATGGTAATTAATAATAACAAATATAAAATTGTATTTGGAATATAAAAATTACACCAGTGATTATTAACTGTTTTCACCTTATACGTAGTATGTTTTGATCTTATAAATAAAATAAATAGCTAATATTATAGTATTTATTACTATATAATATCAAAATTATCATATTTTTGTGAAATTCAAGTTTTATTAAAATACATAAGAAATGAAAAATATGTAGGTTGTTTAAATTTTTTGATATTTAATGTTGAGTAGGTTGTTTAAAAATTGAATAAATTATGTCAAAATTGAATTTAATATGATTAAAATAGTTCCATTCAATGCATATTATGAATATTTTTGGTATAATCAAGGTATCATAAACTAATCTTTTATAAATATATGTCATCGAACAAATGTTACTGGAATCGAATATTTTAATCTTTTGGTGTATTTGAGATTTATGAAACCTTACACTATCATACAAATGATAGTTCATTATAAATGTAGGTGAAAAAGAAAAGTAATAAATATTGAAAATTAAAGTATTAATCCACACTAAAATCTAAAACATTAGATACCTAATGATAACAAACGGAATAAAGAGATGGGGTTAAAAATGGAGAGGGAAACCAAAAACTAGCCGTTGGGGAGGGAGACGTGGAGAAATGGGAGAGGTTGAAAGACGGAAGTGTGGCGTGACGTGGTGCTTAGTTGGAACGAGTCAGCTTTGTCGGTTGCGTCTGGAAGAAGCACGTGGTGGTGGTTCGAGTGAGGCATATGGTGAACCGTCACTTTATGTGATCACAGCTCGTAAAGTTTGGAATATTGTTGAATCGACGGTGGAAAGTTGGTAAAATGAAACACGGAAAGTGGGGTCCAGGGAAAGTCTAACTTAGATTCCAAGTTAGCCTTGGCGGTTGTTGTTGTTTTGCTTTGCATTTCTCTTTTGGATTCTTTTCCATGAGTTCCAATATACATATAGAATTCATAATTGTTGGTTGGTATTAGACAATATAAAGTTTTTACTCCATCATTTATTATTAGTTTGAAATATTTTTGTTTGAAAGTCAATAATAATTAACATATAAATAGTAAAGATTTACTGACAGTGTATGTAAAAAATACTTACGCTGTCAGTATATACATATTAAATCTTTTTTTATTATTAAGGTTGTGTGTAATTTGTTTCTTCTCACTTCTTTTAAATATATTTTCTCTAAAAATGGTTGGATATTTAAGTATAAATTATGTAATAAAGAAATCTCATATTTTGTAAAAGTGTTGATGAGTTTAATAAGTGAGTGAAAAAACATTAAGCTAGAGGCACAAAATATTATTTCATGCTCAACCATAATGTAACTTACTAAAATAAATCCACAAATATTAATATCTACTAAGCATATAGATGAGGTCTCCCTTGCCCTAATAAGCTTTAGGAGGTAGGACTTAACTTATCTAAACTTTTGTTTTTTTAAAATAAAATTATAATGATACAGCTTATATACGTATCATTTGAATTGACAACCTCTCCATGAAAATAAATAAAAATTTGGAATCTTAAAATTTTATTTATGTCACATGTTAATAATTCTACTCAATAGTGGACCCTAGAGAGGATACTTACTTATATCATTCATATTTTTACCATCCATGAATGAGTCTTAAGATCATTACTGTGTAATTTTCTATATTTACCAATATTAGTCTTACCTAATTTCACTGGCATGTAAAGCAAATGTTTTCAAGTGTTGATCATGTAAATGTTTAAGCATATGGCCACCTTTGGCTATCCTGTAACTTCCACATTTAGATGAAATCCATGATCAACACATATAGGAAGCATAACAAAGTCTGTATATATATATTAGCCGGAGACATAATTTGATATATAATTTGAAACAATATATCCTTATTCCATAATAAAGTCTGTATATACATAATCAAATCCGAGTGGAACTTTATTTCAACACATCACCTAACTTTATTTTGTTACTGTATTTACAAAAAAAATCTTAAGACCCCATTGATAAGTAAACTGCCTTCAACTTTTTCTAACAATATTAAGGTCTAGAGTTAGACAACAAGAACAAATCCACCTCAAAAAGAAAAGTTATAGAACCTTTTTGAGGAGTTTGACCTTTTCTGTTTTTCTTGTTATCATGTGACTTCGTTAAGGCAACCTCCTTCTCTTTTCATTTTCTTCTAGTCTACTTTAATAGCCTTTATCAATACATCAACTTTCTTAGTCAGCACCTGAAATGTTTTTTATATATGCCTACGGGGCATAGCTTTTAGTAGTACCTTAATTTCATAATCTTTAGCCTGCAAACTATTGTCTTTAATTTCACAAGCCTTCCTCAAATGGATGACCATTTTTAGAAGCTTATCATATAGAAAACTTGAGATCATATCATTGCTTCCCAAATCATTACTACTATTGGTTTAAATATTCAATAATAAAAAATGATATATATATATTACATACCAAAATTCATGACAGCATACTCTATAGGAAGACATATGGTAATATATTATCTATACAAGAAAAAAATGTTCCTCCTAACACTTACTTCCTCAACTAAAATTTTCCCTCCAAAATATATTTATGATATTCCTATGTACATTCTCACATTGTATCTTTCTTTTTTGTATATTGTATATTTTATTAATTTAATGCTAATAATTGATTGGTCCATTTGTTTTTAAATTATACCTCATGTTAAATGGGATTTGAATCATCTTTCACATTCCATTTACCTCTCTCCATTTCATTTCCCTCTTCTTCTATTCCCCTTTTTCCATTTTTAAAGTTAGGAATATTGACTTTAATAAGTTAAGAACCTTGATTTTATAAAATTATTACACAATATTAATATATATATATAAAGTCAAAACTTGAAATAACTTTCCTCATGGTGTAATTTTCATTTCCTATTTTGCCCTTCACATTATTTAATTTTTATAAAAAACTATATAATCCTAAGCAACCACCACCAATACATTAATTAACCACATATCTCACATTAAATTAAACATTATCATAAACACACAAAAATATAATATAAATTACACCGAAAACAACAAATACATTCTAATTCAAAAAAATGAAATATATAAAAATTGAATATATAATATCACACAATATTCGCCGGCAGACACGAAGTGTCTGTCCACACTAGTATTTAATAAGATTAATACTTTTATGATGTTAAAATCAATCAATCTCGCGTGAATGCACGAATAACATATATGCTCTTAATTATGTGACAAAAAATATTCTATCGTGTATATGCACAGATAACTAACTAATATATTAAAAAGTATGGTTCAGTGTATACAAACTTAGCCCAGAGAAGTCTTGGGAAAGTAAATATACATCTAAAAGTTGTTTATAGAATTCGGATTCAGACCCGCAAATCATAAGACAATAGCTTTGTTGTTGTGCGAATCTCACCTCTAAGCTTACCTAAGGCCTCATTTGGTTGAGATAAGTATGAGAGGAGAGAAAAAGAGAAGAGAGAAAGTGAGATGAGTTTACACATTTCTCCTCTTTGGTTGTGGAGTGAAAGAGAGTGGAGAGAAAGAAAAAGGGTGGGTCCCATGACAAATTTTATTCTCTCCATATATGAGAAGAAAGTGAGTTGAGAGAGTAAAAATTTGCAAATGCCTAAATTGTCCCTACTAATTTCACACTATCACATACATGAACAAAATACATTATTGTGGAGTTCTAACCATTAAATATCATATGATCGTTTTATGTGATACTTTTGTTTAATATGTTTAACTATTTTAAAAGTATAATTAACATTTGCTTTCAAAAAGTTGAAATAAATACTAATTTATTTACTCATTTTAAAACCAAATACATTTTTTATACTTAAAACTTAGAAAATAAAGTTTGTATATGATTATTTACAAAGATAAACTTGTATATGCATAAAAAACTCACATTTTATTTACCATTTTTTGTTCACTCATTTTTATTTTACTATTATTATATTTATCATCTATCTCCAATGACATATCCCTAACAAAATTGTGACTCACACATGGAATTAAAAATATTATTGTTTGTGTGTCATCATCACTATGAAGGTTAATTTTAAATATTAATCAATTTATTTATTAAATATATCAATTGTAGTTCAATATTATTTTTAGACACTTTAATTATTTAATTATTTACATAAAAGTATATATTTAGTATTAACATTATATTTCTTAAAAACTTTAACTAATATTTAATTTTAATCTAGAATGAAAAATATTATGAATATGAATAAGGGTATAATTGTCTATTTAATATGTGGAGAAATTAAGTCATGTTCTATCTCTTCTTTTTTCTTTTCATTTTCTCTTCTACCAAACAACCCATAATTCCACTCTTTTTCTCACATCTTTCTTTCTCCCCATCCTCTTTCTCCTCTTTCTTTCCTCTTAACTTCTTTTCATCAATCAAAGGAAGGCTAAAAGTGGAAGTTTGTATGAAATTTATGAGTAAGATTATACTGAATAGAGAAATACTCCAAAAAAAACCAAAAAAATGTAAGATATAATATCATTTGTGTTCTTTTTATTATAATTATTTATGATAAGATTATACTTTTACTCTTAAAAGTAAAAATAATAAAGAACTCCTCTGTATGAAGAAGATATTGTTCCAAAATTTATAATTAGGTAATATATAAATTTTAAAATTGTAGATTTTTTTTGAAGTAAGCTTAGAGCACATCCAATAGAAAACAACAAATTTATCTTTATTTGGGTCTCACACATTATTTTATAATTTATTACAACTCTCCATGAAGTAAGAATAAACACATATTTTTTCACACAATGACAAACATCATTCTTATTCTTGTTTGAGCCCACAACATCTATTTTTTCCCTACAATATCTACATATCTCCTCATTTTCTCTTGGTTAAAAACAATCAAGAATTGTTCTTATTTAAGAACAAAAAACAGAAAATAAAAATGACATAGTAAAAAATAGAATAAAAATGTTCTTGTTCTTAGTTTCCTAATTAATAAGAGCACAGTTTGGGAACATATATGCCTTTAATACAGTGAGTGGCAGAGATGGGCCAAGCAAGCATTAGAAATCATCTCAGACTATCCATACCAATAGAGAATCTCTTCAAATATGCAACATTTTTCATGAACTCACTTACTCAATGAAGAAGAAATAACCATTTTCTCTCTCAGCCTTTTTATAATTCCTACTCCTTCTCCTCATTACTCTCTCTTTATTCAAGGGGCCACGGATGTATCAGAAAAGCTTATAAAATACCATCATCATAGCAATAGCAGCTTCACTAACATTGTCTTCGGTGCTATATGCAGCACCAAGATCTATGACCATTCTGGCCTATTTTGCTTCCACTATTGTTTTCTTGGTAGCAATAATAGCCTCTAGAAGCATTTCAAAATTCTCAATAGAAGTTGATCATGGTGAAAAAGCTGGTGAAGGACTCTTGGATTATGTAGCAAGAAGGCCAAAAAAACACTGAAGAGGAGGCTCAAAAAATGAATGAAGGATGCTTAAGTTTCAGGCTTAGTTTAGATGGGCTTAGAACATTTCTTGTTCAAAATCTATGATCAATGGTATCATGTTCTCTGTGTCCAAAATGATGCTAAAAAAGAGTTGTATCAATCAACTTTGTATAATAAATCTTAGGGCAATATAAACAAAAAATAAAAGATAATAAACTTACATATGGAGAATTTTCTTCAAGTCTAAAATTTATTTTTTGCAAACGACATGCCATGTTTTATGAAAACATAATCGTTATCATATTGAATAATTTTATAATATTGTGAATATATAACTTAATGAATTTTATGATCATTTCTCCGAAACAAATATTCAGTTATTTATTTGTATGTTTTATTTAAGTCTAACTGTTGGTTTTGTAAAGTTCTACACACATAATATTTGTACAATTTTTTTTGGCAAGTAAAATTTTATTAAAGAAAGATCAAAATTATAAACATAGAACAAAATAAAAAAAAGTGGGAGGATAATTCTTCCTACCAGTCAGCCAAAACCAAATGAAAAAAAAACAACCATAACCCCATCCACAAGGAAACAATTCCTAGCAATTACATTTCAAACTAAAAATCGAATTAGAACGTCATTCAAATCAAAACATCACTGTTCCTTTGTGTCCTCCCTTGATTCAAATTCAAGAGTTGAACTTTAACTCATCCATCAAGTCCTTCAAAGATACCGTTTTGTTGTTAACAATCTTTTCTACACTTCCAAAGAGACCAAATCTCAGCCATCCATAGTACAAAGCTAACATCTTTCAATAATCTATCATTAGCCGGGAAGCAATGTTGTAAAAGATGCCTCTTCCCAGTTTGTGGTAACACTACATCAAGTCTCAACCACCAGTAAATAAATTGCCAAATGCGGTAGGAAAAATCACATGAGAAAAAAGATGGTCCACCATTTCTCGACGAGCATGACACCAAATACACATAATATTGTTACCATTTTAATCATAATACCCCTCTTGGCTAAGTTCCACTTACATGAGATCCTATCCAATATAATTCTTCAAGCAAACAAGCAAGTCTTCAAAGGCACCAATGATTTCCAAACCAAAGCCCATAGCTCTTGATCCTCGATACTAACATCTTCCAAAAGCCAAATAACCTTGTAAGCTGTCTTCATTGTATATAAGTTAGACACATCATGAATCGAGATCTATTAGCGATGTTTGATAATCAACTTGAGACTTATATCATTAACATGTATATTAATGTTGAATTTACTTCTTTAAAATGAATTAATAATTTTTCACATAAGTTGTTTGAAAGTGAAAAACATATTGATGGGGAAAACGTCGAGGTTGGTGATTGCCTGACCGGTGAGGGAGAAGATGAAATGGTCGTATATGGAGGATATTCCAAGATGAAGGCAATGGAGAAAGGGGCAATTCGCAGAAGGGTTGGTGGTGGAGTGTGGCTGCAGATAGGTATGGATGAAAATAAAGACATCGCTTGCTTGTTCGAACTAAATATACAAGTTTTTGTTTTTTTAATGAAAAATGTTATTTCATTATAATTATAAGAATAAATGTAATATAGCATTTTGTATTTCTTTTTTGTTGTTGAAACTAGTAGTATAACCGTGCATTCGCACGGGTCGCTACATCTTAGCTCTAAGTAAGAAAAATAGTAGATTATAAATGTATATAAAAACTCATGATCAACAATTTGAAGTGATAAATTGTTAAACTATTCAATTTGAAGTTATCAACCATATTATATAGTTACCTATACAATTTGTAGAAGTACAAACTAAGAAATCAAGAATATAAGTCTAACTAAAGTATATAAAAGTATTATAAAAATAGTACCATGCATCATTTTGATCATGTCTCAGAGAACACACAACATGATTGCATGAACTATAAAGAGGTTTTTACACATTTGAGTTTTTTCCAATGCATTGGGTTAACTTTCACCAAATCCCCAAGAAAAAAAATACCATAATACACTTAAAGAAATGATAAGGTTCCTAGCGTAGAACCAATAAATTATACAAAAAAATAGACCCTAATATTCTTGATCCAAAATATCACCTAACAATCAATATTTTTAGTTGGAAATCAGAGCAACTCCATATACAACTTGTAGATAGCAATAACAACACCATATATAAAAAAGTTACTCTCTTTCTTTCACCAAATCCCCAAGAAAAAAAATACCATAATACACTTAAAGAAATGATAAGGTTCCTAGCGTAGAACCAATAAATTATACAAAAAAATAGACCCTAATATTCTTGATCCAAAATATCACCTAACAATCAATATTTTTAGTTGGAAATCAGAGCAACTCCATATACAACAATCTCAAGCATCAAGTTGCCGATAGCAATCATAACACCATATAGGAAAAAAACTACTCTCTTTGTTTCACCAAATCCCCAAGAAAAAAATACCATAATACACTTAAAGAAATGATAAGGTTCCTAGCGTAGAACCAATAAATTATACAAAAAAATAGACCCTAATATTCTTGATCCAAAATATGATTTTATCACTCGTACATGATGTTAACTCTTCACCTCTTCAAACATAAAACAATTAGAATCTATAAGGTCTAACACTCTAACGATCATAGAGCTGTGTGTCTTTTCTCAAAGATACAACTTTTAAATTTTAAAAATTCAAAATAATAATAAAAAAATTTATCCATTAAATCTTTCTCGATTTTATAGTTGTATGCCTTATGCCAATAGTACTAACTTTTAAATTTTATATTTATTAAGATAACAACAATAATAATAAGCATGTCGAAGTTACAATTTTAACCTCATAACTAAAACTTGTCAACAATAGAGCTTTAAAACTTCAAAAAACTTCTTATGTTCTTCATTAGTCTATCTCTCTAGTTATTTTATGATAGTATTTGGTTCCCTTACTTATTGAAGTAGATAAGAGAGTTGATTAAAACAAAGAGGACGCCATAAAAATAATTTTTTATAGTAATATGTAACATCACAATAATATTGATCATTTAATTGAAAGTGTGCGATGAAATGCAGTCCATCACTCATATATATTTCATCTCCTTGGACAGGACCACTATAAAATCCAGTAACACTTTGATCCTATTTCCACGTAGCAAAAAATATACACTACGCCAGAGTTTCCGTTCAACAACGCTTATTTTAGATGTATAATAGCGCTTTCATGCGCTTTCTGTTTGATCGCAGTAGTATATGGTCATCATTAATAGTGTTTCACAAATGTTGTTGTATTGATTATATACCACAACACAATACATAAAAAACGATGTCATATAGTGCATCAATACAACATCGCCTCGTCCACAAAGCATTGTCATATAGTGGATTAATACAACAATGCATCGTCCACAAAGCGCTGTCATATAGTCTTAAATAAACAACGCATTTTATAGGTCTTATTAACAACGCTTGTTGTTACGCTGTTGAAGTTCATATATTTGACAACGCAATAACAGAAAAGCGTTGTTGTATTATTCATAAATTTTCTCAAACAACACCTAATACAACAACGCATCACATGCATAGCACTGTTGTATTAATAATGTACCACAATGCTTTCTATAAAAAGCATTGTTGTAGTTATCCTTTAACTACAACGCATTTTTGAGCTTCCCATAGAATTCGCTGTTGATTTGTATAAATTAATACATGCATATACATTTATTAGCAAAACAAACATTCTCAACAACACAGACGTTTCTACTTTCTGAGCAACACACACATTAATACATGCCAAAAGTTTGTTTTATTAAACATCAATACAATACAAAATACAAACAATAAATATAATGTCAATTATGTTTTGACAGAGTACATAATTACAAATAAAAAATTACACAAATTACAAAGAAACAATATTATACAAATTACAACAATCAAAATTATACAAAGGCTACTTGCATCTATTTTTTCCTTTTCTTTGATTGTTTTTGTCTTTTAGGGTCATCCTTGTCTGGAGGAGCATATTGATTTACCCAAAGCCCTTCATCGTGATCATCTCTTGTATATAAATCATCAGCTGTAGTTGGTCCGCTCTCACATGACTGATATGGCCCAAAAAAATGATTATCTTCATCAATATCTTCATATTCTTGGTCATCAATATTATTGACGATTATTTTGTTAGTTAAAAGAACAACGAACCATTTCATATCAGTTGGGTCACTAACATGGAATACTTGTTGAGCTTGTGATGCTAGAATAAATGGCTCATGTTTATATCATGACATATTAAGATCCACTTGCATGAACCCTAACTCATCAACTCGGAAGCCATTGTTGTTATCAACCCACATAC
>NC_032027.1:13667805-13668234 GCF_001865875.1 Lupinus angustifolius | reverse complement strand
GTTTCAACATATGGCTCAACCTCGTCGGCATTATGTAAAACATATAAGTGCACTTGCTCAAATTCGGTTCTTATTACAGTCAATATTTCATTCCCGGTAATACCTTCAACAAATGTTTTTTTGCATATCGAGGCTTTGGAATGTCCATGAAATCACCATCGGTAAGGTATCCGATACAAAAATCAAGAGCTTATTCAATAACATATCGCTCGACAATACAACTCTTTGGTCTTGATCGGTTCTTCACATACCCTTTTAATGTCTTCATATAACGCTCAAAGGGGTACATCCATCTCATATAGGAAGGGCCACATAGTTGTCTCTCGAACAAGATGAATGCTTAGATGAACCATTATGTCAAAAAAAAGGTGGGAAATACATTTCAAGCTCACACAAAGTCAAAATAATTTGTCTTTGCAATGTAGGTAA
>NC_032027.1:13666920-13667705 GCF_001865875.1 Lupinus angustifolius | reverse complement strand
GTACTATATCCAGACAGATTACCATATGCAGGGAAGTTAATGATTATGCTGAACAACAAAGCCCTCAAGTTGAAGCTTTCTTCCCTATACACATCATATACATTTATGCATGTCTCGCACATTTGCTTCAAGTCTTCTATTAATGGAGCCAAATATATGTCTATGTCATTTCCTGGTTGTTTAGGTCCAGAAATTAACATAGATAACATCACATATTTGCGCTTCATGCATAGAGAAGGAGGTAGGTTTTATATTACCAACATCATTGGCCTGTTGACAATGCAAGGCGTAGATTTCTTGATTCTTGACCAAAACTAGGATAGTCGTGATCAATTTTTCTCCATTGAGGATAATCTGCAGGATGCCGAACTTTGTCATCTTTAATTTTTTCTTCATCATGTCATGTCAACTTCTTTGCATATTTGTCCTTGCTTAACATACGCTTGAATCTTGCTTTGATGGGAAAATACTATACAACCTTTTTGGGAATTTAGTCTTCCTTCTTATATCGTGATGCATTACATTTAGGACAAAACTTTAATGAAACATACTCATTAAAAAATAAGGTGCAATCATTTTTACAAGCATATATCCTAGTGTAGTCCATGCCTATGGAGCATAACATTTGTTTTGCATCATAGGTTCGAGAAGGGAGCACATTATCTTCCGGCAACATATCCTTCAGAAGTGCAAACAAGTCAGTGAAACTCTTATCAGTCCATCCGTTAACAGATTTCAACTTATACAACCTTGACACCCATGTCAATCTTGTGAATTTAGTACAA
>NC_032027.1:13662362-13666820 GCF_001865875.1 Lupinus angustifolius | reverse complement strand
CGATAATGTTTGTCATTTCCTCGAAACGATCGTCTTCATATGCATTTGTGTAGTTGTCTTTCATATGCATCTCATCATCACAATCCATAACGTCTCTCGTCTCACCATGTCTTATCCAACATGTGTAACTTTGATCAATACCATGACACACTAAATGACCTTTTAACTCATTTGGAGTAATTCGGTTTGAGTAACAACATCTTAAGCAAGGACATACAATTCTATTAGGGTTTTCAGCATTCTCAATAGCAAACCTAACAAATGATTTCACTCCTTCTTCATACTCTTTCGTCAATCGATTGGCAATCATCCATTTTCGATCCATTTTCTGTTAACAAAAAAAATATAATGAGCATAAATCCCTAAAGCTTGGAGTTAAGCTTGCACAACAAATACATTATTATGATCGGAACCCTAACTCATATTGTAAGCTAAATGAGTCGAAAACCCCAACTCAATACAAGCTAAATGAGTGAAATCACTTTCGCTCATTTATAAGGAAAATATTTATAATTCAATACAAGCTAAATATAATTAATTAAAAAGACAAATAACAATAAGAAAAACTCACTTTCAATTCGGTGTTGAATGCGTGAATGGTGATTTTGAGGTTAAACGAGTGAAGGATTTTCGAAATCGGTGTTGAATGATTTTCGTGTTGAATGAGTGAATGATTTTTCATGTTGAATGATTTTCGAGGTCGATTTTGAGAGTAAATACATTTTGCTGCTGAGTAAATGAGTGTTGGGATTGCTGATGATTGTGTGAGAATGCGGGAACATTTTACCTTTTTAAGGTATGATAGTATCTTCAAGAGCGCATAATGAAGAAGGCGCTATCAATGATACCTAATCAACAACGCAACCTAAAGGAAACTCTATGGAAAAACTTCCATTCAAATATGAAGGTAAGTGTTCCACAAAGCAATCTTAAGGAAACAATATGGAAGATATAATAATTTTTTTACTAATTCATTTTTTTAATTAAATTAAAATTAGTAATTATGTTATGACATTTGATTAATGACAATTAATTAAATATATAGAACAATTAATAATGACAATAAATAACATTTAAACACTTAATCAATTAAGCATTGTGTTAAGCGATTAAGTGCAGAGGAAATAATTTTGATCATATCGACATCGCTTCTTACAATATGTGTTGTTGTATAGCTAAAAGAGAATGAATGAGAGATAAGTTTTCAATAGCGTTTTTTTGTTCGTGCGCTGTTGAATTCAACGAAAGCAACAACGCTTTTTTGAGAATGCGCTGTTGAATTCAACGTAATCAACATCAAATTGTTAAAAAAGCGCTGTTGTATGAGTATAACAACATCACAATCATACAAAAGCACTGTCGAAGACCATTATTCCTAATTCTACAAAGTTACACACACAACAGAAAATATCCTGATACATACAGAAACAGAACAAAATGAATGCATACAGAAACACCAAATGACAACTATATGAACATAACTGAATTTCAACTGAATTTATATATTGAACATTAATTACACTGTTTACATAGACCAAATCATATACATTAAATTGAACATTAATTGAATTCCCTAAGCTACAATCTATGCAAAACTAATCTACTATACCTATCATTTGCGAACTAAACTAAGTACAAACTTTGACCATTATTCTATAATCTTTTTGACTTGGTCATCTGTATATGATTTGCCAACAAACTCGATTTCATTAGTTGACCACTGCTGAATGATCTCCTTCATGAATTTCAGCACGTAATAGCCGCAATCTACCTCGTTTGTTTGGCAAGGGGTCTACAATTAAAATGAAGTAAACATATAAGTATAACATTAGTTGGCCATTACATATATAATTGTTTGAGATGAGTTGTGCCAATACCTGTATACGAGTCCACTTGATTTTGTTGGGATTTGGTAACTTGTTTCTACCACGATTATTCAATTTGTAAACTTTCACCACACTAAACAATAGAAAATGTACTTAATTAATAAACAACTAGGAAAGTGAAAGTGTAACTAAAAGTTTAAATGAGTAGTCCACTTACTTAGAAAACATGTCTTTCTTAGCGGCGTGTTGTTCATATCACCACGTGCCAATGAGTCAAAGTAGTATATTTCTTCATTGTCCCGATTGATGGCAACCAAAACCCAATGTTGCCTAACAAAACATATGTACATGGTTAGGAAATGTTAAGCACAACAAATATACTAAAGAAAAAAAATATAAAAAACAATTACAAAATGCTCACCCGATATTAAAAGGTGCAAGAAATAAATCTACATCTTCTTTATGATGGATGAGATTATCTGTAATTCGTTCTATTTTTTCCCAATCTCATTTTGTCGTGCGACATCAAAGCGATAAGGTGTGAGGATATGAACATCATTTTTTTCTTGTTTACCTTAATAACATTTCATACAAGTACCTAATATATATAACACAAATGTTAGTTAATTATAACACACCGCCATGCAAAAGTGAGAAGTTAAGAAAACATAATTTACCTCATATATATACATGCCGCACTTGCACCTATACAATGACGTTTATATACATCCCAAACTTCACTCATACCAACATATTCATCAACATTATCCCCGTAGACTTCCTTGGGAATTGATATAATTATCATAACATCTCCCATCTTCTTTACATGCTCCATCAGCTGAGTATAATAGTTGATAGTCTTCTTGGAGCTCACATCCCCAGAAGATGGCTTAGACTTTTGGGTACTACTGGGGGTGGAATGTACATTTTTATGAAATATTCAATAAAAACATATCAATTATAGATCAATATATATATATATATATATATACATATATATAATATGAGTGAGCATAAAGTGAAAAATCATACCTTAGGAGGAATTACTTGAACAAGGTCTACTGGCCAAGCCATAAAAGTGCCTATAGCCCCTCCAACTGTGAAGATATCCTCATCGAGAGTAATTGGCAACAACACATTATCATCGATTGCAATGTTAATCGAGACCTTCACATGATGGCGTGAGATACATGCATTATGCAGCATAGCATCAACCAACTTATGCACTTTCCCAACACCCACTACTCGGCTAGTTAGGGGGAACCAGGAAAAGTTTGCAAGAACTGATTCCCTATACATAAGTTAACACATATAATTAGTTAACGACTAAATTAAAATAAGTTAACTAAATTACCTCAGGAATGGGAATCGAAATGGGAATGTTGTAAGGTGCAGGGATAGTGCAACTCTCATTGACGGTTGAAGGAACAATGTCAGCATTACTAGATAGTCTTTACCACTTAGCTTCCTTCGCCTTCATTGATTGCTCAAATTCGTTGAACCGTTGCATTAGGCCATCAAGTTGATTTTGAACCTGGCTCATTTGGGCTTTGGTTGCACGCTTTGGATGAGGTACAAATGTCCACTGGCTAACCTCAAATCCTTCACCTCGGATACGGCCAGGGTAGATAGGCACTCCTAGTGTCGTGTCAAGTATTATGTGACTATCCGGGTTTGCCTCCTTTTCTTTTAGGGCAACCTGACAAATCAATAAAAACATAATGTTAATTAATCACATTTTGATAAATAAAGTATAATTAAAAAAATGAGCACTAACAACACGTCTTGCCGCTTCTTGAACTTCCTCATTATCGATGACACCATCCTTGTTCTTACGGGCACCCACCCATAGAACATCAAGTTCTACTCTATGTGGAGTCATAGGTGTATCGCTTTTGTTCTCCAACTAACAAATCATAACCAATAATAATGTAATTAGATATATATGTATATAAAACATAACCAATAATGTACAAATTAAAAATACTTACAATTCTTTCCTCGATTCCTCTATACCCCGCTCGAGAAGCTCGGTATGGATATAAAGTCTTGGATGCCTTCTTGCGGTTTTCATTACTTAATTAATGAAACAATAAACAACATTAATATCAACAATCATATATAAAATCATATATGCAAAAGTCAATACAAAGAATATGATTTTACCAAGAAAGACTCGTCTTGTGTGTGTAGGGTGACAAAAGTCTTCCAATCCTCTTCATCGACGATATTTGCATATTTAGTTGGAAGTTTTAGATTGACATTGTCATCAGCATCTCCGAGTAATTTTTCGGCATCAGTTCGGAATTGTCGGAGAGCCTTGCCATCCGATTTAAGGATATAATCCTTATGCTCCCCACTAACATCAAAAGTTGCCTGAAATAAAAACACATATACATTATATATTGCATGCAAACACATGCATATACGTACATTGCATGAAAACATAACACATATACGTACATTGCATGAAAACACAAAAACTGAAAAAAAAAATAAGCTTACTGTTATTTCATTCCAAATACGCTCTTTCACGACATTCTCTACATCACTCCAGCTATTGAAGGTTAGCTTCACATTCTGCCTAACAACAACACCAATGTAGCTTACTGTTGGGAATGCTTGAAATATG
>NC_032027.1:13633825-13662262 GCF_001865875.1 Lupinus angustifolius | reverse complement strand
GCTAGGGTTTGTAATCCTTATTCTCTAATAATATCTTGGTAGCCGCTCAGCGCTCCCGGGGACGTAGGCACAATTGGTCAAACCCCGTTAACAAATTCACTTGTTTCTTCTCTTCTATTTATTCTATGCCTTTATTTGATTTCTTATGGCTAACGCTACGCAACGATCGCTTCCGCTGCACCAACAATTGGTATCAGAGCCAATTGGTAGTTGTCTCTTAACCCAAACGTCAAATAATGGCTAAAAAGGGTGAAGGCTAGACAAGGTGCATCAAAGGTAATGACAAAGATAGAGTAGATGAGTTGAAGGAGAAGGAAACATGGCAGAATTGTAGTGTGGGTGATGTATGTGCTGATCCAGAACCCCATAAGTTCATGTATTAGGTTAGGATCAAGGTGGAGATAGAGACAGAGTTGAGTTAGATGCTGACAATATCTCTCTAGATGTTGAGAGAATGTTCTCATTGGAGATGAGAAAGAGAATATCGTAATGGCGTGTGTGAGACGTCATAGTGAAAGATATTAATTGTTAGCAGATCCACAAAAGCACAAGGGCGATGACTGACTTTAATGTAGGGTGTGACATGGGCATTGACTTTGATGCAAGTTATAACACGAGCATTGGTAGAGATGCAGAGGTGTGACATGGGCATTGGCTTGGATGCAAGGATGTGAAACAGACATTAGTTAGCATTGACGCAGGGTGTGTGCTGTGGGTATACTCCTTATGGTGGAGTATGATAGTTATTTTGAACAAGGATTGTCGAAGTAGACAATGGTGGTAGTGGTTGAGGCTTTCCAAGGAAGATCTAAGGTTTAGTTTGATTGAGTATTGAAGAGGACTATTGTTGGTGAACTTTTATGTAGATGTTCCAATATATCGAAAGACTTCCTAACAATAGGTGGCTAGGCGGCATGTTCCATTTGATGGCGGTACGAGAAGCTGCACTACAAGTTTGGAGAGTTAAGCTCTTGATAACATCGTCAAGGATACTCAGAAGGTCTATGATGTAGGGGAGCAATTAAAGACAAATGATGTCCTTATATGGTGATACTTTATTGAAGCTCACATATTTCTGTAATTTGTATCTTAATAAATAAATATATTGTAACTTGTGCGATGCTTGTTGGGAATGCTTGAAATACATATGTATTAGACCCACATTGTCTACTATCAAAATAGAGTAGAATATCAATATTATATATTGGACTCAGGTCCCTTGGTGTAATGTGCACCAGATATAAGCATCAAATAGAAACACTCTATGGGCAGGTGGGTCAATGAGTGTGCTAGGGTTTGTAATCCTTATTCTCTAATAATATCTTGGTAGCCGCTCAGCGCTCCCGGGGACGTAGGCACAATTAGCCGAACCCCGTTAACAAATTCTCTTGTTTCTTCTCTTCTATTTATTCTATGCACATTATTTGATTGCTTGTGGCCAACGCTGCGCAACGATCGCTTCCGCTGCACCAACACTTACCAATGCGTTGCCACCCTTCGATTTTAATGGTTGGCCTTTAGAGTTCCATTGAACTTCTATCTTCACATCCTTACTTCTTGACCGAATGACATTCTTCATGGAAGTCATTCCACGTGGAGATCATTTTTGAGCAACGATTTGCTTGTCTTGTGGAGTCGGTGAAGCTTCGTCACCATTGTGAGATACATGATCGCCACTTTGGGAAGCCATTGATGAAGTTTTTTCAGTTTATGAGAGTATGATGGTTTGTGAGAGTATGAGGGTTTGCTGAGAGTGTGAGGATTTCTTTTCAAGTAAGTTTAAGAGCATAGAGGAAATGATTCATGTTTTAGATATTTAAACTGTAGTAACCATTTAACATCGCATATTAACGATAGTGCTGTTGTATTGACCTCTTCAACAACGCATATTAACGGTAGTGCTGTTGTATTGACATCTTCAATAACGCATATTAAGGATTGCGCAGTTGTTGCATATCCAGTTGTTTACTACTTATTTTCATTAACACATCAACAATGCTACCGAGATGTAGTGTTGTAGAATAAAATCTATTTGACAGCGCTATCTGAATTATGCGATGTTGAATAGAATCTAATTGACAGCACAGTCGTAATTATGCGCTGTTAAACTGAACTCATTTTCGAAATTAACAGCGTATTCATAGTTATGCGCTGTCAAATTAACATTTTATATAACTAGAAAATATTTATACAACATGAATTTACGTAAATTAACATGAAGTTGCCATGAAGTAGATTATTACTATATAATTGTGTTTATTAATACGAAACTGGATAAAATATTAAACATTACATTTTATTAATTTGTATTTGTATTTATTAAATATTGATAATTTGTTTATTGTGTTTATTAATAAGGAACAATGAAAAAATATTAAAGAGAATAACCATCCAAATAATTAACAATAAAACAGAAATTAACATCCAAAATAATTGTTTTGTTATTCATTCAGAGAGGCAAAATACATTATTATGAACAAAAGAATTTGGTACATGCGAATATAATGAACTAAATGATTTGGTAGATGAAGAATACAATGAAAATGATTTCATTGAAGGAAATAATTTTTTCCTCGACTCCTCTGTACAAAACTTCATTGATCTGAGACCGTTTTAAAAATGAAAGAGCTGAATGAATTAAATAATTCATTGATCTGGGTCATTTTTTCTTCTACACAAATCTTGTATAACAGTTCATTGATTTTCTTTCAAAATCTGTGTCCTTTTTCCATGAAGGAAATCAATGAACTTAAGGAATTGCTGCAGATGATGAAGAAATATAATTCATTGATCCTCTTTTTGCTTTTATTTCAGTTCAATTGAAAGAGATCAATCAACTAAATCTTCATCTCATGCAAATCTTGCATAACAACCACTTTCCTTCTGAAATCTGGGACCGTTTTGAAAATTGAAAGAGCTCAATGAACTAAATAATTCATTGATCCCCTTTTCCTTTTATTTCCTTTCAATTGCAAATGAAAGAGATCAATCAACTAAATTTTCATCTCATGCAAATCTTGTATGACATCAACCTTCATTCTGAAATCTGGATCCTTTTGCAAAATCAAAAGTTAACGACCTCCTTGACATGATTCTGAAACAGAAACACAATTTTTTCATCGACTCCTCTATACAAATCTGGGTGCTTTTTTCTCTTTTTCACTCTTTGCAGTATTGCTCTTTTTTTTTTACTACTTTGTGTTTTTTTCCTCCTATCTTCATGAACATACTCTTATAGAAACACATACTTTTAGGCTCTTAGCTTATTGATGAAATAGAACATTGAGTGAACCACAATATTTATAGATGGGTAACCATTAATATTTCAACAAACGAAGAGACGTATAAACACTCAACCATTAATATTTCAACAACCAAGAAACGCATAACCACTCAACCCTTAATATTTCAACAAATAAAGAGACGCATTACTTCTCCACCATTAATTTCTCGGACGCTTAAAAAGTCGTAAAACATCAACAACGCATAATTAAACAAGCGCTGTTACTATGTCATATTCAACAACCCTTCCTTAAATATGCGTTGTTGCATATATTCACATCAACAATGATGTCTACCAAATGAGCTGTTAAAAATAAATCATTCAAGTCAGCGCTAACGTTACTGATGTTCAACAGTGCATTGTCAAGAATGCGCTGTTGAAGTTACTCAAATTGACAACGTCTCCTTTATTATGCGTTGTTGATGTTCTTCTGCCTCATTTTCAACAGCGTCATTCAAAATTGCGTTGTTGAATTACCGCTGTTTATTATGATATGTGGTATAGTGATAAGAATAAGTTTTCAAAGTAGCACTAAACATAAACATAAAAAGAGATAAATTTTCACTTAAAAATAAAGTACAATTTATGAATATACTTATCCTTAATAAGTGTTCTAGTTTTAATTTTCATTAAACAAATCTTACCAAACCATTAGAATATAGAGCAGGAAATTAGAGAAACTCATAACAAATACAATTAACACATTAAGCAACAATCTCAAACATCAAATAATCAGTAGCATTAGGAAATATATCATAAACTCGTATATTATATACCTAAACCCTCATAGTAGTAGAAACCAATGATTAACTTTCTCAAAAATTTTGTGTTGGATATTTATTAGACGCAAATAACAACACCATATAGAAAAAACTACTTTTTATTTTACAAATTTCCCAAAAAAATATACTATAATATAATACAATTAAACAAATCTTAAAGTTCCCATCCAAGAACCAACAAATTCTACACAAAAATAGACCTTAATATTTATGATCAAAAACATGATTTTATGACCTACATACTGCCTTAACTATTCACCTCTTCAAACACAAATAATTGGAAGTGTTAAGATCCAATGATCATGTAGTATAAGATTAGGAAAAGATACATGTGGGTACCCGCTACCCCAGATACTGTGGGTATAAGTATCATATAAATTTAGTCATTATGTATAATAATGGATGCAATAAACTAATGTTGCATGTAGTATAAGTCCCATATAAATTTATTCGAGATTATGTTGAATGATTATGTTTTATTTTAGATTGATGCTTATTATATTTTATGCTATGAATTTGTTGTTTTAAATATTCTAAATTCATACAATCATAAATGTGTATGTTTAAAATTAATTTTAATATCAACAGTTTTAACATTTCAATGTTTATACATGCAATATTAATAATAGAAAATTATTAATATTTTTATGTTATATTTTCTATTGTTACTACTCTCAATTCTTTTGTTATTATTCTTTTTAAAATGATGTTTACCTTGTTAAAATTAGTCTTATGAGATAGAGGTGAAATACTACTAATGTTTGTGTTAAATGATGAAGGATTTGTTTTTTTTTTGTGAGTTGCAATATTAGGTTTTTTTATCAAGTCAAATTTATGAGGTCTTTTTTCGCATATCTATAGAATGATTATGTTTTATTTTAGATTGATGTTCATTATATTTAAATATTAACATTGGTTTTTGAGGCATATGTACAATATTAGCATTTGTATAACATGTGCATTTTTTTTAGTATGTTTTATGAGAAGAGAATAAATGGAGGATGTGATGACATAATGAAGGGATTTCACTTCCTGGTTAATTTAATCTATGATATTATCATTACTATTGCTTTTATGATTGTATCTACTTGAATATTCATCCTAAGCTTATTCACCTAGAAATTAAATTTAATTAAACACATATCATGGAACAAATATACTGTGCATGTTATTCTACATCATGATTAAATTAATAGATAAATAAAGACATGACAATTTAAAAAATACTAACGATAGGCTTCCTGGTGCCAAATATAGACATCGTAGCATGGTACTCCCAATTCCTCTCATATTATAATAATAGTTTATATTTAGCAGTATAAATATAAGGAATTTTTTGTGCACCACATTTTTTTTTGGATTATGTTTATAAGCACTTTTAAAAAATTTATAAGGTCCTTTTTTACCATATCTCTTAAATGATTATACTTTATTTTAGATAAATGCTCATTATGTTTAAATATTTGAATGTTTACACATGCAATATTAGGATAGATCTATAATGATTATGTTTTATTTTAGATTGATTATGTTTATATATGTAATACTTGCACTATTTGGGGTACTTGCTACCTAGGTACCCCAAATAATAAGGGTATGAGTACCATATAAATTTAGTCATTATATAATAATGGATAGAATAAAATAATATTGTATGATGTATAAGTATAATATAAATTTAATCAAGTATATATTTATAGCATATCTTTAAATGATTATGTTTTATTTTAGATTGATGTTCATTATGTTTTATATATGGATTTATTATTTTTAATATTCTGAATTTTAACAACACAAAGATATATTATTTTAATGTACACATTTTAAAGAATAATCGTACATATTTTCCTAATAAAAAATGTCACCATTTATTGAAAATTGAACTGTGTATCATGTCATACATTTTTAAAAATCGTTACAATGAACACAAACAAAAGGAAACAAAGATAACACTTTTCAAATAATACAACCTATGAAACAAAGATATCACTTTATATGAGATGAAAGAAACAATGATAACACTTCAAGAAACAAATAAAAGGAAGGTTTTAATAATGAGTAAATTACACTGACACCCCATGAGTTTTAGCGAAATTATACAAACCACTCCTCATTTTATTACACCTACACAAACCCCTTATTTTTATAGTTTCATTACACTGACCACCACTCCATGAGAAATAAGTGTAATTTTTTAAAGAAAAAATGTGATAAATGCAATAAAGTTAAACAAAACATGAAATATTATGGAGACAAGTCCAAATAATATACAAATCAATGTATCTTTATTATTTTTTGTTACAGAATGCATCAAAAATTCTAAAGAGATAATGTTTAAATCGCTTTTGTAATATATCATAACGAACCAAAAATAATAAAGATACATTGATTTGTATATTATTTAGACTTGTGTCCATCATATATCATGTTTTTTTAACTTAATTACATTTATCACATTTTTTGTTTAAGATATTACACTTATTTCTCATGTAGGGGTGGTCAATGTAATGAAAGTATAAAAAATAGGGGGTTTGTGTAGGTATAAAATAGTGATGGGTGGTTCGTGTAATTTCACTAAAAATCAGGAAGTGTCAGTGTAATTTACTCTTATTCATATAATTATGCGTAGAGGTTGTTTTAATAGTAATTGGTAATAATTCCATACAATTAGAATTTTATTATTCAGGAGTTATTTTAGAATCAAATAATAAAGGGTTATAAATATATATCCATAATGAGCATTGACTAAAATTAAGTTTATTTTCATATGTAGAATGATTTTGTCATAATCTCATTTAAAAACTTGTTATTCTTATGATAAACGTTTTTATAAATGTAAGAAAAACATCATCCTTACTTAGAAGTAAATGATTGTTACTTTATCTTTCTCGTAGATGACATTTTTCTTGTTTTAGATAGTTATGGCATAATCTCTTCATAAATCCTAAATTCAATTTTCTTATATGTCTCAGTCATGAGATGCAGTTTATGAAATTAAAGTTATAAATTATAATTTTTATAAGGGTTATCAAATTTTTAGGATGTCCAAATAAGTCACTTCATCATGGGTGAATATTAAAATAATGATAAATGGCATATTGCATGTACAATTATTACATTTAATTTTTTAGAAGTGCAGTACAAACTTTTTTACATACATTTCCATGGATTTGGCAAAAATTACTTCACTACAAAATATTGATATGAAAAATAAATGGAAAAAATGTTATGACATATTCACCCATTTCAAATCCAAGTGTCACCATCAAAGAGTGATGTGGAGCTATCACTTCACTACTTTGGAAATCAAAGATATTTTCCACAAACATTAATATTCACCCTCACCTTCCATTCAAAATCACAAAACTGCCAATCTTCCCTAAAATCTACACATTTTAAGTTTCAATGGTATTCTTGTATTCTTTTCTCATGAGCAAGTGACTAGTAGTATCAAAATCTTTTGACTCAAGTGTTAACAGTTTACAACATAAATATCACTATTAGTAAAAAATGGACATTAAAAAAATTCAATCTATCAAAAAAAATTGAAAATGCAAGTTGAGGAAGGATTAATGTTTAACATAACCCAAGATGAGTTTGAACCTATAGAGTACTATAAGCCTTGTAGTTGGTCCGGTAGTTGACTTATCTCTTCTATCTTTGGAGCTTCCATGACCTTTAACTATTCTTTTGCTTCTAAACCATAACGCTAAAGAAGAATAAGGGGGAAAAAATAATATGCTGTGACAAAGCAAGCTAGATGAAAAGATATAAATTTGAGATATAGAATGTGGAAAAAATGGATTAGATAGAGAAAGTTGAAGGAACGCTATGTTGTGAAACATAACAACAGAGGCACAAAAATGTAATGGAAATTATAAGATCTGGTGATGTTGAACTAAAATTTGAAAAAACATTTCATTTTTACCAATATTAGTTTGAGAGAGTGACATAGTGAACATGCATATTTACCAAGAATAACACCAAGAAATTCAAAATAAGATATAATGAGAAATTAGACAAAAAAATGTTATCTTCAATTAAAAAAGAACGAAACAAGATTTATCCAACAAAAGTGACGAAAAAATGTTAACTTGTTAGGTAAAAATGTTACCTTGTTAGTAAGCATTGGGAAAAAAGGATAGATAGATAAAGTAACACAGTTGAAGGGACACTATAGTGTGAAATATAACAACTAAAACACAAAAAATGAAAATAAGCTATAAGATCTGATGTATGAAAGGGACATTCGAGAATATCACCAGCCCTTTGCATTATTATATAGATAGTAGATAAAGTTCAAATTTTTAAGGCAAAAACTATGAAATGGACATCACTTTGGGACACTAAGGCAAATACATGAAACCAATATGTATTGAAAATCACATTTTTCAAACACTAAAAATGTGAAGGTAGATGAGATCTGGAAAAAGTAAGTGGCGACTAATTCATATACACAATATACAATTACTAATTAAGCATGCAATTCATACAAGTAATAATTAAGCATGTAATATATATCTACACACACAACTAATAATAAGTACATAGCTCATACAACTACTAATTAAACATACAATTTTCATATTTATAACATATAATTAATAATTAAGTATACAATTTTCATATTTATAACATACAATTAATAATTAAGCATGTAATTCATATTTATACATACAATTAAAATTAAGCATATAATTCATATTTAGACATACAATTAATAATTAAGTATGTAATTCATATTTATACATACAATTATTAATTAAGCATGCAATTTTCATATTATTGGAAATTAACTAATCAACCAAATAGGAAAAAAAATAAAAAATAATAATAATGGCAAATAAACAGTCACACATTTTATTGATTATGGGCCGAATTCTATCAAAAAATTCCCCAGCATAGTCGTTAGCTGTCGCGCCCTGATTTTCGGCTACACGACTTTGTTTAGAGTCGCCACTACCTTTTATAGTTAAAAATGTAAAAAAAATCTTTTAAGCCCAATTACCTTGGGTTTTTGGATTTTTGATATTCAGGTTCAGGAGTCGGTTACAAGGTAGGGAAGGTATTAGCACCCTACATGCCCGCCTTAAGCGGTACCCTTCATTAAAATATATGATTTTATTATTATTAAATTTTCTGATTAATTAATTATTTATTAAAAAGAAAAAAATTATTTATTTTTATTATTGTGTCTGACAAAATTGACTTTGGTCCTACGTACCCCTATTAAGGGGATCAAGAATTACGTAGTTCTTTAGGTAGAAAAATGTTTATTGGTTGAGTGTATTTTAATTAAAGAAAATATAATTTTTAGTTAAAAATATCTATTTTGAAATTTTTATTTATTATTGAAAAGAGTTTTGATTTGGTTAATTTTTTCTATTTATTTAATTAACAAATAGAGTTTAATCGATTTGGAGATTTAATCGATTAAAAAAAAGCGGCGTAGCGCGACCTTTCGAAGATGATTTGAGAAGAAAGAGGCATCTGGGGCGACCTTCTCTCCATCTTTGATTAACTCCCAAAATTATATCAAAAGCATTTATAAAGATTTTCATGTAATTTTATTAATAATCTTTTTTATAATGAAAATAATTTAATTATTTTTTATTGATAAATTTAAATTATTTACAGAAAATAAAGCAATTTCATTAATTGTTTAAAAAAAAGGTTTGTTGATTATTATCTATATAAAAAAATATTTTTATCTCTTCTTTGTTATTACTATTTATACCAAAAACATTATTAATACTTATTCATTAATGTAAATATGTCATTTCTATATATAATAATTATTTACAAAATAAAATAATTTACTCATTAAACAATATTGCATTGCTAAAATAAATGAAAGAAATAATAGAATAGGTAAGATGATACTTGATTGCCCTTTAAGTATAGAAATATGCATTGCTGTAAATTGGGATTCAGTGTTGGCTACTTGGGGAGGTGCAAGACATGTGGTAGAATGTCACTGGCTGAGAGGTGTGAGGTGGGTGCACCTAGACACGCAGCGGCACGCTGATGATTGGAAATGAGGGTGCACCATGGTGAGCCATGAACTCGTCCACATTGGATCATGTGTTTTCACATGTGCAATTATCTTGTGTGGTGCAACACACTGAAACCAGGATGTGTTTCGTCTTGGGATTGGTCAACTAGAAGTCAACGAGACTGCATGTCAAAGTATGCAGATCCCACGGTCAGGATTAGATCTGGACGCATGTGCACAGTGCTGTTGTGCACACAACCATACTAGATCACTTGGCTAATAAAAAATTCTTTTCTCTCTCACTGTAGGTTGCTTTTTTTATAAGAGTTTTTCTTAGTGTTTCCAATGTAGTTTTTATGTTCACCATGACCTCTATTTATAGTGAACTTTCAACCACCGAATCCCAAAATTTCGGTTAACAAAATTTCAAATTTGAATAAATTTAATCTCTTAATTTTAGAAATCTTAACAGACTAGTTTGACTCTATTTTTTCATATTATTTTAATAATTTCTAATATTCATTTTTCAAATTTAAATTAGGTTGTTAGCTTTGATTATTTAATTATTTAAATTGTTCCGAAAATTTTATAAAATATGGACAAAAATAAGTTTAATCATTTGCCATACATCAAAAATTTCAAAAAATTAAAATAAATAAATAAAAACATATTTTATCTCTCTTTTTTAGATAAAGAGTATGAGCTCATGGTGGCCTATTCCTAATTCAAAAATTTTATTTACTAAAATCGTTTTCTTAATTTATTTTAGTTTTGAACATTTTGTCAACCTAATCACTTGGGTTCAGGAATTCTAACAACATTAGTTTATCTATTTTTGAATTTTTGGTTAACTCAATCACTTAGATTTAGGAACTTCATTTGTTTATTATTATTTTGAATTTTTAGTTAACCTAATCAATTAGATTTAGGAACTTCATTTCTTTATTATTATTTTGAATTTTTAGTTAAATTAATCATTTAGATTTAGGAACTTCATTTGTTTATTATTATTTTGAATTTTTAGTTAACCTAATCATTTAGATTTAGGAACTTGATTTTATTTTGTTTTGTTATATTTAAATAATTTTGAAAATAATTATAAAAGTTCATAAAAATAGTTTTATTATTTTTATTCATTAAAAATTCCGAAAAATAGTGAAATAAATAAAAATGAAGTTAATTTATTATTTTTATTTACAGAGTGTTTGGACTTTTTCTAGGTCGGACAAAAATGGGTGTTCACCACTGCCCCTCTTTACTTGTTACTTACCTGAGTAGAAGCAAATCAAAGTTTGAGAGATATCATGGTAAGTAACCAGTAAAGAAATGAACGCTATTTTTGTGAAGGCTTAGAAAAAGGCCGTTGGGAAGGTCCTGAATGTTGATGAAGGAGATCGATGCTCTACTGGTGGACCAGGGATTTGTTGAGGCAGTTCCCGCATTTGTCGTGATGGACCAGGGATTTGTTGAGGCAATTCCTGTGGTTGCCGTGATGGACCAGAGATTTGTTGAGACAGTTCTCGCGCTTGCCGTGATGAACGAAGGATTTGTTGAGGCAGTTCTCACGCCTCCCGTGATGGACCAGGGATTTGTTGAGGCAGTTCCCGCGCTTGCCGTGATGGACCAGAGATTTGTTGAGGCAGTTCCCGCGCTTGTCGTGATAGACCAGGGATTTTTAAGGCAGTTCCCACATTTGCCAAAATGATTCAGGGATTTGCTGAGGCACTCATGCTGTCAAAATGATTCAGGGATTTGCTTAGGCACCAATGCTGCCAAAATGATTCAGGGATTTGCTGAGGCACCCATGCTGCCAAAATGATTCAGGGATTTGCTGAGGCACCTCTGCTGCCAATATGATTCAGGGATTTACTGAGACACCCATGCTGCCAAAATGATTCAGGGATTTGCTGAGGCACCATGCTGCCAAAATGATTTAGGGATTTATTGAGGCACCCATGCTGCCAAAACGATTCAGGAATTTGCTGAGGCACCCATGCTGCCAAAATGATCCAGGGATTTATTGAGGCACCCGTGCTGCCAAAATGATTCAGGGATTTGCTGAGGCACCCGTGCTGCCATAAGGAATCAGGAATTTGTTGAGGCACCCGTGTTGCCATAATGGAGGTTTTGGTGTGAAGTTAGAAAATTCACTTGCGAAATGTAATGTTCCGCACCGGTTGTTAATGCATCATACATTGTGTATAAATATATTATGAGATATATGATATGCAATTTTTTGTTCGTTTGTTTATGTTTATTAGTGGAATGGTGTAGAGATGCATGTTTGAATGTTTGTTTATATGCAATGCAATGATTTGTTTACGCTTATTGGAACAATAATGTAGGGATGCATGTTTGAATGCTTGATTATATACAATGCAGTGTTTTGTTTGTTTGTGCTTATTAGAAGAATAATGTAGGGATGCATATTTGAATGACTGGTTATATGCAATGCAATATTTTGTTTGTGTGTTTGTACTTATAGGAAGAATAATGTGAAGATGCATGTATAAATGCTTGGTTATATGCAAAGCAATAATTTTTTTGTATGTTTGTTTGTTTGTGCTTATAGGAAGAATAATGTGAAGATGCATGTATGAATGCCTAGTTATATGCAATGAATGATTATGTCATGTTTTTTTTGGTGCTATAATGATTGGTGTATGAATGTGACTATGCATTGATAAGTATTATGCGATAATAATGTGTGTATGTCATGTATGATATGATTACTATATATTTTGTTATGTATGATACGAGTACTATATATTTTGTTTGAATGGAATGAGGAGTAAGACCTGTGCACATCACTTATATATATATATATATATATATATATATATATATATATTTGGACGGAACTTGTCAACATTTGTAGACTCGACTAAAGTGGTCCTTGTTGCTTGATGTTGATTGGTACCATAGTTTTCTTTCATTAAAATTTGCCCCAGTTTACTTGAAGATGTCTTTCCCTTAAGATGATCCATAAAACGCTTCAGTATGATCTTGAGGACAATGACTAAACCCAACTATTTTGCCCGAGTGTAGGTTTGCATAGTATTTCTCTCAAAAGTGTTGATGCTTTTTGTAACAGCAAAAAATTGCCTCAGTGTGCCTGTTGTGAACTCTTGTCTTCACTCAGAAGGTTACAACTTATATTCTCCAAAAAGTTGCACCAGTTTGGGCGATTGATGATATGCAATAGCAAGTCTTCAACTTGGGGTGTTCATTTAATTTTCCCTAATTTTTGCCCAGAATACCAGATGTGGGCATTTGTCGGGAGTTCTCTCATTTTATTACAATCTCAAGTCGCCTTCATAGGTTTTCGACATAGGACCCCTCACCTTTTTCTGGGTTGCCCATGTGGGTTTTCAACCTAACACTCTTTTGTTTTTTTTTTGTTTTTTTTGTTGCTCTTTTTTTGTGAATACCCCCGATGTGGCGACTTGAATTGATAGGAAGTAGAAGACATGTGTTAGACGTTGTTGAAGGTGTCTTTGAAAATGATAACTTAAGAGTTTTCCCCTTACTTGAGGCATTTTGGCTTATTTTGGTCGAGTCAATTTGGAGTCAAGAAAAGCCACTTCACTATTGCCCTAATTTTAAGCTTTTTATAAACTTTCACAAGAAAATGAGATCAATTCCAAAAATTGCCCCAGATTGGCCTTCTTGTTACTTTCCACTCTATAGTGTGAGCTAATCTGAGTCATTCTTCTATTCAAAGTGATCTGGCAAACTTGGACAGTAAGACTTTAGAGCATGAATCATCTTAAAATTTGTCCCAGTTTGAGAGGCGTCCAATTTTTATTTGTCTTTATTACTCTTTATTTCATGCATAACTTTTTTCTAAATCAATGATCATGCAAATTTTGATAAGTGTTTGGGCTATGAGTGGTGATGTGGTAGTGATGATAAAATTTAATTTGGGTTTGGCTTGGGTAGATATGATGGTAATGATGATAGAATTCAATTTGAATTTCGCTAATAGTAGATGTGATGGTGGCCATGATAGAATTGAATTTGTCTTTGGCTTATGAGTAATGGTGATGTTATGAAGGATAGATGTTTGAGCTTTGATTGTGGTTGTTGATATTTATTTTGTGTTTGGGCTTGTGTTGATATGATAATGGTGATAATGAATTTTAACTTATGAATTAAAGATGAGATATTTTACCAAAATTTTACGAGATTTGTGGAGTCAACATTTTTGGTCATGATGCACATCTTAGGCAAATAAGTCCTCGACAAGGTCTTTTTAAGCTTGTACCGTGGTTTGGCTAGGGTTTTCAAGAAAAGGATATAAGGCTCAAAACTTGTGTTTCCCATACCCACCATTCACCTTTCTTCTTTATCCTATTTTCAACATTTTTCAAACATGACATTCAACTATTAACAGAATTTTTCAGGTTTTGATAAGGATGACCTATGATTAAGGCGATAATTTTTCATTAAGGGTTCCTTTTGTGATCATTGATATTGCACTTATGCCCTAACTTTTGCCTGAGATATTAATTGATGATTCTCAGAGGGCTTTTTTTTTACTTTTTTTTGTTTTTAGCAAGGAATGTTCTTTGTATTTTGTTATCCCTGGTCACATGATTGATGTAAAAGAATATTTTTCTTTAATAATTGAATGTCAAGGAAATTTTTTGAAAAGCTACCCTCCCCGGGCTATTGAAATATTGAGGGTTATTAAAAAATTTATCTTCTTTCATGATGTCTGGGCTCAAATAGGGTGACTAGGGATATCTCCAAGATGTTTAGGAATTACAAAAAATGCCTTGTGTCATTAGAAAAATTTGCTTAAAGATGTACATCATTTTGTTGGTTTTATATTTGCATCATTCTCCATTTTATTTTATTTTAAATCAAATATCTCACAATAATGCATACATTAATTTTATTTGAGTTTATTTGGTTATATGTTCTTTGGATAAATATGGTAGTGAAGTTAGTATGGTGAGGTATAAGATGGTGAAATTTGCATGATCAATGTATTAGTATATACTTGTTAAAAAGATATGCATTTGAAAGTAAATCTTTCTGGGTGAAAGCATGAATGTTTTAACTTTGACTGAGGTTCTCAAGTGAAGAGAATTTTTCAAATTGGTCTCCAACTTTGCTGGGGTTGAAATAATGCACTATCGAGTATGGACTCAACCACAAACTGAGAGTTCTTTGTCTTCTTGAATGTCTACAATTTCAATATTAATTGCTTTCAGTCGAGTCTAACCATATTGTTCTTAAAATCCATCTCCAATTGATGAGTGCTCTTAGAAATGAGATCATGAAATGTATGCAGAAAAATGATTTCGTATTGATGCATGATATGCATGAAATGAACCTTTTTTTGTCATGTTACGTGGATTGAAATGCAACCTATAACTTGAAATGGTGCATGGAATACATCATATAACTTGAATGCATATAATTTTCTTTTTTTAGTGCATGAGACACTTAGAAAATGCAATTTATGATGTATATGACTTTGAATGCATGAAAACTATGTGAAGATGTAGGAAATATTGTTTTATTTTTATGATGAGATGAGATGGTTTGTGACAATGAATGCAACGAAATTAAAATGTATGATATGTTAATGCGTATAATATTTTGAATGATTTATTTTTATTTTGTTGATGTATGCATAAGTAAGTGTATGTATGAGTAATGTGTTTATTTTTTAAATTTCATGTATACATGAGTGAATGAATGCTTAATAATTTTTTATGTGTGAATGAATGCTTAAGCCAATGAATGATTACTTTTCTTTCTGCATACATGAGTGAATTTTTTTAGAATGATTGAGTGAATGAATAAAATGTAGATAAATGTATAATTATTGTATTTTTTTTTTAAGTGAATGTATAATTTATTTATTTGTTTTTTTAAAAGGCATGTATGCATGAATTAATGAATGAGTAGAAAAATGTATTAATAATGTATGCATAGATAATTGAATGAATGAATAAATGCATAAGTCACTTATTGAAGATATTTTTTAATGTGATGAGCGAATGAATAAATCAATCGATTCTTTTTAATTTTTGAATGTATGATTGAATAAATGATTTTTTTCTTTTTGATTGCATGAATGAATGTATGATTAATGTACCTTTTTTAATGAATATATGAAGGCATAATTTAATGGGTATTTAAATGATGTATTTTTCTTTTTTATTTATTTTGAATGCATGAATGAGTAATGGAATGAATCGATGAAGGAATAAATGTTTGAGTTATATGTATTATTTTACATGAATGAATGCATGAATTTTTTTAGTCATGAGTGAATGAATGAATATGTGAATAAATAAGAGAATGTATGAATGATGTATTTTTTTTTAATACATATATGGATAAATAATTAAAAGAATGTATGAGTAATATATGCATACATGAATGAATTATTGTGAATGGTAGTTTTTTCTTTGAGTTAGCGTATGAATGGATGAAATGATTTTTTTCAATGAAATGTTTTTTTTAATCTATGTATTTATGATGAATTAATAAATGCATGCATAAGTAGTGGATGATGAAATTTCATATATCTATGTATGTTCGAATGTACGTATAAGAAAAACAATAATTTTGAATGCATGAATGAATGCATAAGTCAATCAATGAATATTTTTATTTTTTGAATGCATAAAGGAATGGATATTTGAGTGAGTGTTTGAATATGTACTTTTTATGTTTATGCATTCATAGATGAATTTTTTGAATGATGTATTTTTATGATGAATGAAATGTCTAAAAATAGAAAATGCATGCCTCTTAGGGTAATGGACCCTATCTGGAGGGTGGTTTAGCCATCATTACAATTTGAACATGTATACATATATTTTAAATTATATTTCTTTTATTTCTATCGTTCAGACTAGCTTAGGGTCAAAATAAATTATCATATTTATTTTTATGATAATCTCCTTATTAGGGAATATGAATTCTCTTCAAGGGTGCGATATTTTACATGATTTTTATTTTACATGACAAAATTCCAAACAATGTGTTATAATACAAACATTACACACATCACAAAATTCACAACAAGTACAACATCTTAGGACGGGATTCTAACATACAATGGACGCCCTTGGCAAGTTCTAGACTCCCTATAAAGACTTCCATATTGCATCTCTCTCGAATAGAGAAGCCCAAATATTATGATGTTAGAAACAGAAGACTGTTTCAAGCGGCTAACTCATAATAAGAGGTAACAATATGAGTGGTCCACATTACCAACACTTAGAAGCGACAAAGACCGCGACCAGTGAGGCTAGTATCCCTTCTATCCAAAAGGTATCACTAATATCTGGGTGTAGGGCAAATGGGTGCCTAAAATGTGTACATTATATATCACTTAATAACAAAAACAGTACATACATGCACATATAATTCATATACGCAACATACAATTACTAATTAAGCATGCAATTCATGTTAGGTATCAGTGGCAGAATACACCTAGAAGGGGGCGTTGAATAGGTGTGGCGGAGCTCAAGTTCCACTTTTTGGGTTTTACACACTTGCTGAAAAATTATCAGTTAATTGATTAACCAGTGGGCTTAATCGATTAAATCAAAACAGAAACAGAATGATCAGAACAACAACTTGCACAGTTATTAACTAACACACTGAAATTATGCAACTATAAAAAACTATCTCCTTTTCTTTCCAAGAAACACAAGAATGATGCAAAAAAGCTTTTCAAAGAACATGCAATGTGAAATTGAAACTTAAAGCCTTAGTATGATCTAATCTTTCTCTTAATGCAACATGCAATATTTTCTCCTAGATATAACAATGAGTAACTCGAAAATATGCAGAGAGAATGATGTAAAAATGTATAGATTATGCTGCCACATATGCTGAGATTTCAGTTTAAATAGAAAACTGTCTAAAGTCTCAGTTAATCGATTGAGTACCCATTTAATCGATTAACGGGTTGTTGAAAATAATTGTTTTCAGTTTTTCAGTTTTATGTTGAAGCTTCAATTCTGTTAATCGATTAACACTATTTATAATCGATTAAACAGTGTAAAATTAGCTTATTAATGCATGGTGAACTACCTATATGATATATGCTCATGCATAACATGATTTCCAAATATAATACATTTAATGCACAAAATCAATGTATTCAAATGCATGAACCTAATTATCATATATTTCTAGATGATTTCTCATTTTAGTAGATTAATTACTTTATTAAATCTTGTGAGACTTACACCTAGGTTTACCTAACCTAGACTCAATATCTATGGCGAGCATCTTAGACTTCTAAAAAGATAATAAAGAATTATAACCTAAGTCTAATAAGTCACCACTTGAGCTCTCGGCATGTTGATTGTTGAGACATCTTTAAGCTTTAACTAACTCCTTGTCTTCATCAAAACATAGGCAAAACATTGTTAATGCAATCCTTGACACTTTGCACTTTCAATTCATACAAGTAATAATTAAGCATGTAATATATATCTATACATACAACTAATAATTAAGTATGTAACTCACACAACTACTAATTAAGCATGCAATTTTCATATTTATAACATATAATTAATAATTAAGTATACAATTTTCATATTTATAACATACAATTAATAATTAAGCATGTAATTCATATTTATACATACAATTGAAATTAAGCATATAATTCATATTTAGACATATACTTAATAATTAAGCATGTAATTCATATTTATACATACAATTAATAATTAAGCATGCAATTTTCTTATTATTGGAAATTAACTAATCAACCAAATAGGAAAAAATAAATAATAATAATAATAATGGCAAATAAAAAGTCACACATTTTATTGATTATGGGTCGGGCTGTCTCAAAAAAGTCCCCAACAGAGTCGCTAGCTGTCACGCCCCAATTTTCGGCTGCACGACTTTGTTTAGAGTCGCCACCACATTTTATAGTTAAAAATGTAAAAAAATATTTTAAGCCAAATTACCTTGGGCTTTTGGATTTTTGATATTCAGGTTCGGGAGTCAGTTACAAGGTAGAAAAGGTATTAGCACCCTACCCGCCCACCTTAAGCGGTATCCTTCATTAAAATATATGACTTTATTATTATTATTATTTTTATTTTTATTAAATTTTCTGATTAATTAATTATTAAAAAGAAAAAAATATTTATTTTTATTATTGTGTCTGACAAGATTGACTTTGGTCCTACGTACCCCTGTTAAGGGGATCAATGCTTACGTAGTTCTTTAGGTAGAAAAATGTTTATTGGTTGAGTGTATTTTAATTAAAGAAAATATATTTTTTAGTCAAAAATATATATTTTGCAATTTTTATTTATTATTGAAAAGAGTTTTGATTCGGTTAATTTTTTCTATTTATTTAATTAAAAAATAGAGTTTAATCGATTTTAAGATTTAATCGATTAATCGATTTTAAGATTTAATCGATTAAAAAGAAGCGACATAGTGTGATCTTTCGAAGATAATTTGAGAAGAAAGAAGCATGCGAGGCGAACTTCTCTCCAACTTTGATTAACTCCCAAAATTATATCAAAAGCATTTATAAATATTTTCATGTAATTTTATTAATAATCTTTTTTATAATGAAAATACTTTAATTATTTTTATTATTGACAAATTTAAATTATTTACATAAAATAATGAAATTTCGTTAATTGTTTAAAAAAAGGTTTGTTGATAATTATCTATATAAAAAAATATTTTTATTTCTTCTTTGTTATTACTATTTATCCCAAAAAAATTATTAATACTTATTCATTATTCTAAATATGTCATTTCTATATATAATAATTATTTACAAAATAAAATAATTTACTCATTTAAACAATATTGCATTGCTAAAATAAATAAAAGAAAAAATAGAATAGGTAAGATGATAATTGATTGCCCTTTAAGTATAGAAATATGCATTGCTGGAAATTGGGATTCAGTGTTGGCTACTTGGGGAGGTGCAAGACACGTGGCAGAATGTCACTAGCTGAGGTGTGAGGTGGGTGCACCTGGACACGCAGCGGAACGCTGATGATTGGAAATAAGGGTGCACCAAGGCGAGCTATGAACTCGTCCATATCGGATAATATGCTTTCACAGGTGCAATTATCTTGTGTGGTGCAGCACACTGAAACCAGGATGTGTTTTTTCCTGGGATTGGTCAACTGGAAGTCAACATGACTGCATGTCAAAGTATGCAGATCCCATGGTCAGGATTGGATCTGGACGCGAGTGCACAGTGTTGTTATGCACGTTACCATAGTGGATCACTTGGCAAATAAAAAATTCTTTTCTCTCTCACTGCAGGTTGCTTTTTTTAGAGTTTTTTTAGTGTTTCCAATGTAGTTTTTATGTTCACCATGACCTCTATTTATAGTGAACTTTCAACCACCAAATCCTAAAATTTTGGTTAACAAAAATTTCAAATTCGAATAAATTTAATCTCTTAATTTTAGGAATCTTAACAGACTGGTTTGACTCTATTTTTCATATTATTTTAATAATTTTTTGTTATTCCTTTTTCAAATTTAAATTAGGTTGTTAGCTTTGATTATTTAATTATTTAAATTGTTCTAAAAAATTTATAAAATATGGACAAAAATAAATTTAATTATTTCCCATACATTAAAAATTTCGAAAAATTAAAGAAAAACATTTTTTCTCTCTTTTTTAGAAAAAAAGTATGGGCTCATGGTGGCCCATTCCTAATTCAAAAAATTTATTTACTAAAATCGTTTTCTTAATTTATTTTAGTTTTGAACATTTGGTCAACCTAACCACTTGGGTTCAGGAACTCTAACAACATTAATTTATCTATTTTTGAATTTTCGGTTAACCCAACCACTTAGATTTAGGAACTTCATTTGTTTATTATTATTTTTGAAAGTGCAAAGTGTCAAGGATAGCATTAGCATGTCTTTGTCTATGTTTTGATGAAGACAAGGTTCTAACAAAGCTTGAAGATGACTCAACAATCAACATGTCTTATGCTCATTTGGTCATATCTAGACTAGGGTGTAAATTGAGTCTATAATCTAAGTAGTCTCGGATGTGTGTCATAGTAAGTGAGTATAGGTGAACCTAGGTACTAGTCTCTTAAGCCATCTTAATTGTCATATTATATTCATGAGCCATATCATCTAGTTAATTGTATGTTCATGCATCTATCGTACATGTTATATGTGCATATTAGGCATAATATAATTGGTAAAACATGTATATATATTGTGCATAACATATGAGAAGTTTACCATTTGAAACATATGCATAAATGTTCCAGTTAATCGATTAACATGGTAATTTAATCAATTAACGCAACTGTTTTTCTTTTAAATGTGTTTTCTGTTTGCACTGAATTCTGTGTCATTCTGTTGCCCCGTTAATCGATTAAAGAGAAGCCTTAATCAATTAACTAGTCTGTTATTTGTTATAACTGAAATCTGTTTTAACTGTTTTGCAACGTATGTAACCGCCTATTCTCTATGCTATAAATACAAGGCATTGTTCAAAAAACCATAACATTGCATTCTATTATATAGGGTTGTTTAGTGAGCATTTTCCATACGTGTTTTACTATATTTTTGCAAGAGAGTTGTATGCGTGAGAAGAGAGATTATGCTGTTTTAATTGCTGTTATATGCTTACTGTTTTTGCATAATTCTGTATCCATTCTTATCTTGCTCACATGCTCACGCATTAGATATTGTTAGAGAGAAATTATCTGTATACTGGTATTGATTAACTCATTTGAATCTTGATGGCTTAAGTGGTTAGTAAAAGGGTTAATCTTTGAGTCTTTATCTTGTCATATTTTAAGCATTATTGTGCTTAGTATACCTTGTTGTTTAACGTGTTTTTGGGTAGTCCGGATTTGTCTCTTGGTGTGAGATCACCACAGAGATTGAGGTTCTTCACCAAGGCTAGGAGGTCTTGATTTGAGGATAAGAATCTTGGTTGGGGCTAGTTCACGAGAAAGGTTTTCTCAGAGGCAAAGGGTAGAGTCAAACCAAGAATTTAGAGGTCCTAGATTTCAAGAAGAGAGCATCATATGTGCTTGTAATTAAATTGGTATTTGTATTAATATTTCAATATTGTGAAGAAAGAAAATCTCCCCGATCCAAAAGGGGAGGCCTGGATGTAGTTTGCAGTGGACCGCAAACGAACCAGGATAAAAATCCTTTGTGCACTGTTCTTTCTCTCTTTATCTTCTTTATGTTTCTTGTCATTATAAATTGAATATGTAATTGAAAAGTTGGATATTTGTTTACTGCCATATACTTAATAATTGTGCGTAAAAATATCTGTATCATATCTGTTCAATTTTTTTTAATTACTGTGCAAATTGTCTGTCTGATCATTCTGTTCTGTGCAATAGTTAATCGATTAAACCTTGCTATTAATCGATTAACTAGACTGTTTTCAGCAGTTGGGTTTTGGTTCAAGAAGCGGTGATTGATAACCGCTACACCTATTCAACCACCCTTCTATGTGTTCCTAGACCACTGATACCTCACAATTTTGAATTTTTAGTTAACCTAATCATTTAGATTTAGGAACTTCATTTGTTTATTATTACTTTGATTTTTTAGTTAACCTAATCATTTAGATTTAGGAACTTCATTTGTTTATTATTACTTTGATTTTTTAGTTAACCTAATCATTTAGATTTAGGAACTTGATTTTATTTTGTTACGTTATATTTAAATAATTTCGAAAATAATTATAAAAGTTCATAAAAATAGTTTTATTATTTTTATTCATTAAAAATTCCAAAAAATACTGAAATAAATAAAAATGAAGTTAATTTATTATTTTTATTTAAAAAGAGTTTGGACTTTTTTCTGGGCCGGACAAAAATGGGTGTTCACAGATATAATGAGAAATTAGACAAAAAATGTTATCTTCAATTCAAAAAGAACCAAATAAGATTTATCCAACAAAAGTGACGAAAAAATGTTAACTTGTTAAATGTTACCTTGTTAGTAAGCATTGGGAAAAAAATGATAGATAGATAAAGTAACACAGTTGAAGGGACACTGTAGTGTGAAATATGACAACTGAAACACAAAAAATGAAAATAAGCTATAAGATATGATGTATGAAAGGGACATCACTTCGAGAAATATCACTAGCCCTTTGCATTATTATATAGATAGTAGATAAAGTTCAAATTTTTAAGGCAAAAACTATGAAAGGGACATCACTTTGGGACACTAAGGCAAATGCATGAAACCAATATGTATTGAAAATCACATTTTTCAGACACTAAAAATGTGATGGTAGACGAGATCTCGAAAAAGTAAGTGGCGACTAACAAAAAGCCAGAAAGGATAAACATTCTTCGAAACACAAATGCATGTACAAATATTTATTGAAAATCAAATTTTCCAAACATTAAAAATGTGAATATTGATCAGATGTGGAAAAAGTAGACCGGATCTGACATTTTCAACAAATATTGAAGATAAACATTCATGAAACGCATGTTGAAGATGATATTTATAAGAAAGAAACACATATTGAAGATCATAATGTTAATCTTCAAATATTATATTAACTTAGACATCGTCAACATCTTCAAGAACAAATTGAAGATCTGAAAAAGTAGACCATGTTTCAAAGATAAAACTTTGACATCTTGAATAAAATAAACATTCATGAAACATGCATGTTGAAGATCATATTTGTAAGCAAGAAACACATATTGAAGATCACATTTTTAAGAACAAAACTGTCAAAGTAGATTGGATCCGGAAAAACGCATGTTCAAAAAATAAATCAGTTAACATTCATGAAATGTAAAACCTTTTGAAACACATCCTTCATGTTTCAAAGGTAAAACCTCTGTAGTAAATAAAAAACCCAACATTACCTTAAGTAGAGAAGAAGAAGAAGAAGAAACGAACAGGTTGTAGAGAGAAGAAGAAGAAGCACCAAATAGAGTGGGGTAGTTGGAAGATAATAATAATGAGAGAGAAGAAGGGGAAATGAATGGTTGGGAAATAATAAGCGTGAGGTCAAAAAGTGGCATTGATGTGTTTATTGATGTGGCATTGTTGAAGGTGTTTCAAATTTCAAAAAAAGAAGAGAGTAGAAGCTTTAAATGGCTTGTTACTTTATTATTATTATTACCTAATGGATTTTATTATTATTTTTGTGAAGAATAAATGTGTTTTACAGTTTTGTCCCTACAAAATCCAAATGTCAAATATAGAAAATGTCCACTATGGTAAACGCATCAGCCCCTTCCATTCTTTATAAGATAGTATATTTACGTCTGGAGGACCAAATAAGATATTCACTTCATTTGCACCATTTTTTGTGTTGTCAATTATTTGTTGAATTTGTTCTCACACAATTTTTACCCAAATAGAGAAAGTCAAATATGCACTTATGCATGATATACAAAAAGATGCATTGAAGAATTCAACATATGGATAATATCAAGACTTACATTGATGTTTTAAGAAGTTTAAAGAAATGTGTATATATAGCAACCAATAGGCACATAATAAGAACCTCACAAAGTTTCACCCACTAGACTAGATAGAAAGAACAAACTCTCTTTTTTCTCCCCCTCTTTGGATGAAGTTTTAAATTCATGGTCGGTATCAAAGACATGCAAAAGAATTTCATGAAATAGTTACTCAGTTCAAAAACATTATTGAGTCATAGCATTTTTGGAGAATGAAAGATATAAGTGTATTTGCTGGATTGAAGTCTCATGCTTTTTATATTGATTTTTTATTATGATTTTTATTAATGTATGTTGATCATACCAAATTTCAGTAGAGTTACTTTGTTTTCAATTTTAATTTTTAGATTTATAAATATTTACATCTATTTGGTTAAGACATGGCACAATAGGAGATGAAACATTTCTAGATAGCTAAAGAGAGAATAATATCTTTCCATAATAAATGTATTATAGTGTTTATTATATGGATGTAATTAAATAATTAAGAGAATAATATAATATCTATTGAGAATGACTACCGTATGGGGTTAGAGTTTCATGCTTATTATTATATATAGGTGTTGATTTTACTATATAGGTTTTGTCTTACCAACTTTTAGTTGAGTTATCTTGTTTTTAATCGTAATATTTAAATTTAGAAATCTTGAAGTTTATTTGAATGGCAAATAAAGTAATAAAATGAGAAAAACGAGGGTATGTATTGACAATCTTTAAATTTATTTTATTGTAAATCCTTATTGATATAAATGATTCCCCATTCCATCCAAACCTTTTCTCCTACAACTAATAAATTCTCTTCCTTCTATATTTGTTATATACGAATAAAGAAAACTATTACGCACACAAAACATTTATATAAAGATTTATACATAATAAAAAAATATTTATATTTATTTATATTATTTTTACTTGATTCCAAAGTGGAATTTGCCAGTGGTGGTTGATCGAAGCTCTAGTAGGTAGCCACTCCTTTCTTAGGAAACTATACATGAGACTTCCACATCATTCAGCTCGGTCCTGAGCTTTTGTCGTTGACGCTTTTTATTAGACCACTATTTATGCATGTATATTAAGTCTGGACTCTCGAATCTTTTGGTGGCGAACAATGCAACTTGCATTGCAAGAGATACTCACTCATAGAGTGTGACCCGCTTCTCACCCATAAGAGTTACTCACTAGCTAGTCGGACTAGTGGAAGCCCTATCTGAAGACATACCGAAAACCATGCATTTCGAGTGTGAGTACATACATTTTTTTACCCTTGATCAAACCATGATAAACAAGTGTCCTCCATTCAATGAATGAATTTAAAAAACATTGAAAATAGATAACCTAACTCAATATGAAGATGTAATAAATTAGGTCAAAGAGAATCATCCAAGGGCAAGAAACACGTCACGTGTCCTCACACACAATCAGAATGTGCAGCACCTGAATATCCTCGCAAAAAAACACTTGAAATCCCCATTATGCCCTTCGTGCCTTTTGTTTTTCTCTTCAATTTCCACATTCATCACATGGCACTGCAACTTGAGAATTCCACACTTGTGCAGCTACTACTGCAAACCCTTTCTCATATAATCTCTATGCAACTCTCACCCATGATTACCCTTTTCCGCATTCTTTATAAAGCTACCTTTTTTTCTCTTTTGGGTTGTTATTTCACTCTCTCACCCCACAAGAAGTGATTTTTATTTTGTAGGTAGGGGCATTAGGGCATAGTTCATTGTTTGACTTCACTTTTAGCCTTTTGGAGCATACTTTATTTCATTTAAAATCTTGGGCATTTTACATTTTACCTTTATCTGGGGTTGTTGTGTGTTTTTGGGGGTTTTATTTCAATGGTTTGAGTTTGAGAATTGTGTTTTTGTTTTAGGGTTTTCCTTAACCCAATTTGGGGTTTTCAGGAACAACCCATCATTGCTTTTGTTTTGTTTATGTTGTAAATAGGGGATTTTTATTATTGTTGTTGTTGTTGTTGTTGGTGATAATGTCTGAGGAGATTGCACCTATTTTTGTGTCATGGGAGGAGCAAGTGATATGTCCGGAGCGTGGGAACCGTGTGACTCATTTTTACTTGAAGGATGCATTTGGGAATTCGGTGCTTGCTGTTGTTGGGACTGAGAGGAGTGTGAGGCACATGGTGTATATTGTACCTGACCATTTTTTGCAGACTTATGGATCTAATGAGTCCATCAATGCAGTCAAATGGAGGGCGAGGAGAGAGGTTGTCGACTGGCTAACTTGTTTGACCTTGCAGAACCTTCCATGTCGTGCAAGTAAGTTGGTTTCGGTATGCAGTTTGATGTGCTTCAAGTTTTATATGATTTGTGTTTTAGAAATGTTAATAGTTATGGATATATGTGCTGAATCAAATTACTCTATCAGTCGTTTTTGGCTCCTGGAATTTTATCATTGAAGTTATTGTAGTGGCATTAGCCTTGGTTGTTGTTGTTGTTGCCTGTTGGTATTGTTGGTTGGTCATCAAGCACCGTCTCAATCAAAGTCAGTGTAGTGTGACTTCTTGTGGTTAATCACCTAAGTTCCTATGAGTTACATTCAAGCAATTTGATCAAGTTTGTGTTGTATAAGTTCATATAGTTTACGTCATTTTTGCCTAATAATGATTTTCTTCTATGATTTTTGAGTCTTGACTACATACCTCAAAGCTGTATCATATGCACATTTTCTTTATATTTTCATATTGACCACTCACAATAGTGGGTAAAAGATCATATCTTTGTGGTGGTTGGATTGGAATAGAGCAGATTGGTTTATTTTAAAATGGTGAAGCTACCACATTTTATTTATTTATGATCCTTAAGTGCAACTGTATGATATTCATGTGGCATCTATTTAAATTTAAAAATGTAATTACGAGTATCAATAATCACCGTGTTAGCATTGGTATTTTGGCAGCTGTATTCACACGAATTGAATAAATGTGAAAGTGGTCATGATTGGTTTGTTATTCTGTTTTGGTTTATGGCCCTTCATTTTATATGTAATACATTAAACCTTGCATTTTTTAATAATTAAATGTTCATTCTTTTTCCTTTCTTGGGCGCATTATTTAATGGGGTATTCTAACTGTATACATAATGATATTAAATTGGGGTAAAACATGTGGTTTTCAAATGGGATGGATTAGAGATGTAATTGAGCATTATGACATGAACTATTGCTATAAATATTGAAGGGAAGAGCAAGTTACATCACATCCTTGCCAGCAACCACATCAGATGTAATTTGATGCTATTTAATATGATTTTGTACTGTTTCAAAGTAACGCACAATTTGCTAACAAACAAAGTGTTCAGGTGACGAAATTGCGTTTTCCATGTGGCATAAACTCTGTTATTCTATGCAGAAAGGGAGTAGAAAGTTATACGGACAAGTTTTATAAGTACGTATATCAAATGAGCTCATCTGTCAGATACATGAATACTTAATAGGAATTCACATTAAACTCATCTTAGAAAGGAAAAAAGCAATGATACATTCATCACTTTAGTTGTGCCCTCATAATAAGGTGTTTGCGTGTCATTAAAACTCCTCACTACATAATAAGAATTATAACCCAAAATATGCAATTTTTATATATTTGATTATAAATTTTTTCCATATAACTTATTGCTCCCTTTGCAAACAAAATAGAGGACTTTTTTGAAGTGTGAAAAAACACTATTTTGTCACGTGTACACTTTTTGTTAGCTAGTTGTGTGTTAACAGTTCAGAAAACAAATTAAAACACACCAAGTCACATGTAACGTGGTTGCTTAACTGGCATAATCCTCAGTCTTTTAGATCGATACGTTATGTCTGTGTCAAAAAAGATTGATTCCCCACTCGACACCTATCTACCCTCCCCTCCAGGTGCTCTGCCTACATTTACCCCCTCCCC
>NC_032027.1:13627683-13633725 GCF_001865875.1 Lupinus angustifolius | reverse complement strand
ACACACACACACCAAAAAGAAAAAAAACAATAGAAGTCTCACTAGATAATCTTTGCTTCTTCGAAATAGCCCGAGGCTGACACAGTAATAGAGGATGATGATTGTTGAGCTAAGGATGTTTATTTGGTATCCGATGGCCATATTTGTGCTGCGTAAGGAAATGGGTAACTGTTCACTTTGTTGATTACTTTTCTTCTCTTTCCGTCTGTGCTTGGCTTTGTGATTTTTGTGATCTGTTTTCTTCATCATCTATCAGTTCAGAATTTATATCCATGGATCTGTCAATTTTCATTCCACTCCTTTTTTGTTAAAGATTAAATGTTAAGCTTTAGCACGGTGTTATCATATTGCGCAAAATGATAAGCTATTTGCCATTGAATATCATTCCATTTTTATTTATCCTTATTTTGATTTCTTCCGATCCTTGGCACAACAGTTAGGTTGCTGCATTGCGATCATAGTACTGGTAGCTGTACAGGAGTACAGCTACCGAGCTACGTACATCCAGGCCTCACAGAGCCCCCACAATGGTCGGAGCCTTGAGCAGACACCGACCTTTTTATGATCCTTTTTTCATTTGGATGAGAGCCTCCATTAATTTGACTTGGCAAGAATGATTTGGTGGTTTTTTTTTTATGAACCCCTTTCTCATTTTGTGGTCTTCTAGATATTTTTATTGTTTTTCTTGCCCCATATTTTGCTGCAACTTGATCTATCAGTCCTCTTCGCACATATTTTTTTCCTTTAGATGTGGAAAAATATTCTGAGCAACCCCCATGTTTCTGTCACAGGTGATCAGGTGGATGGTTCAGGACAAGCTGTAGAATCTCTCGGTCTATTGAAAGCTGGAATCCATGCTAATAAAAAGCTTTTACCTGCTAAAGTGGTATAGAAATAACTACTAATTAAGTTTATGTATCCATTGTATCTTTATTTGATTAATTCCCCTGCACACATTTCTAAACTGCAGATTTCAAGGAAATTGAAATTTCAAAGGTCAGATATTGAGTGGTCTGGCATTGCTTGGTTTTGTCACAAACAGCTGAAGCACTACCCAGGGTTTTGCAGGAATGGGACAACCATAAATGTAAGAAAATTATATTTTTTGTCATTATATATATATCAATTATCTCCTATATTCTTGATATCTTAGGCATATCCTTCTAATTTCTAGGTTCATTCGTTTGTACATATCATGGCTCAAGAAGAAAGACCCTATCTTGGTTATGTGGAAGATATGTATGAAGACAAGAAGAAGCAGAGAAAGGTGAAGGTACGGTGGTTTCACCATGGTCAGGAAGTTAAGCATATGATTCCAGAGCTGAATCTGCAAGATGGAGAGGTTTTCATCACACCTCATGTTCAGGTTATCAGTGCAGAATGTATCAATGGTCCTGCAACAGTTCTGACTGCCCAAGATTATGAGAAATACCTGGCTTGTATGCCACATACCTCTTTATATGAGGTCCATATGTGCTCTAGGCAGTTTAAAAACAACAAGCATAAGCCCTTCTCACTTACTAAGTTGCATGGATATAGTAACCAACCCGTGCTTTCTTGTTTGTATAGTCCTATCCTCTCCAAGAGAAAGGCTGATTGTCTTAAACCGCTCATGGAGGATGACGAGAACTTCACTCAAGATGATCCTTTATTGTCCAGCAGTAAGAGGAAGAGAAGTTCTAAGGGGCATCAAGTGCTTGAAAAGTGTTATCCTGATCTGAAAAACTCTGCTCCTTTGAATGAGATGACAAAATGTGAACCAAAATACCCAAGTTTGAAATTAAAACTATCAAGAAAAACAATGGGTATTAATGTTATTGGATCCAAGCCTCAGTGTGAACCGCCTTTTAAGGTAGATGAAATGATAGAGGTTCTTTGCCAAGATAGTGGCATTAGAGGCTGCTGGTTTAGGTGTAAAATCTTGACTGCTTCTCAGAATCGACTGAAGGTCCGGTATGATGATGTGCTGGATGTAGATGGACTAGAGAAATTAGAGGTATGCAATGGGTTATATTTATTTTCTCTCTGCCCCACCCACACTCTTGTTGGCTGGTTGATTTTCTTATCTGGTAGAAATAAAGAACTAATGACTTATGAGTTTTGGGCTTAGAAGTCCTATCATATCACTAGGTGAGCTAATTGATTTCATGAATTTGGTTATCGTCTTCCTGCTCCTATGTCGTGAAGTTTGGAAAGTGTACGATTTTTAACACAGTTGTTGATATGTGTAGGAATGGGTCCGTGCATTTAAAGTGGCAGCTCCTGACAAACTGGGTATGCGAAGTTCAGGCCGCTTAACAGTACGACCATGCCCTCCTGAAGATACAACAGATCATATTTTTGAGATTGGAGCAGCAGTGGATGCCTGGTGGAGTGATGGATGGTGGGAAGGTGTCGTAACTGCAGTCAATTTTTGTGGAGTTGGAGTCCTGCTGGTTTATTCCCCTGGTACAATTTTAAACACATGCAACTTTCTTTTCTTTTATTATTTTGTGCATAGTTCACTGGTTCATGGATGAACAATCCATGAGTTTGTGAATTATGTTTTGTTTGGATTAGGCATCTCATGATTGGTATATGGTAATATAATTTTTCTTTAGGCGAAGATAAGTTCCTAACGGTCGAGAAGAAGAACATTCGGATTTCTCGAGATTGGGTTGGTAACAAGTGGGTTGATATACCAGGAAAGCCTAACATTTACAGCTATATATCTTCAAATGTCAGTTCCAGCATCAGACTGTCAGCTAATTCTGCCATGATAGATGGATCCATATCTAATTTCGAAAGTAAACCATTGTCAGATCCCAAAGTCGAAGTTGCTGAAAAGGTTGAGCAAGAATTGTCTGTTTTGGAAGCACCTGATGACCCAGTGGAAAGTAGGAAGGGAATGACCACGAAGCCACTCCATGCCATTCGTGAAGACAAAGATTATAACTCTAATGGTGGCTGTGATCGTGACAATGGCAATGTTGATGCTGATATGAAGCTACTCCATGCCATTCATGAAGAAGACAAGGATAATAATTCTGGTGCTGGTAGTGAAGGTGACCCTGACAATGACGGGGGTCGTCGTGGTGGCAATGACGGCATTCAAGAGACAACTGAGGAAAATTTGAAGGAGGAAACTCTTGCTTCTGCTGAACCAAAACTTGATGCAGCAGAAGCAATACAAGTTGCATGAATATATATGATAGAGCTAAATGGAGAAATTTTCAGTCTCCAACTGATTATACTTTAAGGTGGAATCACCTTGTATATAAAATGAAATGAAGCTGTGGGGTAGTAGTATATGCAGAGGATAATGATTGTCAAATACTGGAATTTCTGATTTAAGGATTAATGTTAGTGTATAGGCTATGCCTTTGGGTAGAGTTGTTCATTAGATCAACATCATATAGGATTATATAACTTTGGCCAATGTTTAGAGCATGTGGTTATTGGATGCACATATCAATTAAACCTGCATACCATAGATTTAGCCATGAGCAGCAAAGTTTGTAATTGAATATTTATAGTTGTTTTGACCATGAATCATATGGCTGTAACTGCAGTATCTTGAGATTTGTCTATTCTAAATTACCAAGGTAATTAAAATGATAATGTGTTTAGCCAATATCTTGTTAACAGTTATTTGGCTATAGAACATGACCTCACATTGTTTGACTATGAATTGGATTCTCTTCATATATTATTTGGTTAATCACTTCCAACATGTTCTCCCTATAGAGATTGAATCATGGTTCTCTCATGGGGCAGTAGTGTGACCCTAAAACAACCCCAACATCCTTCTGGGTTAAGGTTGCCAACATAAAAATTATAAAAACAAATCTTAGAATAACATTAAGGTTGAGTAGTTTTATAGCTGCAAGACATGAAATGTAAGTGTCCTGATTCAAAACCTCAGAAGTATGTTATTTGCTGACATAATATTGTCATTTATGTAATCATTTTAATATTTCAATTGTATAATACAAAAATTCAAAAGGAAAAAGGATATGTAAGTTTATTAAAATAATCCAAGTTAGACATATATAGTCTGTCTGAAAACTATTCAACTCAATGCATATTCGATCTCATAGTAGCCTTTTCCCTTATCCAGGATTCAATCATTTTGTAGACCAATTATCAGTAAAAAGCACCTGTTGTTATAACCCGACTCCATGCAGAGTTTAACAAAAAAAAACTACTCTATTAGATGAAAAAATCTTATAAGCTTTTCCTTAATATCACATAACAATGGGTGGAATAAAAAAACAAATTTGGACACTATAAAAAACATTTGATAAACAAATAGAAAACTTGGAATAAACAATGTTTCAGTCTGCACAGTAGCTAACTTAAGTGTTTTTTTTGTTTTGTATCAACTTGACAACATATTAGATTGCAAATGCGTGTTCAATCTCCCTATGAAATCCTAGAGTACACAACATACCACATTTCTCTTTCCAGTACAACAATATGCAACCAGATTAGCAGAGTTTGGTGGGGGGAAAGGGCACAACAAATATTCTATAATATATAACACTGATTATCTAACTCTGCTCATTACTAAAGCTTATACAACACTTCAAAATCTCTAGAAATGTTGGCATATAGAATAAAATTATACAACATCCACTAATTTCTCTATTATGAGAGGCTACATTCTGAAGTGACAAATCAGAAGCAGCACCAGACATATCTCAGGGTGAACCAATTCCCTTTTTAATGAGCATATCATATACCCTGTCCACTTTGATGGCATCCATCTTGAATAATTGATGAGCATCCGATTTTGTAGATACAGTGCCGCTAAGTATTTCTAGAGACAGTCGCTCTTGCATCTTCAAATATATGGCTGGAGACAACCTTAGCTCACAGCATAAACGTTTCTCCTGCCAAGTAAGCCACAGATAATAATCTCAGAAAAGAAATGAAGAAACAAATTATTAATTTAAAAGGCAAACTTAGGCTTAGCTAAGCCTGCACTTAACATATTATAAAACAAATTATTACAATATATAATATTTATGGATGGAATTTACACTGTTGTAAAACTTAAGACTCTTATACCGACAGTAACTTCCCATGGAATATGTTTTTTACAGAAACCTTTAGAAAACATATATATATATATATATTACTAAATTTCAGTAATGTCCCTCCCACCAGAGCACAACAAGGAAGGGAATTTTAACAACTAGAATCATAATTTCCACCAACATCAAGGAATGTAATTTAAAAAGATTGGGTGGGTTTTATCTGACATCCAGATTCAGTACACATGTTAAAAACAAACTCCATCAAGAATATACAAGCTGATGAGCATGATGGCTGCCACCAAGAACCTATATACCGAAATTCATAATAACACAAGGAGGAAGCCTATTATTAATAATACCAAACCAATAGCAAGGATCAGTGACATACAAATGAAACTTAATTACTAAATCACTTACGTTACCCGAATAAAGAAAGGTCAAAACTAATAGATAGCTGGTATTGGTTGCAAAGGAAAAGGAGAGAGACTACATGCTTACAGGTTCAGAAAGTAAATCTGCCCCATAGTATCCTGTTACATCCATCTCATTGACGGAGCTTGAAGTAGCAGGCCCTGCAGGTCTTGTACTCAAATCCTTGCCAGTAGATTCCGGAGACATTAGTGCATTTGGAACCCCCTGAGCAGCTTCTTTAGCCCTACAGGCAGTTTCTTCTGCTACCCTTCTTCTCTTATGCATCAGATATCTATCTGCTTCAGCTGCATTGCGGCAACCAGCAGCCTGGGCTTCCTGCAGTATCATGTAATACAAATGTATGAGTTAATGTCATCTGTTTGATTTGTGCATGCAGTATGCATAATCAATACCATCAGCACCATTACAAACATAAATCTACAACAACAAATCAAAAATTGGATATCTAAAATTATATCTAGTACTAGGATTGGCTAACTGGGATGCTTCAATTTAGATAATTGTAAGATACCTAAAAAAGTTGTATAATCAGACAGGCCAGTAAAATCTCCGTATCTAGCAGTTTTGCAGTAAAATACATATGATAATA
>NC_032027.1:13612410-13627583 GCF_001865875.1 Lupinus angustifolius | reverse complement strand
CCCCCCCACCAAAAAAGGGTAAAACGGCAAATGTACATAGTAATTTAATGCCATTAATGTCTCAAACCTTAAGTTCTTGAATTCTTTTAAGTGTTCTATGTTCAGAGATAACTGTTCTAAGTAATTCTTCATGCTCTTCTTTGGTATGAAAGCGCATGAAGAAGTCATATTTCCGACATATTGCCTTCTCCTCAGGTGTTAAATCCTTCTCAAATGGATTTGGGTATAACAAATTTCTTTCGAGTATGAAATCCTTTCTACGATTTCTTTCGTCAAGCCTGCAACATTGCAATTAAAAGATGGGGGTGAGAGCACTAATCTGTCAAGATGACCCTGATAACATCAATAATGTTAATGGTTGAGTATATATGATTCAGGAATGGAATTTATAAAAGCAAAATGGTTGATTACCTTTTTCCATAGATACGTAATACACGTAATTTCAGCTCCCGCTCTTCCTCCGTGTCAGCGTCCTTAAATTCCATTTCAGCAAGTAGTTGTTCAGCGTCATTATCATATTCAGGATCAAATTCCTGTCTTTTTTGGTTATAACCACTTGGTTCTACTAAAGAAGGACCTCCATTTCCCAAGGAACTTGGCTTTTTGCCTCCAAAGTTTCTGTCTACTTGAGGATCTGCCAGTGACAAAAGAACAACGAAGTTTAATACAGAATCTAAAGTGACATTAATTTAATAAGAATATGCCTGGTGGCAGAGAGGTAAGCTTTTGCCAGTGAGAAAAGGATAAAGTTTCAAGTGTTTCATGCAAGAAGCTGTTCCCCATAACCCTAGCTCAGCATTCACAAAATATTACTCTTAGGTACAGTAGTAGAAGAACACTCGCTGCATTTCTCGGAAGTTAAGTTACAGCTATTGTTGTCAAATATTTACAAAATAGACACACATGTGATAGTCTTCCTTCTCCTTTTTCTTATACGAATAAGAGTAGAAGATATCATTCTTGCTGTTGTCTTTGTGCAAAGTGGAGCTCCAAAGGGTATAATTTATTTAGTTCACTTGAAAGAGACAAATTGTTTATATGAATTGTTTGAGTGATTTGTATGCACTCGGCATTTTATATTTATAGTAGAAGAGTCCATACATGAATCCCGTAATCTTAGGGAAATAAAATCAAAAGGATAAATACATGGTATGATTTGATAATCATATATTTAATCTTAATCTTAATCTTAATCTTAATCACACAGAGTCTTCTAATTATCTCGGAAATCTTCTATTTATCTCAATAATGTCAACAAATTCAATTGGAAATCAGTACACACCTTCCATTTTAATGACTCCGGGTCCATCTTTTCCCCGGCCTGAATTGGATGCCTTCTGATTAGCAGCAACTGAAGCATGACTCATACCACCAGGACCGGATTCTGACTCTGAAATATATGAACAAGATAAAGATGCAAAGATGAACACAAGCAATTTGATGTAGAGATGGTGATAGCAAACTTATTTCATTTTACCTGAGTTTAAACTAGAAAGCAAACGACTAGAGGAACCACCTTTATGTGAATCTTCTCCTCTGAATCAATGAATATACATTATAAAATATGGTATAGAAAATGCAAGAGATAATAAACATAGAAGATGATAACCTTACTTGACTCTAGATGGAGAAAAAGGAGATTCTTCCTTTAAACCAAGATCCCCCATGGAAATTCCTGTGCCAACCACAAGTGACTAATGATTTTTTTTTAAATGTCACTGAGTCTTAGCCTATCAATCATGCAAACACACAGAAGCCACACATGACTATAACTTTATTCACCATTTGTGTAAAATATTTAACGCAATTATCAGCAACATTTTCATCTAAAGACAATTTGCAGCAGTGATGAATAGTTATTTATTATTTGCAGAGACGATATGGACTTGTATTAAAGGCTTAATTTGATCAAAAATGGTAATAAATGAGGTATACCTAATTTATAACAGCATATTATGTAAGTGAAATAAAATAAGAAAAAACATTGTACCCAAAAAAAAAACTTCAGAAACTAATTGACTTGATGTTACTATATATGGTGCAAACCTTTCTTGTCCTCACCCTGCCCTTTTGCCATGGCAAGAAGTTCTTTTCTGTTTTTCCCAACAACATGAGACATGTCCTAGAGAGCGGGAAAAGTTAAGGTCAGAATTTAAAATACCTTTATAAGAACAAATATAATGTGAAGCATTTAATGCTGCTTCAATTGATGCCTATCATACCGGAAGAGGAAAGAATGGGGAGTTCAAGTACACATTCTTGAAGTGTTCAATGCATGATTCCTTGTTCTTTGTCCCAACATGCTCAGCAACTTCTGTCCAATTTCCCAAGCCGTACATTTCAATTCCCTAGAACCAAAAATTTAGTGAGAAATATTGAATATCAAGAAGAAACGCTGTTCTTTATAGTTTTGAATTACTAGTCACCACTATTGGTAGTAAATAAATTTGAAAAGACAGTACCTCTAAAAGCAGAATTTCATCATCTGCATTCCAGTCTGGGCAAATAAGAGGGAAAGACAAATTATCCTGTCAAAATGGAATCGTATTAAAACAAAACATCGTAAAGGAGTATAACAACAATGTTGACAATTACCACAATACAATTTTAGAAGCAATTAGGCATTAACAGAAATTTTTTGAACTAATGTTATTACTGACCATAACTCTGTAAGGGTGATTGCTTTTGTGGGGTGTCACCTCAGCTCCAACAGAAAAGCACTCTATACATAGGTCAAAGTCTGGGCACATGGCACACTTCGTACGGATTTTTCCTGTAATATCTTTATTACAATAATTGCAGTGATACAAAGCCCTTTTCCCTTCACTTGCTCCTTGGCCTGGCTCACATGAAAACAAGTACAATTATTTTTAAAACGTGGAAATCCATGAATCAATAGATAGGCAACTAAAGCTCTAAATAACTATCACTGCAGCAGCATTACTTTTCTGTGAAAATAATGGTCTAGAATCTTCAACCTGACAGATCTTCCACATGTCCGCAACTACAATTGCAATGAATCTATGATATTCATCTTGTTTCCTTTATTTAAAAGGGAGAAAAAAATCCAGGAAATACCTAGCGAATATCTTCAGCAGAACATTATTCGTTGTATGCATTGACGAGGATCATTTCAAACCTTGTTTTTTGGTGGATATGACAATATAATTCAAAGGTTACTTCTAAAATACAGTAGAACGATAGTGTATGAATACATTATGACATACTCATCATTGAGTGTTGTGTGTATAAACATGGACAGTTATGCTTATTTCACTTTAGTGAGTTAAAATTAGTTTATATTTTATGAGTTTTCTCATAACCATCCACAACTACATTAAATTTTCAACCGTCGAGATAATAAAGTGTATTACTACATTATTATTACATAATATATGAACAATGCTTGGTGCACAACACCTCACTTGACCAAAGTGAAGAGGCAAGTGGCAGAATACTAGTGAGCAGATTGTGAAACCGGGCATATGAGAGACGATGTGTGTGTAAATTTGTGTGTAAACATGATTATTCTTATAGAATTGACCTTAATCAAATAGTACAAGTACATGATAATGGAAAAAGTACCTGCAGCTCCAGATTCTAAATTTTCTCCACTGGCAGCATTCTTTTTTCTCCTTGACCTACATAGCCAATAAAATATAAGCAAAACAAAAAGTGTATTAATAAATCACTTAGTTGAGCATTATAGAGCAAAATCAGCATAACATTTCAGGGAAACCAATTTTGCAAAATTCAATTACAATTAGCTAGAAACACACAATGCTAGCAAAGGACCTTAAATTATGTTAGCATAGGGTAAGCCTCGGCGCAATAAGGTTCCTATGACCCTGACGTCACAAGTTCAAATCCCGGAAACAGTAGTACCTACATTTATCCTCTCATTGTGAGAGACTCGTGAACTGGGTCATCCTTGTTTCTTATTTTTACAACAATTAGGAAAGTGGGGGAATAAAAATCAAACCTTTGATTGGGGTCCTCATCAGCATGGTGAAAATTACCGCGAGAACGACCCATTGATTCTCTGCGCGAACTCCTCAATGAATTTGAGCTTATTGAAACGCACAATCAAGATTGAAGAAGAAGAAGATGGAAAAATATATTTTTTATTAAAAAAGAAACCTAGAATTTATGGTAGAAAATAAAAATGAATTGATATTGCAATTGGGTCTGAAAATTTGGTGTGGGTTTAATATAATTTTTAGTTCTAAGCGTGACAAATTTTCTCTGTTTATTTTATATATTTATTATTTAATATTTTGTGAAAAGACAATGTTTAATGTTTATGACTTATCATTGGACGAGTTAGTTTTGTCTGGGTGGAGTTTTACATTGACTTGTAAGTGCACTACTTTTATTAGGAATGTGTCTCTATTTGATATATTACACACAGCATTCGCAATTTTGCACTCATATAATATATTTATATCAATATAGGGAAGGAAAACTTGAAGCAAATATTATATCCTGAAAAATCAGTGAATATCTTAAATTTGTTAGGAGACAATTTTCATTAGAAAAATGTAGGGTTATATTTGTCTATATGTGTTTAGTCACAGTCACTTATATGTGATAATGTCTTTTAAAGTAAAAAAATTAAAGATATTATAAGGGTAAAAACTATAAATGACAAAAATAAATATTGTTTATAAAAATGTTTTACACAAATTATGAGACATACTCTTCTTCATATTTAATATTGATTTATGTTAAAATAAATGTTCATTTTACTTATAACTCAAGTTATTTTTTATATGCACTAACATAACAAGAATTCATCCTAAATATTAAACTTCAAACAAAGCTAAGAGTCTCTCTAATAACGTTCAATCTCCTCTATTTTTTGCATTTATACTTCACTATTTTCACTTCAATTACCACTTTAAGTAATGACTTATGTTTTTTTTGTTTTCTAAGTGTATCTTCGTATTAGAGACAATTATGTTTCAGCCGGAAACATCCATATATATGTAAAAACTAACTCTTTCAACGGGTATCTTTTTCATCCACAAGACTCAAACCTGATACCTTACTTCAAATGAATCAAATATGTATCACTTGAATCAACACTCAGTAATAGTATTGACTTATGTGAATGTAAGAATATCCAACTAATAATATATAGAAAGAGAACATGTAAGATGTGATTTTTATTTACTGTTTTTTGGTACAATTTTATTTACCGTTTAGAGAAACTTAAATAGAAAAAAGGTAACAAACTAAGATATTAATTTTAGATATTTAAATTTTATCACTATTATTATTATTATTATTATTATTATTATTATTATTATTATTATTATTATTATTATTATTATTATTATTATTATTATTATTATTATTATTATTATTATTATTATTATTATTATTATTATTATTATTATTATTATTATTATTATTATTATTATTATTATTATTATTATTATTATTGTATAAACTAAAGATATAATTTTTTGATATGAAATATTTGTAATTTATATTTGAATTTATTCAATTGGTATCAAATACCTTTTTGGTGTAATGTTCAATTTTTTAAATACATTTTTAAAATAAGAAGATGATAAGGGCAAAACAAGAAGATAATGTTCTATAGTTTTTTTGTAGAAATAAGAAAATAATGAAGACAAAATAAGGAATCATAAATTGTACCATGGTGGAGTAATTACTTTATGTTTTCCCCTTATTAAGTAGTATATATATATATATTTGCATGTTTCATATAATAATATATTTCTAATAACTTATATTTATCTATTATTTCTCTAAAATAACTTTTCATTATTACCCATAATATATTTTATATCTTTATTTCTTGAGTTTTAGTAAATATAATTTTTATTTATGAAATTATTAATTTATGATATTAAAAAATTATGTCAAATACTTTGGACAAAAAACATTAGTCACTATAAACAAGCATTAATATAATATGGTATAACAAATTAAAAATAACTTCATGAAGAATAAATGCTTATACGAGAAGTTGACAAAGACTTTACATGCCAGGTATATTATATTGAACAAGATAAGAAAGCGATTTATATTTAGTGGTATGTACAGTGATAATAGTATTATCTAGTAAGTCTCACATTATCTATAACTATAATGAATGCGAGATATTAAGTCCATATATTAGGTTAAAATTCCTTGTTATAATTTCCATCAATTAGAACCATCATATGGATATTAGGCTTGTAAGTGTACTTGACATTGTAATTCTTATTATCTTATAATATATTGGTATCATGTAACACTCACGGGACAAAGATACAATTGGGTTAACTCTGTTAATAAATTATTTTATTTTATTTTTTTGTACTTTATTTGATTGTTTATAGCTAATAATGCACAACAATTATTTCTGTTCCACCAACATTTTATATCAAAGTCAATTGGCAAATGACTCTTAGCCCAACATGAAATTTATGGTGGAAAAGTCATCAGACTATGAGATAGGTGCTGACAATATCTCTTTAGATATTAGGGAGGATGACCCCATCTAAGAGGAGAAGTAATGTATCCTTTTGGCGTGTCTGTGCGTCATGATGAAGGATGTTAATTGCTAGGGGATCTATAGAATCACATAGACGCTGACTGACTTTGGTAAAAGGTATAACTTGGACATTGGCTTAGATGCAAGGTGTAACTCGAATACTGATAGAGATCCAGAGTGTGACATGAGCATTGACTTAGATGTAAGGATGTGGCACGACCATTGGTTGGCATTGACAAAATGTGTGAGTTGTGGGTATACTCCTTTTGGTGGAGTGTGGTAATTCTTTTGAACTATGATTATGAGAGTAGACAATGGTGGTAGAGGCTGAGGCTTTCCAAGGAAACTCCATGGTTCAATCGAGCTGACTACTGACGAGGGCAGTTGTTAGTGAACTTTGGTGTAGAGGTTTCATAACATCGAAAGACTTCCTAACAATAGAGAGCTACGCTGCATTTTCTGTTGGATGACAGTACAAGAAGCTATATTACAAGTTTGGAGAGTTAGACTCTTGATAACATCGTCAATGATACTTAGAAATATTTATGCTAAAGTGGGAGCATGCTCTTATATGAAAGAGTTGTTAGTAATATTTAGGTATTAAGCAAAATAGAGTCAAATATTAGCTAAAGTTTTCTAAAGAGAATGATATTCATCTATACCAATGAATGTGAAGATTGTTAGGGAAACATGAAATATATTATTATATAAAGTTTCATATTTTCTATGATTGGAATGAGAGTAAGAGATCGAAACTATATATTAAACTTAAATTTTTCTTTATAACTTGCACAAATAAGAAACATCCCACTAGTCTCGATTCATGAGTGTGCTAGAGCTTCCCATAAATATCTTTAATAACCCATAAGTCATGGGGCTAAATCTTAAAAACAATTTCTCGTGTGATAAGACAGTGTAGTGGAGTATGGTGAGGGAAGGAGCATGACAAAGGTTCTATAACACTAATTATCCAACTCTGCTCATTTCTAAAGCCTGATACACCACACTTCAAAATTCAAAGAAATTTTAATATATAAAATAAAACTATACAATATCAACTTAATAGATTCTAGAGTCACACATTTTAAGAAGCATGAGACATAATCTCATGCTGAGCCAATTCCCTTTTTGATGAGCATATCATAAACCCTGTCAATTTTCATAGGGTCCATTTGGAATAATTGATGAGCATCTGATTTTGATGAAACAATGCCAGAAAGTATTTGTAGAGAAAGTTGCTCTTGCATCTTTAAATATATAGCTGGAAGTAACCTTAGCTCACAGCATAAACGTTTCTCCTGCCAAGTAAGTTATATATGATAACTTTAGTGATAAGAAATGAAGAAAAAATGTATTAAATTTAAAAGGCAAAATTGGCAAAGACATAACATATTATAAAACATACCCATTACTCAACTAAGTAGCATGGATCAATGATTTATAATTTTTATTTCATCCAATTACTATATGACTTATGTTACCTTAATAAGGAAGACCAAAAACTATAGATATCTGGTAATGATAAAGAAAACAAAGGAGAGACACTACATGCTTACAGGTTCAGAAAGTAAATCCGCTTCACAATATGATGCTACATCCATTTTTTCTGCACTAGGAGCACTTTCTTCAGCCTCTCTTCTCTTGTGTGCCAGATATATATCGGCTTCTGCTGAATTGAGGCAACCAGCAGTCCGCGCTTCCTGAAGTATCGTGTATAAAAATTTTAAGAGTTAATGTCATTTGTTTCATTTGTGAATGTAGTATACATATCACATAATCAAATACCAAGAGTAGTAGAATGAAGCAGAGTAAATTTACATAATAATTTAGTGTAATCAAAGTCCCTGACCTGAAGTTCTTGAAGTCTTTTACGAGTTCTATGTTCCAAGATAATTATTCTAAGCAACTCTTTGTGCTCTTCTTTCGTATGAAATCGCATGAATACGTCATATTTTTGACACACTGTCTTCTCCTCGGGTGTTAAATCTTCTTCAAATGGTTTTGGGTTTGATAAATTTCTCTCAAGTATGAAATCCTTTCTACATTTCCTTTCATCAAGCCTGCAACACAGGAATGTAAAGAAAGGGTGAGAACAATACTCAGTCAAGACCCTGATAACATCATTAATGGTTGAGTTTTAGTGTTATATTGATTGAAGAAGAAAAATCTATAAAAACAAAGTGGTTGAATACCTTTTTGAATAGATACGCAATACACGTAGTTTCAGCTCTCGCTCTTCCTCCGTATCAGCATCGTCAAATTCCATTTCAGCGAGTAGTTGTTCAGCGTCATTATCATATTCAGGATTAAATTCTTGCCTTTTTGGATTATAACCACTTGATTCTACTAAGGAAGCACCTTCATTTTCAGGGGAACTTGGCTTCTTTCCTCCAAAATTACACTCTACTTGAGTATCTACAAATGACAAATCAATAACAAAGTTTAGTACTTGGCTTCATTAAGTTTATCTATACTTGATGCCATGGTTACCAAATCATACCAAAACAGACACATACAAAGAACATGAACACAAGCAAATTCGTGTATTGATAGTGCCTAGAACTTATGTTAAATGTTTAATGTCATCCAAAATATGTGATACATGAGGCATGCTAAATTTATAACAGAAGACTATATAAGTGAAATAAAATGAATAGATTAAAGTTTAAAAGCTAAATAATGTGATGTTATGTATTTTGATAAACCTTTCTTGTCTTTACCCTGCCATTTTGCCATGGCAAGAAGTTCTTCTCTGTTTTTCCCAGCAATATGAGACATGTCCTGGATAACAAGAAAGATCAACCTCAGAATTTAAAATAACACCATAAGAATAAATAGCAGCTTCAATTGATGCCTATCGTACCGGAAGAGGAAAGATTGGAGAGTTCAAGTACACATTGTTATAGTGTTCTAAGCATGATTCTTTGTTCTTTGTCCCAACATGCTCAGCAACTTCTGTCCACTTTCCCAAGCCATGCAATTCAATCCCCTGGAACAAAAAATTTATAGCCAAAAAACATCATATATTAAGAACAAATACTGTTCTTTATAATTTTGAAGTACTAGTCACCACTATTCCAAGTAAACAAATTTAAGAAAGCACCTCTATAAGCAGAATTTCATCCTCTAAATTCCAGTCTGGACAAAGAAGAGGGAAAGACAAGTTTTCCTGTCAAAATGGAACTGTATTAAAAAGAGAGTATAAAAACAACAATGTTGAGAAAACTTCTGGTGGATGATCCATCGATTATATATAAATTTTTACATTGACATTATATAGATATTACACTCATTATCTGAACAGTAGTTTAGATAGATTCATTTGAAATAAAGTCTTCCAAAAATAAGTTAGATATTCCACACACAATAACAAAACAGTTTCAGAATAAAACCCCATCTACTTAGGCATCAAATGAAAACATTTGAATTAATGGCATTACTTACCATAACCCTGTAAGGGTGATTGCTTTTGTGGGGTGTTAACTCAGCTCCAACAGAGAAACACTCTATACATAGATCAAAATCCTTGCACATGGCACACTTAATATGGGTTTCTCCTTTAATATTCCTATGACAATAATTGCATTGATGCAAAGCTCCTTGGCCTGGTTCATATGAAAACAAGTAAAGTAATTTTAAAAGCATGGAAATCCATGAATAGATAAACAAGAAAAGCTTGAAGAAACTAGCATTCAATTTTCCTATGGAAAAATTGGTCTACTATCTTCAACCTATAGACATTCTACACAGAATCTATGACTTTGCTTGTTTACTTGTTTCCTTTATTTATAAAGGGGAATAGATTAGAGGCAACACTGGTCAAACTCCAGTATGATTGAATCTCAAAATTTATTATATAAAGCTAGTACAAATGATATAATAACAACTAATAAGATTATAGATAAATTCAAGTGAAACGAAAGTAAGGTAATGCTCTATTAATCCAAATATTAGGTAACAGTTTAAAACTTTATTTATGGTGGTGGATTTTTCTTTTGGTTTCCCACCGGGGCTAACTCTCCAGCAGATATTTTTTCATCCATAAGACTCGAATTCGAGACATTGCTTAAAGGGAATCAAGCATGTACTACTTGGACCGACGCCCGTTGGTTATGGTGGTGGATTTGGCAACACAATTCGAAGGTTACTTCTAAAAAATACACTTGAAATTATAGTATATGAAGTATCTAATGAATACCCACAAAAAATTACCCACGATAGGTAGAGATTTTACCCATGAAAGTGGGATGCAAGTGCGTTATTACTAGCAAAAATCTATTAGGATCAGAGTGGCTTAGGTACCATACCACCAAGCTATCTCACACCCCACCATATCTAATTATTTATTTTTATTATTGTTTCTGTTTTATTTGTTATATTTTATGAATAAGATCCGAGAGATTTTAGGTAATATTTCTAAAGGTTTTGCTAAGAAATCTAAAAACAGAAAGTTAATATTGAAAATTTAAAAATATATTCTCTTGCTTCATTAAATATATTATTTTTCTATATTGACTTTCCTTATGTGAGTTGTTTAACTTTAAACACTGTCATTAGAACAATGGTTAGTAAAACTGCTTAAATAAAAAATGTTAAAAGACTACTTAAAACTAAAACATGGTTAATGTATATGTTTGAGTATATATAATGGGTATGAAGATATATACTAAAGTTTATAAAGATGAGGTATATATATGAGACTAATACAAGTCTTTATTTATCATACAAATATGAAGATTGTTGCCCTAATAATATATACCTACCCACATCAAAATCATTGCAAGCCCTAAGTAATCACATTACTCCTAACTCAAATTGTGAAAAATATGATGTAGAATATGATGTGTACATATTTGTGTTTGTAACATTATTGTTATTGGATTCACAAGATTATTGAAATAAGTAGATGGAGATAGGAGAATAATATAATACCTTTTTCTCTAGATTCTAAATTTTCTCCACGTGCATTCTTATTTTTTCTTCTTGCCCTAAACAGCGCAGAAATATAAGCATAATGGTAAAACATGAGGAAGAGTAAAACACTTATGCCATTGATCATGAGTAATAAAAGAGGAAACCTTTGATTGTGGTTCTGATCAGCATGATGAAGTTTTTTGAGAGAACTATTCATTGATTAATTCTCTTCGTGAATTTGATGAATTTGTTGAGACGTGAATTCGCTACGGATGAAGATGGTGACAGAAATATGATGGATGATTTTACGTGCTAAAACACTACATGTGTATATAAAAAGAATGTACCCAAAAAAATGAATGAATGAAGTTGGTGTTGATGAATGTACCGGTAGAAAACTAGGTGTGTGGCTTCTGATTGTATTTCAAGTGAAAGTTATGAGGTCTATTTATAATTAAAAATATGAGAATATAACACTTTTAAAAAAATTAATGATAAAAATTATTAACTATTTTTTCATTTTTAAATAAAGAGATAACTCTTTGAAGTGGTTGGATTTATTTATTTATCAAATCAATTCTTAATAACCAGCAAGATTTATCCCGATAACTTTTAACAATCAATTGAATTTATTGATTTAAATCAAAATATAACACTACAGAACTGAAATTATTCATTTAAAGATTTAAAATTGTTTTTTTGTCCTTTTGCACTTTGTGTCTAGCAAAAGTAATTTATTCATTTAAAAGATGAAAATAAATTGTTTCTCATAATAGAAGAAAAGTTATTTCCTCCTGCCACTAAAATTATAATATTTGTTATTTAATTATTTTCTACAAAAATATTTTTAAAAACTAAAAAATAAATAATAAAAATATCATAATTTTTATAATATAAGAAGATAATTTATCTCCTAGTACAAAGAGGCCTATATATATTTTATAGCATCTATCTATTAACAATATAATAAAAAAAACTTTCTCATGTCACATGTCACTTTCTCATTCCCTCATGTCACATGTCATTTTCTCCTTCCCTCATGCCACATGCCACATGTCATTTACAACATCTATGTTTTGTTATGTTAAAAAATAATAGTCATTGAACATAACATTAGATGAAATTGAAATCATTTTTCACATTCAAATTATTTCTTTACATTAATTTATCTATATCATTTAATGTTTACTATTAATATAAGAATAATTGTACTTTTTCCATTTTTCGCACTGAATTTTAATATTACAGTTCACATTCTTTGCATTTTAATTTTTCTCTATTAACAACATAATAAAAAAAACTCTCTTATGCCACATTTCAATTTCTCCTTACATTTTTTCCTTCATGTCATACGTCACCTCCTCCTCACATTTTTTCCTTCCTTCTTTTTATATATTTTATATGTTAATAATAATTTAATACTAATTGTAGAAAATTCAAATTAAAAATTATCAATTTATTTTTCTTATGTGCTTAAACATGCAAATACACAAGTAAGATGTATATTTTTAATAATATGAATGTATGATTAATATGTGCGTTTTAACTATGCGAATACATGGGTAACATGTGATTTCTTAGTCATGCGAATGTACGGGCAACATGTGTGTTTTTAGCCATGCGAATGTACATGTCACATGTATTTAATTACTATCATTATATTATTTAACTAAAAGATAAAAATGGTATATATATTCATGAAAAATATATGTATTTTAATTAGTAATATAATAAATCAATTAGTAGACTCTTTTTATTATTTTGATTAAATTTATCAGAAAAATATCTCGTCATATCCTAACTTAGTGTGTTTTTAATTTATGAGTTATTTTCATACAATGATTATTAGCTAAAACATAATCAAATAAATAACATTTAATTATACAATATTTGAATGCTAAAAATATATTCAAATATTTATACACAATGAACATTAATCTAAAATAAAACATAAACATTTAAGAGATATGCTAAAAAATCCTTATGACTTTATATGATACTTATAAACGTAATCACAAAAAATATGATGCAAAAATAACTCCTTATATTTATAATTTTATATAGAGAATATAGAGGTGAGATATTATCCAAAACAATTTGAATTTTATTTATTGAGTTATTTAAGAATCAAATATTTTCTATAATCACACTTTCAACAAATAAATGCTTATACAAACACATTTATAATTGTTAATATTCTACATATACACTCAAAAATCAATGTTAATATTGCACCTATATGAATGAGAAATATAATGTTTCAATACATGATTTATTGATATTATAAAATATATGTATATTATATTTGCATTATGCATAAACAAAGAAGCGACTCGTGCAAGTGCACGGGTACACTGCTAGTTAGAATTAGAAAAAGAAATATATGCATTAACATTATATAGGTTTTATGCACTGTTACTCTATATACGTTTAATTATCATTAACTTTTCTATAAAAAATAACACAAATTTATCTCCTCTTACAAGACTTGTGTATATTTTGTAGTATAAGATATTTTGTAGAATTAGAATTAGTGAAAGAAATCCATATGAATTTTATGTATTGTTATGATATCATATATTATTAATACTTAATTATCATTGATTTTTCAAAAAATACAAATAAATAATAGACAATAAATTAAGTGTATATAAATTATTACTCAAACAATACATAAATATTATACTATTGGAATTAAAGAATTCTAGAAAGTGACGATACAAATTTTCTTATAGTCAGTACATGCGGCAATGATACTTTATTACAAATATATTGAAAGTAAGCAATTTTTGAATTTAAGGAAAAGTTTTTGGAAAGGGGAATAATGTATTAACAAATCATTGAAAAACAAATTTTTTTTGTATACCACCAGGTAAATTTGCAGCATTTTAAAATAACAAAACATGAGACATTCTGACCTCTTGTGATTTTTCAAAATAGATAAGATGAGATATGTATCATACTAATTTTTGGTCTCACGAGTTGCATTTTATTTATAAAATATTATGGTAAAAACAATAGCAATTTTATGATTTAAATAACAATGCATTATATAAAGTTACTATATTATCAAGTATTAATAGAAACATTAAATATTATCAAGTATTAATAATAAAAACATTAAGTATTCATCTTTCCCCTTCGTTGTAAAAAATCTTCTCCTCACTATTGATGACTTCAAGTGAAATATAATCCTAATTTCATTATAATAGAGTATAAATATATCAAAAACTCAGTCTACACAAAAACTACCGGAATAATAACATATATGTTTTTTCGTAAAAAAATCATTTTAAAATTTATTAAGTATTTAAATCTCCCTCGCACATAATATGTGGGTATCATATTTTAATATTTATTTCTTAATAGTTATTTAAGAAAAGATTATGTAATAAATTTATCTATATATAAGATAAAGCATATTCAACAAATAATTATTTAATATTATTTAAACCTCCTTCATAATTAAGTTTTATTTTGCACTTTTTTTGATAGTATAGTATCACCGATCTCTTGTGGTCGAAATAACATTCCAAAGTCATTTATCTGAAGTCTTTATTTATTGACATTGTATTGAGACTAGGGATACCAAAAATTCTTATCGTATGAATATGCCTAAAAATATTCACAATGTGTATCCACAAAAATTGCTTATGTGTGGGAATAGATATCATGATATTTATCCCCCAAATATTCACATTATTTGTAAATTTATTTTTTAATTAAACATTATATATATATATATATA
>NC_032027.1:13582503-13612310 GCF_001865875.1 Lupinus angustifolius | reverse complement strand
ATATATATATATATATATATATATATTACAAAATATATAAACATACACTTAAACTTAAAATTTTGTTGGGTATCTATATATATTGTTATGTGCAAATAATATGAGTATAGATAAGTACTATTCATGATTGTTATGTTATGTTGTTATTGTGATCATAGTCCTCATCATCATTTCATTGTTTTAGATTTAGAGCTTGGAAGATCTCTTCTTTTGGTTTTTGTTTGTTAGTTGATAGTTTCCCAAAATAGTTTGTTGTTAAGTTTGTTATTAGGAAACTTTCATTTTTAGTTTATTTTCTATTTTTGACCGTTGGTTTGTTATTCACCAACTGTGTCTTTTCTTGTATAAATTAGGCCTTTTGTTCAAGCCTTAATCAATAACAATAATGAAGTATTCTTTAAATTGCAATATGGTATCAGAGCTCTCAATCCGAGAGCTCTGCTGCGCATACTTACTCTGCTTCTTCAAAATTTGAAGAATGTCATTCTCCTCATTCTAATTCACTTGTTCCAGATTCAGTGCAAAACATAACCCACTAATAGTTGCAATCAAATCACCATAGAAAAACCAGTGTCAAGGTTTAATCTTCTTCATATTCTCTTTAAAGATTTTTTTGTTCTGATTAAACACTTTCTTTCGTTTTCTTCTAGAACACCATGGCAAATTCTGGTATTGATGAATCACAAGGTAACTTCTCCATTCCTTTCCTTAATGTCGATCCAAAAAATCCTATCAATGCATACTACCTACATCTAGGGGAGAACCCTGGTGCCATTCTAGTATCACCACCATTAGAAGGTGGGAATTACCACTCATGGAGTAAAGCCATGAGAAGAGCTTTATCATCTAAGAACAAGCTTAAATTCATTGATGGCTCCATAAGAGTACCTTCCCTTACTGATCTTCACTATGATATTTGGGAAAGATGCAGCAATATGGTTGTGTCATGGATCACTAGATCCCTTTCCCCCCAAATTGTTGAAAGTACTGTCTATATTGATAGTGTGCAAGATCTATGGAAAGATCTAAGAGAAAGGTTTTCGAAAGGCAATCACTTTAAAATGTCCAATCTTCTTCAAGAAGTCCAATCCATCAAGCAAGGAGAATGAGATGTGTCAGGATACTTCACTATTCTGAAAATCATTTGGGAAGAATTAGAATCCTTGAGGGCTAAACCTTCTTGAATTTGTGAAATACAATGCAAATGCAACCTAGTTAAAAGCATCAAGGATCACAGAGAATCAGCATATGTGATATGTTTTCTAAAGGGATTGAATGACCAGTTTCAAACCACCAAGTCTCAAATCTTATTGATGGAACCTTTACCTTCCATCAACAAGGTATTCTCTTTAGTTACCCAGGCTGAGGCTCACTTAGACACTATGCAGAATAATGAAACAAAGATCTTATCCAATAGAAGGGACAATGAGAATTGGAGGACTACCATAGGAAAGGACAATGTAATAATCCAAAGAAGTCAAGATGATGCTTGGAAAACTACAAGTGGCAGAAGCAGTAATTCATACCAAAAAGGCAGAGGAAGGTTGGGAGGAAGATGATACAACAAAATATTTTCATCCACAAGAATTTGTACCTACTGCAATAAAGGAGGTCACACCATAGACACATGCTATCACAAGCATGGATTTCCTCTCAATTACACCAAGATTAAAGAGAATGAAGGTGCCTTGAACAATTTGATAGAAACCAAACAATTGGAGAATGCTAAACAGCAACCGATGCTGCAGTTCAATCCATAACAATATGCTCAATTCAATAATCTCCTACAGCAAGTAGAGGTGAATTCGAAAAATAAGGGTCAACACAATGTTAACCAGTTTAGCCACAAAACCACATAAGGAAGCACTACACAAACCGATGATTCCAATCATATATCAGGTAACACCTCCTCTTGGATTCTAGATAGTGGAGCCACTGACCATGTAAGTCATTTCATCTCTAATTTTGACATATTGAGACCTATTAAGCATGTAAGAATTAAGCTTCCAAATGGATCATCCCTTATTGCTAAATAATCAGGAACAATTACACTATCTGCACAACTTACTCTGCATAATGTCCTGTTTTTACCTGACTTTCAATACAACTTAATATCTATACATAAACTTACAAGATCACTAAATTGCAGATTGATCTTTGATAGTTCTCATTTCTTTATTCAGGATATGATTACCATGAAGATGATTGGACATGTTGAAGCATTGAATGACTTATATACACTCAAAACAACATTTAAGTCATCTAAACAAGTCTTATGCAATGTAAACAGAATAATTGCAAACAATAGCAAGAATGCCAACTTTGATTTATGGCATTCAAGACTTGGACACCCTTCTAATAATGTTCTGCACACTATTTCTAAGCAATTCCCTTTTGTTAAATATGATTCATCTTTGATCTGTGATTTCTATTATATGGCAAAACTTCCCTTTTCAAAAGGTACTCATGATACTAAGTCACCTTTTGATCTTGTCCACATGGACATATGGGGACCTTTTGGTGTTCCCTCTATACATGGCCATAAATATTTCTTGACTATTATTGATGACTTTAGTAGACATACATGGCTTCTTCTAATGCAATCTAAGGCTGAAACTAGGCATCTTGTTCATAGCTTTATTCAATTTGTTCGAACTCAATTCAACAAGATGATTAAAGTCATAAGGACTAATAATGGGGCAAAATTTAATATAGCTGTCACTTATCAAGATTTAGGAATCTTGCATCAAACTAGTTGTGTTGAAACTCCACAACAAAGTTTTGTTGTGGAAAGAAAGCATAGGCACTTGCTAAATGTAACTAGATCAATTTTATTTCAGTCTCAATTACCCACCACCTTTTGGGCATATGCTGTTAGACATGCTAATTTTCTCATTAATAGGTTGCCTAGCCATGTCCTGGAAAACAAATCCCCCTTTAACTTGTTATACAATAAGGAACCTGACCTCAATGAATTAAAGGTCTTCGGCAGCCTTTGTTTTGCTTACACCCTTAGCAACTATAGGACAAAACTAGACTCTAGAGCAAACATGTGCATATTTTTAGGATACAAAACTGGGACTAAAGGGTACTTACTCCTAGATATCAGTACAAGGGCCATTTTTATGTCTAGGCATGTCACTTTGCATGAGCAGGTCTTCCTATATGCCAATGCTTTCACTGATCATCAGCAATTTGACCCTATACTCCCTATTGAGTCAAACCTTGAATTTCTTCTCTATGATGACCATACCAATGCTTTACCAACAACCTGTCCACCAAATCTTCCATCCATACCAGACAACACTGAATCTCCTCTAGCCACCCTTACACATAACCATACACCTCACTCTCCCATTGAATCCATCCTTGAACCTCGAAGATCTAATAGGATTAGACACCCCTCTCCCTACTTACAAGATTTCCACCATAACATTCTCAGCCATACTACTCTTCTTAACACATTAAGTATCAAACATCCTTTGTCCACTGTTTTATCCTACCATTCATTATCTCTCATGTCTCTTCAACATGCTCTTTCCATTACCATTACAGCAGAACCCAAAACATATAAACAAGCCATCTTGTCTTCCCATTGGATTGAAGTTATGCAACATGAGCTCAATGCCCTTGAACTCAATAACACTTGGTCCATAGTTGACCTTCCTCCTGATAAGGTTCCTATAGGAACCAAATGGGTTTATAAAATCAAATATAACTCAGATGGAAGCATTGAAACGTATAAGGCTCGTTTTGTAGCCGAAGGGTATACTCAAACTGAAGGTATAGATTTTTTTGATACATTTGCACCTGTTGTAAAACTAACAACTGTCAGGTTAGTTCTTGCTCTTACTTCTGCTCAAAATTGGACTCTCCAACAGCTTGATATCAACAATGCTTTCCTTCATGGAGAGCTTGATGAAGAGGTATACATGTTGATTCCTCCTGGAGTCATTGGTTACGAACCAAACCAAGTTTGTAAGCTTCACAAATCAATTTATGGTTTGAAGCAAGCTAGTAGGCAATGGTATTCCAAATTATCTTCCACTTTATTTTCTCTTGGTTATAAACAATCACAACATGGTCATTCTCTCTTTATAAAAACTGTTGATTCCAAGTTCACCATACTTCTCATTTATGTTGATGACTTGATCTTAGCTGGTACAGATCAAACTAAAATTCACTTTGTCAAGGCTCACCTACATGCCATGTTCAAAATCAAGGATTTGGGCCCCCTCAAATACTTTCTAGGCCTCGAAATTTCCAGATCTACCAAAGGAATTATCCTCTCACAAAGGAAATATGCACTGGATATTCTGCAAGACACAAGTTTTCTTTCATCAAAACCTCTTCCTACCTCGATGGTCAGAACTTCCAAACTTCACCAACAAGATGGTTCCCCCTTTCCTGATGCAGCATTGTATAGGAGACTTGTAGGAAGACTCCTTTACCTCACCAACACCAGACCTGATTTAAGATTTGTTGTGCAACAGTTAAGCCAATTCATGGCTTCTCCAACCTCTACTCATTACAAAGCATTAACCAGAGTTCTTCGATACATCAAATCTGCCCATGGTCAAGGATTGTTCTATCCTTCTTCCTCTTCTCTACAATACAAAGCCTTCTCAGATTCAGATTGGGGCGCATGTATAGATACCAGGAAATCCATCTCTGGTTATTGCGTCTTTCTTGGCAATGCTCTTATATCATGGAAATCTAAAAAGCAACAAACAGTGGCACGATCCTCATCTGAGGCAGAATATAGAGCATTGGCTGCTACATCATGTGAACTACAGTGGCTGACATATCTTATCCAATATATTCCTATTTCATTCAAAACCCCTTCTCTCCTTTACTGTGATAACTCATCAGCTTGCCACATTGCCTCCAACAATCTCTTCCATGAGAGAACCAAACACATTGAGATTGATTTCCATGTTGTGAGAGAGAAACTTCAAAACAACCTTTTCCATCTTCTACCTATTCAATCCTCTGAACAATATGCTGACATTTTTACTAAGCCATTAGATCCTCAACCATTTCATTACTTGCTTTCCAACCTGGGCATCATTGACATATATTCTCCAGCTTGAAGGGGGCTATTGTGATCGTAGTCCTCATCATCATTCCATTGTTTTAGATTTAGAGCTTGGAAGATCTCTTCTTTTTGGGTTTTGTTTGTTAATTGATAGTTTCCCAAAATAGTTTGTTGTTAAGTTTGTTATTAGGAAACTTTCCTTTTTAGTTTATTTTCTGTTTTTGACCGTTGGTTTGTTATTCACCAACTATGTCTTTTCTTGTATAAATTAGGCATTTTGTTCAAGCCTTAATCAATAACAATAATGAAGTATTCTTTCAATTGCAATAGCTGTCATACCTAATTTAGACTGCTCTCATGTTGTAATCCGCTTGAGGTCACAAGTCTCAATTTGGATATAATTTGGAAATAAAGTTTTGAAACTAATCCTTTATTTTTAAATAGGTTGGGGAATAGATATAATTCACATGCATTATTTATATTTCCACCTTCTTGTTAATATAAGAGAAATTTTCTATACCAACTATATAGGTTATTATTTTTGTCACTAGTAACAAAAAACCAACTCATTCAATTAAAGATTATGATAACTTTTTTTTTGTTAAATTTATGTTGTTAACGATATGACATTTTATATTGATAAGCTTGGCTTGATCGTTTCATAAAATTTTAAATTTTTAATCTTACTCACATTTCAACTTCTAATACATTGTTAGGAGTCCCATATTAAGTATAATAACAAACTCAATGTGGTACTTAAGCCATGAAGCTCTCCCACCTAATAGACTAGTCTTTTGGGCTGAGCTCTCCTCATGTACTTAAGTCCTAACAATTGATGCTTTCATTGAGAGTTGTGTCACGAAAAGGACTACCTATAGGTTGGATTAAGGTGTATTATCGAATACTGAAAGGTGAGTGAAAGCCGCCAAAAGAGAAAGTGCTACCATCAGGTCAATGCCGATAGAGTAAAAGCCATTGTGGACGTCGACCCTTAAAAAGGGCAACAATGTTAGGAGTCATACATTGAGTAGAATAGCAAACTCAATGTGGTACTTAAGCCATGAGACTCTCTCACCTAATAGACTAGTCTTTTGGGTTGAGCTATCTTCATATGCTTAAGTCCTAACATATATATGTGAAATAGAGTCAAAAATATATAAGATATATTTATTAAGGATTGTCTCGAGTCAATAGGGTGTAAGTGGTTCCGGTTTAAACCGTGAAACCGATGGAACCGAACTGAACCAAATCGAACCAAACCGCAAAATGTGGTTCTCTTCATATGCTTAAGTCCTAACATACATATGTGAAATAGAGTAAAAAATATATAAGATATATTTATTAAGGATTGTCTCGAGTCAATAGGGTGTAAGCGGTTCCGGTTTAAACCGTGAAACCGATGGAACCGAACTGAACCAAACCGAACAAAACCGCAAAATGTGGTTCTATTCGGTTTCACGATTCGGTTCGGTTATTTTTTTAAGGAACCATTTATGTTCGGTTTATGGTTTTAGAAATTTAGGACTCGTTGGAACCGAACCGCATAATTTAGGACTCGTTGGACTCGTTGGAATGATGTTTTATTGTTATTTAAATTCTTCAACCAATTTTGTGGCTTAAATTATCAACTTTGTGTGAATTGTAATATTAAATATGTAACTAAATTGTTATTATGTTAGTATTATATATGTTATTCTTCACTAAATTGTTCTCGAATGTCTTGACGATTTGGAATATATCTTCCAGCTTTTGTGGTATTGAGTTTGAAACTAACATAATACTATATATTATTATATGTGTTACTAATTGTGAATTGTAAGATTATATATGCAACTATTATTATATTTTACTAAAATATATATGTTACTAATAGATATATAAGTTATGAATTGTGGATTGTATTATTATATGTGTGATAATTCGTTTTTCTATCCATAAATTACATAATAGTTATATATTTTACTACCAAACCATTATGAGTTTCATTTTTTTTACTCATCTTTAAATGATTTATAATTTTGATAATAATAGTAGTGGTTTTTCCTTTTATGGACAAACAAAATCTCTTATAAGACATTTTGAATTTTCAATTGATTGAAGATTTTTTATAAGAAAATATTTGGAAAAACCATTGAACCGAACCGAACAATATGTTTGTGTTCGGTTCAGTCACTAAAATACACCAAAAACCGAACCTTACCGAATTTTTCAACCCTAGAGTCATACATATATGTATATATACATATATGTATGTATACATACATGTATATATAAAGATAAATGATACCTTTTTAAAACATATAAAATTTTAATGAGAATAAAGTATTTTTTAATATTGGGGATAAGTTATCTTATCCTACTACTATAATAATGACATGTGTCTCATTTAACCATTTTCTATAAAATATTTCTAAACAGTAAATATATAGGACATGTGTCATGATTATACTGACGGGAGAAAATAACTTATCTTCTTGTCTGAAAAGATACTTTATTCCCAATTTTGATATACATAATTATATATTATATCATATAATAGTATACAAATTATATCAATATAAAACTTATAAAATATTTTAATATATATATATATATATATATAATTTTTTGTTGTTGGAATAATAATAGGGTAGATTACATATACACTCATTATTTGAATCTTGCATACGTGTTTAGTAGAGAAAAGATCGAGAATGATGATTATTTATACAAGTATAAATATATATATATATATATATATATATATATAATCGAGCAAATTCATCAATCTAAGAAGTCAAATTGTACTTGAAAGAACTTGGCTCTTTTATATAACGAATTCAAGTTTTAGTTAAATTCAACTCGTTTGGTTTATAAACCAAATTTATCAAGCTAAATAATAAGTTTTGTTTCTAACAAATATCAAATTAGTTTGGTTCATTGTGAAAGGAAATGGTACTTAACCCTCTGGAGCCATTACTCATTGGAGAAGCTGAAGGACTTATGCTTAAAGCAAAGAGAAGAAATCAAGTCATCTAGGAGTCTAATGTTGGTGGAGGATATTATGAGTAGGAGTGATATATGGATGAATTTGGATCATAATAGATAGATAAAAAATCATTCATCAATCTATATAAATTTATTTAAATTATATTTTAAATTATTCAATCTATCTATATCCAAACTTATATTAATATTTTCAATCCATCAAACCGATTTGTGAATCCATTTTAATAGATTGGACGGATGCATATTTAATCAATTTAATTTTTTGTTTTAATTAGAACTAAACACATTTTTGAAGAAAACCACTCTTTGAAAAACCACTCTTTTATTAAAGCATTTTTTAAGAACACTTTTGAAAATCATTTTTTTTAAATCACTTATTTTTTTGGAAAAAATACTTTAATAAAAAAGAAGTAAAGGCAAAAACCATGAGAGGAAAAAGTATTTAAATTATGTTTTTACATGTTACTTTAAAAAATCAAAGGTCAACCTTGGCCTAATAGTATGGTTGCTTGCTGTGACCTGAAGGTCATGATCAAATTCTATATAGTTTTTTTTTGCTTGCTAGTGTACATACATCTATCTTTCTTATACCCTACTAGATAAAATCCTCATTCACTAAGTTTTTTACTTTAAAAATGGAACCTATGTTCTTAGCTCAATTAGAATTGTTGAAGAATGTGATATGACTATGTATTGCAATCTGATATTAAATATAAAACAATAATTCCTATTTCTAGTTAGGCTGAGAAATTTAAGAGATCAAGAAATAACTTGGAAGATTGATTTCTCAATTAGATGACTAATTTGATTCCATAATATACTCTAAGAATCAATTAGTAATTCAAACTATTAGATTTCTATAAAATTGAGGGTTAGGATTGGGAGTAAGTTTAAATGTTCTCTCTCTTCACCAATAAAACATTAGTGTAAGACAAAAATGCTTATTATGAGAGATAACCACACATCCTGAAAGATATTAGTTAAATATGCTACCTCTCAAGCTAGCTTGTTACAATTAAATGCATCAAAAAGAAAATAAACTGAAAATATATATGGAAAAAGGAATTGATCAGGTTTTGAACAATGGTGATCACGAGAGAAGTGTTTGCCACTTAGGCATTGCTAAAGGACACACATAAAAGCATATCAAACGTTTGAAAGGGGATATTGTGATAGGCAAAGATGAATAAATAACAAAACTTAATATGAATTTGAAACTGATGAAATAATAAATATATCAGTTCCATAAATTCTACACAACCAAAAGGAGAAATATCTTAATTTTTTCTTCATTTGCTTGAGAGGTCAAGGCCTGTAAGTTTATCAACAAGGCATTGATTTGATCTGATAGTGTAAGACTTTGTTAAATCCTCAGAAAAAACCAAAATGTCAATAATTCTTTTCTTGAGAACGACACTTATCAGAATAGACAACTACACACTTCAAAAGACATAAAGACACACACTTGATAGTACCAAAAAAAACCATCCACTATAACCTAAACTTGTATAAAAAGAATTTTATACTGTGAGCCATTGAAAAATATGACCTTAAATCTTTCTTAAGCAACTCTATCATCTGACAAATATTTCCACTTAACAATCCACATATGAATTCAGCTCTGGGGACTCTTCTGAAGACCTATTACCCAAGGATCTAAATCCTTCCTTAACATCCTAAAAGCCAAGTCAATATAAAGGGTAACTAAACCTCAGCAATGTTGTGATTTTGGTAATCTTTCTAATCAATTATCTGAGGGTGTGGGCTCTGGCTCTATGCATGATGAAAGATTATCTAAGGATGATGGTAAAGTATATCCTGAGATTGATTTCAGCTCTTATGATGGCAAGTTTTCTAAGATCTAATGAAAGCAAATTAGCATATGGAAGTGGAATGAACCATAAATATTAATGACATTCCATGTTCCTGTTGACATTTCTTATTGTCCTTACTTTCTTTTGTTATCTTTCGACTATCCCTCACTCTACAGATACTTTCAGTTTTTTACCTTTGACCTAATACTTGGAAGATCGAGTAGAACTTTAAATCATTAGACCAACGTCTTATTCATATTTCAATTTTGTTAGTATGCATGTCTGTTTCAGTTTTTGTTAGCATAATGGCAAAAAAGAAACGCATCTAATTAGTCTATGATATTAATTTTGGCCACAAATACTGATCAAATGTTTCATGGGTCTAGCCTCTGTACTATTATGTATGAGGCCTTTTTAGAATTTGACCATTTGCGAATATTAGTTATCCTAAGAAATTAGCAGGTTTCTCTTCAATATATGACCATAAATTGTGGGTTCAAGTAACAAGTGAATGAAAATAAAACAAAAAATGAGAAAAAAGAAGGAACAAAACATTATCCAAATATTTATTCATTAGTAAAGCAAAGTTGTTCCCATTTCACTCTTTATCAACATATTGTTGATACAAAATGAGCTAAGATAATTTCAAGTATATAATTGTCATAATTTTCACTTTCTAGAGATTCACCATTTCCTACAGCTTATACAATCCTGCGAGTTGTACCATTCTTAATGATCTGAAACAAAGCTGCAAACAAACAAAAAGAGTCACATATCTTTCAAAAATCTGATGCAAACAATTTAAATTTTAGTCGAATACATCGATCAAAGTCATAGTTTCATTAGGTGAATCAATATGGATCGAACTGATGCCATAATACTCACACGGTACACGATATTCTTAATTACTTGAACGGAATCACATTAACACAAGAAAAACCCATTGGAGAGAAGGTACAATTTGGGAACTACAATCTTGAGAAGCTCATTTAGTTCAATATCACATGTTTATATGGATAAACTAATAGAAAACTTGTAAGTTAAAGAAGATGGGAACATGAATAAGAGGTTAGAACACAACCATGTAATCCTTTTAGATATATATATGGATTTAATGATTAAACTAGTTGATTTTTTACCTTAAAATTGTACAACAATATAAGCATGTTATATTAACTATATAACATGATGCCTCAGAAACAACTATACGATCTCGAACAATGCCAACGATGTCATGATGTCTTATCATAAATTGTAAAGAAAAGCAAGGTAAGAAATAGGGAGAAAAAGGAACATACATGATCCAAGGACTACAAAGACAAAGAAAGCAAGTAGAAGGAGTCCCACAGGGTACCCTTTCTTGGAACTTTTCTTCAAAGCACTCCTCTCAAACCTTGCAACTTTCCTATCTGCTACACGCCTTGAAGTAGTCTATCAAATCCAACAAATCATAATCAACAACAACCATTGATGAAACATCACAGGTGACATAGAAGAGAATGCATAACCAATAGTCACATAACCATTAACCAAGGCACAATTTTACGAATAAGGATCTCTATGGAGAGACAAGTGATAAATAAATATTATTATATATTGACTTTTGTGTTTATGGGTGGTACTTGCCTCTCCATTAATGGAGAGGATTCTTACTCCAATTTTACACTATAAACTAAGGAAGCTATTCACTTACTCTTAAACTTATTTGAATTAGTTAGTAAATCTAAATCATTAGATATTCATAGAATTGATGATTAGGATGGAGAATAAATTTTAAAAAGTCGTTCCACTATAATAATAATAATAATAATAATAATAATAATAATAATAATAATAGGAAATACAGTGTGGATCAATGATTAATTGGGTCATAATGTGCGATTGTGAATTGAGTTTAGAAGGAAAATATAAAACTTGATAATCATCTTTAGATATATTTCATTTCATGAATATCAAGCTTTTATTTATGTTCACTCCCTCCAAGGATCCAACTCGGAAACGTTTCCGCATTAAGTTGTAAACACTATCACTGAACAAATTAGCTGCATAAACAATCATCAAAACATAAACCTGGTCCTGTGTTTGGGAAAATGTAGATTAAATCATAAATGATAGAGATTAAAAGTTATTTAATTGAAAAAAATCACAAAACCACATAAAACAAAAAAATCAAAGTCATTTGCCAACTTAAAAAGAGCCATATGCACCATCGACACAAGAGTATAAACAAAAAAAACACTTTCTTTTTTCTTCTTTTTTGATGAAAATTTCATCACTTTCAATTCAAGAGTCATGGATAGACTAGATTCAACTCAGCAGACCAATAAACTAAAATCAACAAATCACAGAAAAACTCCCAAAAAATTCTTCTTTTATTAATAAAATGCAATAACGATTTCATCACAAAAATAATGTAAATTTTAGTTTAGATAATCTGATCACAAAAACAAATATACAAAGCTATGGGATCCAACACCAAAAAATACAACACAATGAGATAAGCTAAAGTGATTTCAGTTACACTCAACAACAACAACAATAACAAAAAAACATCATAGTTACATGCATCAGCATCAAAAGACAAAATTGAACCAAAAATTAAAAGCAAGAATGAATTACAAAATATACAGAACAACATATAAAGAGAGAGAAAATATACCATGATGATAAACAAATTAGAAACCCAAACCTTTGGAGAAAGAGAAAACAACTTTTGTTGTTGTAAAATAATAATTTGTGCTGCTACACCTAGAGTCTCAAAATCAACACTACAACTCTTCCACTATTTTCACTTATATATAAAAAATAGTAAATTCAAGGATTAGGCTGAATTGAAAAAGAGAAATTTTTATGTGTACGTGTTGTAAGGTTATGGCATGAAATATTATTTGTCACATCCTCATAGTGACTAGTGGAATTGACTTTCTACCAACCCCACTTTTTTCCTTTTTGAAAAGCATAATAAATAATTCAGTAAACGTTACGACTCTTTGATGAAAAGTAAATAAATACAATTAATTACAGACGTTAAAATTTGACTCCATCACATACGTTAATTACGTTCTGTTCATGAATGAGTAAATAAATTTAGTAACAATTGATTAATAAATTATTTTGAGTGTAATAAATGTACACTTATAGTATAAATGTACAAACAAAAATTCTTACACGGCTAATATAGGTATCTTTTTCTCAAAAAAATTTCCTTGTCTCAAGTAATTTTTTTTTGGGTAATAACAGTCATGACATAATACCATATACAATTTTAATATATTTGTCTATTTTTAGGTCCATTTGACTATAAGTCCACGACATTCCTATCACATGGATAATAATTAGGTATGTATATAATAAATTTGTCAATATAGTTGATGAGTAAAATTTTGTTATAAAATAATAATAAGAAAATAGATTATATATAATGTCAAACTAATAAAAATATAATATAAAACATTTAATTTTATTTTATCACTAGTGGTAACAGACACTTCGTGCCTTCCAACCCATAGTCATTTTTTACCAAGTATTCAATTTTATATATTTTATTTTGAAGAATTAACTTTTTTGTATTAAGTATACTTTATATTATATTTTTTATTGGCGATACTTTATATTATAACTTTTTGTTTTATTATAACTAGCGTGTTGACATGCACTGTCGTTCAACCCGCTTTCCTATCGTTTGTAATGTATAGTTTGTATTTTATAAATTCAAATATAATTTTTTGCGCTAAATTTACGGTTGAATTTATTCAATTGGTCTAATATTCAATTTTTTAAATACACTTTTAAAATAAGAAGATAATAAGGATAAAATAAGAAAATAATATTATATGTTTTTTTGGTAGAAATAAAAAGATACTGAGGGCAAAATAGGAAAACACAAATTATGATGTGTGGTTATTTTGTGTTTTCCCTTTATTAATAGTATAGATAATACATAATCTTACCTATAAGTTATGTTATGGGTGAGGATTTTTGTAATCCAAATTGTAACAAAAATGATTAAATTTAAAAAAAAATGTATATGCTAACAACATAAGAGTTTTTTTATTCTGTCATTATATCATTCACTTATCATATTTAATTATAATTGATTTTTTTAAAAGTCTAATACAAATAAATGATAATTAATATATTGATTATGTATCAATCTTTACATTGTACATAAATATTATTACTTATAAAAAAATTGTTGTTAGAAAAATTAAAAACTAACGCTTCATTGGGTCAGAAAAGGACACATAAAAGATGGAGGGAAAAATAAATAGTTGCCATATCAGCGATTGAGTATTTAATTATTTTTAAAAGTGATGGATAATTAATAAGTCAAACAAAAATACTAAAAAGGGAAAAGTTATATGATTGAATTCTGTGGGTGTCCTGAATTTGGGTCAACTGTACCACAATGACATTTTTTCTTAGTTAGAAAATATATATTTAAATTTAAAATTTAATAATAAAGTAATTTTCTTAACATGATATGCTTTTTAGACATTTTTTAGACAGAAAATATGCTCTCAATGAGGTAATCAAATGACCTTTATAATACGGATTGAGGATCATCTCAATAGAGGGAATATTTTTTATCTCATCATAAATAATACAAATATCCTAACATGTCTTTACTTTGATAGCATTTCCATTTCCCTATGAAGAGAGTATACTTGCTCTACAAAACCACCCATGTTCTCGTGGTTCTTGTCTCCACAAGCAAAGCTGTAAATTTCCGTGTTTTTAGTGTCAAATATTGGGAGAACAATTACACATTCTGAAAGAGATTATTTCCTTACTCGTATGTGTGAAGTGATATAATAGGTTATACAAAAAAATATCAAACATTGGCTCTTGTATAAAAAATATCAAATATGAATGAAATAAACACAAGAGATAATAGAAAAATTACTTCCATTTCCCAGTTGCTTCATTCAACATTAAAAGTATGTAAAGTGTATCAAACTCCAACAAATCTATCACTATCTACACAAAACACAGCAATGAAGAAATCTTTTATTTATAACCTATCTCCTACAAATAATAGTGGACCCAAAAGAACAATTCTATGTGGCTAAAAGATGACCAAGTATAAATATTTGTGTGATTTTTCCAATCTAAATGGATATTAAGGGCATATATAAACCTAAGAAAAGCTGTCCACTACCAAAATTGGATGAGTTCAAAGAGAAGATTCCAACTGATACCACAAAGTTACCTTAAGAAGCAACTTGGGAAGTTCTTTTTCAACAACCATATTCTGTAAAGAGAAGTTAGAACACAAACTTCTCTCACCAATTCTGAAGCTGAGAAGTAATGCTTTTCTCAACAGGATGGTATTGTGTGTGTAGGAATCTCTGAGCTTTCTCAGAACCAGGCTGCTCAAGCCATTTGTCATATAAGCTGTTTACAATGGGATTATTGAATGGTTCTGCTTCCATGACCTAACATACATAGAAATATTATCATTCACTGCTAAGAATAATTTTTGAACTGTTGAAAGGAGAAAAAAGAGAATATACTCCAGTGAGATCATTCACATTTCAGAAACTAAATGATTTGAAGCAAGAATCAATTAATTTTTGTACAGTAAAAAACAAAATCAAATATAGCCTTCCACAGCCATATCAGAAAAAAACATCATTTTCAATATCCGAAGGTTCGTTCTACAGTAACAATAATGAAGATAATAATGACCCACAATGAATTGCAGTGTGGAGAGACAGGGACAGAAAACATGGTAGACCAGTATATAATGGTCGGCATACAAGAGTGTTGGTCACCAGCACAAGTTAAGATCTACCCATTATCACGAGAACAAATCCGGACATCTTTTTTGTAAGTCTAACTTGTAAAGGAATGCTACTATACCTACCAGCTAATATGAGAGAATACTTACATTTTCCATGTAAACAGTTTCTACTGACTGACTTAATTCTTTTGGAGATTGCCCTGTCTTTGGTTTAATTTGACCTCCACCATTCAAACAACCTGCGCAAAATATGAGTATGATTGTTTAGTACTTAACCGGATTCCTAGACTTTTAAAAGAAAAAATATTCGAAACAAACAAAAGCCTGCAAAGTGAAATTTCCGATGAAGAAAAGACACTACCTGAAGGGCATGCCATGATTTCCAGGAAATGATAATCACATTTACCAATTTTAAGTTTCCGGACAACATTTTGAAGGTTCCGGAAACCATAACAGAGAGCAAACTTCAACACTGTTTCCCCCTCCACCTGCATAGACATTACTGCATGTCATTATATATAAGCAAGGTTCAACAGTCTTCAATTTATGTCAAGAATTACATCACAGGATGGCAGGATGCAGGGAGGGTGGAATCAACAATTATAGCTTCATATACTTGTAGAATGATGGCCTCAAGAAATAGAGGAACTTCTTTTTTGGTATAAATAAAGTGAGAAACTTAATAACTAGTCTACATGTAACTGCCCTTGGAAACTGTTGGAAATTTAGCTCATCTAGAAATGATCTTGAAAATCCACTCCAATTCATCATGCATAAAGATTCAACATTCTATATTTAGATGTTTGCATATCCTGAACTCTGTTAACAACCTTCCGATCCTCGGAAGCATAAAAATAACAGAAATTGTTCACAAGAACTTGCCTCCAGAGTAACTTCCTGGAAATCTGAATTCCTAATATTTCTGAAGTTCAAAGGGCCATCAATCTGTCTTCCAAAAAGTGTTTTAGCAGCATATCGGAAAATAGTTTCTGCATAACCTCCAGAACTTCCTCGGACCCCATAAAGGTAATCTTCTTCATTGATATTTGTCAACCTGAAGGAAGTCACCATATCTAAGTACCAGTTTGATGTACAGAAAAAATTAAACAGTGGAAGAAGTTTTTAATTTCTCACAGTCTATCCAAAGGAGATTCTTCTAAGCTTTTAAAATCAACATCTTTTAACTGTAAAATTGAAACCAAAAATATATTAGTTCACAAACTAGCTAAAAAAGTGAATGAAATCACAAAAATGAGATCGTGCATGGAAACTACTAACCTGAATCAATTCCAAAATCTCTCCAGTTGTCAACACCGAATCTACCTCTGCAATCATATTAACGTCACTCCGACGGTCTTCATCATGGGACTCCAATTGGAAAACAAAGTCATCCCTAGCAGCCTCAAGCTTTTTATCATAACAAGGCATAACGGTGACATGGTAAATCTCTTCTGGCCTGTCAAACAACAACACTAGCATTTATGCACATAACTGGAAATTTTGGCTTCTTACCATTTGCAGCATGCCAAAAAAAGTAGCACAACAATGTCATCATAAATTATAATCATGAGAAGAGATGACCCCATAACAATAATTAAACCTGTGTCCCTCCTTATAATAAAGTAAACAGGATAAATACTACAATTTTGAGTGAACATTCAACCTGAGTCCCATATCTTGGCATAAATAGTGCTTAATGATTGTTCCAATTGTTTGCTGGGGACTCTTTACTTTCGAAATGTTAGGAAGAACAAAGGACCCAAGTTGCTTTTCAGCATAGCATATCCAACCTGAAAAGTAAATGTTCACATCAATAACCAACTGGTTAGCATTTTCCCCTCCTACTTGTCTCCTCACTAAAAACTATTATACTCACTGCAAGTAAATTTTTCTATTATGGCTCCCTCTCCTCACTAAAAACCTTCCTTTTCCTTTCCTTTCCTTCCCCTCATAAATTTTTCTGCCCCCCCCCCCTCCTACTTGTCTCCTCTGATCATAAAATTTGTGCTGATCATAAAAACTATTATGGCTGAACTATATACCTGGGCATGCTGAAGCAATCATGGGTAGGCTTGACTTACTCCTCACATCATCAATTGATTGATTCTGTCTATACCTTGTCATGAATTCCATGCAAGATTCAACAAGTGTTAGGTCTCTACTGCAACTTGTATCAAAAATTGCCTTCACCCCCAGTGATTTAAAAAAACTTGTCAGTTTTTTGAAAACCTGAAATAGCAAAATTGTTACTCAAACCATGAGCAAAAGAAAGATGAAATTTATAGAAATGGGAAACTTATTAAAAAGCAAAAAACCAACTATGAAAGAAAGCAACATTTAGTGTCACCTGAAGCGGAGAAATGCCAAAATGAACTGCAAGTGACGCCCTTGACTGGGGAGAAAGTGACACAATGACAGCATTTCCTTTATTAACATTGGACAGAAACTCATCCAAACTTTGCTTCTCGAGCATAACTGTCTCCGCAGATGTTACACACCCACTGCATTATCATACAAACTTATTATATTTCCATATAGAACTCATACATTGACATTATAAACCAAAAGATTGCAGAACTACAGTGTATTTGGGCGGAGTGTATTTACAGAATTTTTAGCAGTACATTTCTACCCCAGAAATTTATTGGACAGGCTTGTCTTCTTAGCTTCAGATTGGAATTCTAATCATGGGTTTTTTGAGGTATTTTTAGGTTGGACTTGCAAGGAGACTGGATTGCTCTTTTTAAAGTGAAACAATTTGACACTCTCATGATTCCTTAATCCCAGTAGAGCCTAGTTATAAAGATTACCTCCTTCATTTCAAAACGCCTGTTGTGTTTTGATAAAAGTGTAGGGTAGGTACACTGGGTTTAAGAAGTATACAACATGTTTTTCTGTAAACATCTAACACAAAGTGTTAAAAGTCTAACACAAAGTTTTAGAGGTGCCAGTTGGGTTTAGGAGCAAGGTAATTCATCAAATTTCCACACCCAAAAAAATAGGGGTTTTTTCTCCTCACGCAGTACAATTGCTGTTTGATCCCTTGCAAGATTGTCCCAGGCATTAATAGCAGAAAATGTTACTGATTTATCTATTTTACAGCTAATTTTAGATAATATATGCGGTCACAGGTCACATCCTCATAGGTTGAAACTCGATACCACGACTCCATGTACGTACATGCATGTCCCTCTAACATTGAAAGAAACACAATTACAAAGCCTTTGCATGAAAAGACCTTCAAAGGTGAAGTCTTGTTAGAGTCCGCGAATAAGAATCATAATTTCAAATCACTCCACACTCCTAGTTTTTTTCTTTCAGCCTTTCCATTTTCCACAAATCCCCTGTGGCACACACAGAATCTTCAAAGAAAAGAAATAAAAAACACTAACCTGCATGCCAAGCAATCCTTGAGAGAAATTTTAACTGGTTCCGACTTCACTTGCTTGTTGGCAATTACAACCTACAATTACAACAATTAACAACAACAACAATCAAACCTTTATTTCACTAGGTGGGGTCAGCTACATAGACCGAATAACGTCGTAATGTTTTATCATAAACCATGTTCATTGATAGAAGATTGAGCTTTTAAGTCTTTCTTAATTATTTCCCCTATGAAAAAAACCCAATACATAAACCAATGCAATTTTCCTTTGAATTCAACATACCCCAACATCACCATCATAAAATTAAAAACTTTAACATAAATATAGAATAGAAAAAACACAATATAGAGTGTGATAGCTGAATCAATGGAAATACCTCTGGCTTGTGATCAGGTTTTGTAGCGTTTGATTTCAATCCCTTAAGAGATACTATGCATGCTTGAGACGGAGCTATGTAATCGTTGAGATCCCCAATACGAAGTGCAGCTGAGAATTTCTCTGACATATCTTTCTCTATTCGGTTGTGATAAACAATTTCTCTTGAGAAAACAGCGAAGGTAGCAATAACAAGTATCTTATAAAGGGTATCTGAAAAGTATAAAAAGTTAGGGTTTTGGAGAAAATTTGGATAGAGTCACAAAATTGGAGAATAGGTCAAAACAAGAAGAGTTAAGAAGAAGAAGGTGATAGCGTTTGCACGAGGATTCGAATTTGTTTAATGGTTGCAGAAATCAAAGATAAATAGATTGTGATGAGAAGGGTGAATAAGTTAGCTACTTTTAAATTCTCTTTAGAAGTCAATAATCTATAATCTACTAGCTACAACTTCTTTTGTGTACTGTTAAAATATTATTTTTACAAATAAACTAATTCATTTAGGATTTGTAGCTCTTCTTTTCGATAAGTATCATAGAAATCGAAACAACTTTATCATGAGAAGCAATACCTGAAAAAATGTAAATTGTATTGCTTTTGTAAAATTCTTTTCAATTTAGCTATATATAGCTATTATGTTTATTGTTTTAAAAAATATCCTCCCTGTTTGCAAAGGATTATTTAAGTATTATAATTTTTTATAAATATAAATATCTGAAAAGCTGACAAATCAAAATTTACCATCCATAAACTAATAATTGAATTAAAAGTCTTTTTTTGTTATAATATAGTTAATCAACTCCCCGATTAAATGAATTGGTGTTCGGGTGAGGACTCACTCTTCTTATTTAGCTAGATCATGATTAGATTTAAATGTTGTTGGATTTTATTAAGCCTAAGACTTGAGTTGGTACATGGTTAGTCATATTTGTATCTGCATATTCAGTCGTGTATATGATAAAAATAGTAAGACATTTTTATCCAAAATATAATTGATTCACTAATTGTTTCTATGCTATATCTATGCTACTTAATAAAGCCAAAACTTAATATAACTACATTATCATGGTATAATTAGTAATTTCCTATTTTACCCTTAATATCTTATAATTTCTACCAAAAAATCATATAATCCTATGTGTACTTAATGTATAATTTATAGTATCATATTAGTGTTCCTATATTTTCTATCATTAAATCCATTATTCATTAATTTATTATTCATTAATTTCCCAAGTTAGCATGTACCGTGAGGCCATAAAAACTTAAAAAAAAAATTCCAAGTAGTTATATTAGAAGTTAAACTTTTTATTCTATATTTAAACTTTTTGTTTTATATTTACATTGCAGTTACATTAATTTTTTATTATTATTTGTTTTATTTCTTCACATTTTGAAACTCAAGTTGTTTGAAAATATTTTATCTGGCAGTTTTCTTTCTTCTTCCACAAACTGGGAAGTAAAACTCATAACTTTTTCCACTACATACGCTTTTCTCTTTTCCATTATATACATTTTTTTGTTCCCATTTTTATTCTAGATACACTTTCATGTATATGTCATTCAATATTTTACTATCTTAAACGAAGTATGAACATGTCGCTACTACTACTCATCTTGGCTTGAAATATGTTTCATTAGAACAAATAATTTCTTCCAACTTTAAGGTATTTCTCATCTCTTCCAATTTTCCACTACATACACGTTTCCCTTCCCATTTTTATTCTACATACACCTTCCTGTATATGTCATTCAATATTTTACTATCTTAAACTAAGTATGAATATGTTGTTATTACTACTCCTCTTGGCTTGAAATTTTTTTTCATTAGAACAAATAATTTCTTCCAACTTTTAGGTATTTCTCACCTCTTCCATTTTTTCTCTATTCTATAAGCAATTTAAAATCTGTTAATAAGTTTTTACTACGTTCTAAATCTATATGTATATTTTGTCTAACTTTTTCAGCTATTTCTCATATTTTTCTTTTTTCTATGTTCTATAAATATATTAGTAGTAGCGGTCATAACAATGATTAATACAACTATTTGTATAAATTTTCACTATAATTATTTGTATGATAAGATTTAAAGTGAAAATTATTGTAAATGACTTATATTTTGATAACTATCATTTGACATGTAACTTTGATTCACTCAAATTAAAAGTCAATTACTACTTTGAGATATAATCCATCTATTTTCATTTTGAATCAAAATACTACTACCATTCTTTGTATTCAACTAAACAAGATGGTGTGCCAAAGAAGAATAAAACCTTGAAGATGTGTTCAGGTTGAAAGAAGAATAGAGCCTTGAAGATGGGTTTAGGTTGAAAGAAACATTTAGGAATAGGAATAGAGTTTTTGGAAGGAATTTGCCTCCTAATTGAATAAGTGATTATGGTTGAATGGAAGTTTACCTTTTATTGATAATGCCCCATAAAGATTTATTCAATGCATAATCCTCATAACTATTACACTATGTTCTATGTATCTAAATAAAAATTCAATGAAGGTTTATTTTTTTGTTGGTAGTGCCCCATAAATATTTATTCGATGCATAATCTCATAAATGTTTGACTATGTTCTATGTATCTAAATAAAATCACATATAATAACTCAACTGGTTATAAATATAATTTTTCTACGACGGTAAAAAATTTAAGAGCACTTATTGAATAAAAATGGTGAAATATTAGTATAATATTAAGATATGGAAAAAAGTTGTTTCTTCGTTTATAATTTTTATGTTTGTTTTCTTAAAAAAAATAGCAAAAGAGTCATAAGGGATAGTCATAACACAATTTTTATTCAACAAATTTGGGTTATGATGATATTTTCTTAATTTGTTTTCTTGAAAAATTAGCAAAAGAGTCATCAAGGATAGTCATAACACAATTTTTATTCAACAAATTTGGGTTATGATGATATTTTCTTAATTAATAATAATAATAATGTAGTTTAATTTCAACATGTTAATATCTTCATTACTTCATTATTAGTCTTTTATTTATTGCTACCTATGATATATGCACCATTTACAAAAAAATTAAATTAAAATAAAAAATGATTTCCATTTTGTTGTTGATAATTTAATCTTAGTATACTTATGAATTGTGGACATAATCCTTAATTTCAATTAAAACTTGAAACGTGACATAAAAAAAATCAGCTTATAAAATCTTAATCAACTCAAAATAAAATTTACATTGTTTAATTTAACTCTAAATTTTAAGTATTATATAACATATTATAAATTGCCTTAACCATACTTCAAGTTCTGATTAAATATAGTTCCAGTTATTGTGCACTTGAGTTATATGGTTTTTTATTATATGCATGAATCAAAAAACTGAAATCTACCTATTTGCTATATCCATGAATAAGTGTAGTGACCTACAACTTTTTTGTGCCTATATGTATTAACATATTTGTTCTCTACTTATTTAATTATAAAAACTTTTAAATTTCACAATTGGTTTTCTTAACATTGCTCATAAAACTCAAAAGTAGATATTTTTATTAGGAAATATACATTCAAAAGAATAAAAAACTTTACAATTATTTGTTTAATAACAAGTATCTATTAAGTTATTATTCCCAACTTTGGGATAAGGATGACAAAACCCTTAATTTTTACATACTATTTATACACATCCAATAACTAAGGTGAAGGAATATAACATGGGCATAGATTAAGGATGATAAGTAACAATGTCAAAANATTTATACACATCCAATAACTAAGGTGGAGGAATATAACATAGGCATAGATTAAGGATGATAAGTAACAATGTCAAAAAGGATAAAGGCACATAGTATGTAATGAAATAAACCAATTACACTATGGATATTTCTAATTAAAGTAGAAATATTCATCTTCTTATAATTTAGTTTTCATAGTTGCATACATACATCTTATACTTCATGTTTTATTATAGAAAATGGAGGTGGTAGCACCATCCAATTGAGTCTGAATTAAAAACACATTATTTTGCATTAAAATATATTGCCATATGCTTCCTTACCAAACTCTAGATTACAATAAGGATGAAAACAAGTCCAATAAAAATTTGAGTACACCAGTGTGTTCTACTTAACGTAATTTTATATACATCCATTTTTTTAAATTGAACAATTATCACAATCAAATATATTCAATTGCAAATTATAATATCTAACACAAATTATTATATTTGACATTTATAGTATGTTGAATACACATTACAAACGATAGGAAAGTGGGTTCACAGGCACGACAATGCCTGTCAACACGCTAGTATAAATAATTAACAAAATATCTACAAACATATTATTTTATATGTCAAATTATATATCAATAATATTAATAATATTGATAAAACTTTATCTAAAAGTGAAATGCATTATACTTAATCGGGTTTAGGATTGAGTTCAAAAGTTGGTATGGTCGAAATTTAGGGTTAGCTTAACCTATAGGACTAGATTCAATTCAAAAAAAATAATCCGATTACATTTATGATCAATTAAGGCTAGCTCACCCCTAACTTGGTGTATGTGTTGGAAACACCTTTAAGATTCTTATAAACTATTCAACAATCTCATTGAAGAAGAAGTAAACTAAAAACAAGATTTTGTTTTAAACAAGTCCCTAACTTAGTATCTTAGATTTGATAAGTCAACATGGGAACTGAAAACCATAACGGATCACCTTTTACCTTGAATTAGAAGAATCAATAGTTATTTGGAACCTTAAACCTTCCTTAAGGGTATAAACTCCAAGCTTCACTTAAAACTCAACTTCATGTTTGTATTATCCATGACCTGGCCTTCTAGCTAACCTTAAAAGAATTCCTACAATGCCCCAATATGCTTTCATTTTCTCAAGACAAATTGTTACACCATGGTAGGACTAGAAAATATCATTTCCATTAGGAGTTAGGATCTTCCCGTTAATAGAGAGACAAATTCATTCATCGTGTCTATATAAGATGTTAGGAGTTGACAAATACACTCATCTTTATAACCAATAAGGCTGTTAAGCATTCCCTTGCAATCAAAGAAACTATATAGGATGTTAGGAGTTGACAATATAAGTAACTATATCAAAGAACTATCAACTTTACTGCATCATTTAACAATTAATTACAAAACCAGTAACATATCCTGCATTTTCATATTACCAATATCATTCAACACTACATAGTACATATACACAAAGAGCCTTTGTAAGTTGCAGAAGTATTATTACATAGGCCAAGAAACTGTGGTGGTAAGTGACATGTTATTTAACATGAAGCAAAGGTAGTTGCTAACCTACCAAGATGTACTCTTGTTTTTGTTAGCACCATACAAACGGAAGAGAGTGAAAGCAGAAATACAAGACAAAACCACCATACTAAGACTAACTACAAAAGCACTTGCTATCCCTTCTCCAACTTGGTTGCAGAATTTCCCATACATGTCACATATCTTCATCCATTGCAGTTCTGGCTGGCCCAGCTTTGCAATTACGGCTGATTGCGCTGCGGCTGCCACTGCAGCCACTGTTATATATGCCATTACCTGCATAAATAGAAAGATTTTGCATTGTAGTATCTGTATTTTGATAACCAACTTAATTAAATTTTTATTACCTTATTCGATAAGCTGAAATAAGCTATATAAAAACTTGTCTTCATCAGCTTTTCTATTAAGCTTATTGTTAGGTAGAATGATAGAGTAGAACATGGGTTAGAAGTTGTTACTGTTAGTTTGGTATTGCTTATTTGGGTATTGGTTACAGTGTGATACTTTTTCTCAATGTATCAGATTGGCTACTCAATGAAAGATTTGCTCTTAATTATTTTCCTTTCTTTGGGTTTTGCCCTGTTTTGTAACAACTTTTAAAATAAGATAAAAAGAGCTTAAATAAATGTCATAGCTATTTTGGTTTTCCTAGCAGAAAACCGAAGTGAGTTTTGCCTCTACCAACATAGTTTTTCTATCCACACACCATATCATGCGCAATAAACTCAATTGTATCTACCAAATGTGTTGGACTTTAATTGGTTTTTTCTTAAGGCCATTCCAAACACCACTTATGTTATTGTTGTGGAGTACAGTTTCTTTCAGATCAGTCAATTATAAAATTAAACATAGAAGCCTTTATTTAATGAAGGTATAGAATAAGGTCACATCTACCATTCTCAACCACAAATTGAAGTTTCAACAACCAGGGGGTCCCAACCATGGTGTTAAGTATGGCTTATGGTGAATGACTCCACCACTTCTAACAACAACCAGGTATGGTCCTCTAAGAGAACGGTTGCGAGTTGAGTTGGTTTTTTAGGGTAATAGAGGAAATTGAAAGGCTTGAGAATCATGAAATACACTTGTGAGATGATTTTGAAGTCTTCTTATTCCCTTCATTCCCCTCCAAAACTCGTATCGAAAACAGACCCTGATGAGGTTCCACAATACCCGTTACCCTTGCTTGATGGGTCAAACTTGGTATCATTATGGCTTGATATTGTAATTTGAGCCTAAACTTCCACCAATATCCAAACTCTCCCTACTCTGATCCTGACATAGGGCATGCATGCAGAGAAGAGCATATAATACATAGCAGAATTAAATGTTTGAATTTATAGTTGATCAGATGAATCAATCAAACACTACCCTCTCTAATGATGGTTTCGCACAAGTAGTTAGATATGGATTCATTTTTCAACTTGGTTAATTTCATACTTTCAACTTTGTGCAATTTTCAATTTGTCACACTCATGAAGAAAACAATAAAATCTGATGTTCAAATATTGATTTTCAAATCACAAAGCTCTTAAAATGAACAAATAAATGTACCTGATCACCAGAAAAAATGGCCCAAGCCAAGGGCTTGCTGAAGAGTACACTTCCCCTAACCATACTTACAACACAACGCAGCCCTTGGATTAATGAGTATCCAGCAGCTACACCATTAGCAATTACCAGGAACCTGCAATGCATTGCCATAGCTATATCACCTATATGCAATCCAATATACCGAATTCGGCATAATCGAGTACTTTATAAAAGAAGTCTTGTAATAATGTAAAACATGACGAACTGCATAGAACTCAGTATTATGCACCAAAAGTGGTATCGTAAACTATGTAACTATGGTTTTGGCAAAGAAAAGAGAAGATTGAAGAACTTACACTAATGCCTTCATGTCTGTAAATTTAGCTTTCTTCTGAAATGAGAAAATTTCTTTGACTTGGGAATCAGTTACTATAAGCACAACTGCAAGAACTCCTAGACCAAGGATCAAAAACCTTAACACCAACTCAGTTATCCTAATTCTCTTATCAAATACTTTTGTGTTGTGATACACTGGCACAATTCCAGGACTAACACCTACACCCAAATAACTCATTCTTCTTCTCTCAAATCAACACTCAAAAACAAAAAAGAGTTTGCACAACAACAAAACCAATGATGAATACCAACAAAGACCTCTTAACTACTTATAATCTTATAGAGACACAAGACTGTTTTTACTTCGAATTTCCAAAAAAAAGAAAAAATGTATGCCTGTAAGAGTATCCGATATTTTTAATCATTATTGACTTTTAAATATAAATAATACATTTGAATAATAGATGATAGAGTGACTTTATATAAATATTTATAATGTATATACATATTAGGCACTTTCCAAAATAGGGATGGTGGAGCTTAATGCATGAGAGTGTGACAAGTGGTTATAGCTTGAGGCTGAGTGGACAGAGAGCATTTACATCATTAAATGGGTCTGCTCTAACTCTGGTTTTGCATTTAAGGACAAGTAAATGAAAAGAAATTGTGGTTTTTAGTGCTCCTTTTATTTATTTTTCTAGGAACAAGTAACAATTTCTTGTTCCCATAAAGGATTTGATAATGTGAGGAGGAAATTTTGTAGCGTGTTTCTGAGCATCATAAATTAAATTAATGTTTGTTTCGAGACCGTGCCTTAAAAGATAAGTAGCTATGGCTAAATCAACGATATAGATTTTTCTAGAGCATACATTAATTGCTGACGCAGGAACATGCAAGATATGTTATAAAACTTATGGGATTGAGTATTGTGGGAGTATTTTAAGAGTCAATATTGTACCAATAAAGTGTTGACCTAGTTGTATAAGATCTTATTAGATTTATAAAATGATTAAAATGTTATTGTTGGATAACACTTAGGGACATTGATACACCCTGAAAGAAATTAATTTCTTAAAATATTGTTTTCCTATTTGTTTAAAGGTTAAATAACAGCTAAAATGTTACAATGACTAATGATATATCTAAGAGTTTAAAACTTATGTATTGATAGTGTAAAAATTTTTACATTGTTAGTCCGTCATCTATTAATTTGTATTATTTTTGTTTGAGAGTCAGTGATGGTTAATAAATTAATGGTGAATGATTTACTAACAATGTATATATATTAAATCCTATATTTAAATATCTTGAAATCTTTCCAGGCAAATTTTTTTATTTTGAATTCTTACCATTAGGGTATTTATTGTATATTATTTAGTTTGTCCTTAATTCTGGTAATTTAAGGAAGGTGTGGTTCAATTAATGATGCCTTATTTCTTTTGTCTAGACCATACCAAAAATGATGGTAAAGAAAGACATGGGGTCTAGTTTTTACCACTCATCGTGGTAGAAATGTGCATGAAAAAAGAATTGAGAGTAAATTTGGTTATTGAAAACTTAAGCAAGATAAAAGTTGATGGTGTAGTAATCATTAACACCATTGATTAATTAGGATAGTGTGGTAGGAATTGCATGTGCATGAGATATCACATCTTACCAAATTCTGCATGTGTTTTCCTCATAAATAAAGAATTGAGAGTTCATACGCCATTGTGTATTGCAACCATACCAATGATAAATGTAGAAAAATTAAGCCTTGTTGTCCCACTACATATCAACTAATTCGTTCCACTAACTAGTAACTACACACATCATTTGCTTAATTTAGCATGAAAAATTGTAAGCCTATCATCAAAGTTTTAGTCTGCAAAGGTTCTCAATTTCCTAAAGAAAATAGAGAGGTTCAGTTGTATCAATCTCATTTAGGGATAGAACAATTTTAATATTTTATAAATGGACCTTTCATAGTAAAATGAAAATGACCAATGCGTTAATGAAATTAACCAAACCACATTTTCAATTTTCTCAATTAAATTGAGAGAGATGAATGAAAACATTAATAGTGTATGAGTTTTATATAGTGTCATTACATTATGTATTATTCATGTTTTATCATCCTTAACCATTCAAAAAAGTAATACAAATAAATGATGAATAATATAGCACATGTATCTACATCTATTACACTCGTATTTTAAACCATGCACTATTACATTATCATATTTAAAGGGAGTTATTTCATCATGCCTTATAATGTACTTTAGGGTAGAGGGTGGGAAGGTGTACAAAGTGGAGGGCCCTTGGGACGCGTGGTGAGTTGAAATGAGTAGAAAGTGTACATGACTCACATTCAAACATGAGGGCCTCTAAGTCCATGCCTTTTGGGAGGCTATCCTTCAAGTTCAAGGCACATGCATTGCTCTTGCTCTAAAATGAATTCCACTTTCAGGCCTTAGAGTCAAAAGACATTTATTATCTATATAACAAAAAAAAAAGCTTTTTAGTGACACATGTCACCATCTCCTTAACTTAAGTTTTTTGTCATGTCATCATTGACACATAATGTCATCATTGACACATGTCACCATTTTCTTAACTTCCCCCCTCCAAAATGCCCAGATATTCTTATAATGAACTCTTACACACTATATCTTTCTTCTGCTATCTTAATATAAATATATGTGAGAATAGATTGTCCAAAGAATAGTCTATTTTCATCAAATTAATCTTTCATCTCTCTACTATGATTTCATTTCAATTTACTTCTTAGTTTTCTTCTCTATTCTTATTTCAATTTACTTCTTAATCTTCTCTTCTTTTGAAACTCACAGATTACTTCTCCTATATTTTTTTCATTTTTATTAGACAGATCTAATCTTTTCCATAATCAAACGAGGTATGATTTTTATCAAATTAATCTTTCATTTCTCTACTCTTATTTCATTTCAATTTACTTCTTAATTTTCTTCTCTATTCTTATTTCAATTTACTTCTTAATATTCTCTTCTTTTGAAACTCACAAACTACTTCTCCTACATTTTTTATTTTGATTAGACAGATCTAATCTCTTCCATCACCAAACGAGGTATAATTTTATAGTTATTTCACTTTTTTATTACTTTATCATTCATGAATTATCTATCGAGATGTTCATTGATAGATATAATTTTATTTCATATTTTACCAATCAAAGAGATAAAAGCCTTAAAAGGAAAAAAAACTGATATAATTTTGAACATATTTTGATTCTTACAATTATCATTCGGGTTTATCCACACTTACTAAAGTTCTAGATCCGATCAAAAACATGTTTCAGTGTT
>NC_032027.1:13532392-13582403 GCF_001865875.1 Lupinus angustifolius | reverse complement strand
TCCTGATAAGCCATTTTGTCATTTTTTGTTATGACTTTCTTCTATATTATTTGGAAGTTTCAAATTGTATAATTGATTTGATTTATATTTTGATTAAATTATTTATGATTCGCTAATTTTAAGCAATGCTCATTATGGATATAAATTTGCATAACTGTAAATAATTAATTTGCGAAAACTTAATAATGAGGCTACAAATATATGGTAGAAATTGTCTTCCTCTTTTCAATTAGTCATATAATGAATTATGATAATACAATTCGAACTCCCTTAAAAAATATCTGACAATGAATTTATTTCAAAATAATGATTTTAATACTAATTATTAAAAAAGATCTTAAAACGTTTGCAATTAATATTAACTTATTCAATTTAAAACTCAAATAGTAGGAATTCAATCTTATTAAAATATTCTCAATTACTATCATCTAATTATTTTTAAATTTTAAAATGCTAAATAGGATATATAGTAATTGCACATTTAAATAGTATAACTTAAAACGTTCTCAATTAATATTATTTAATCATTTTTTAATACTTAAATAAGATGAGTCTTTTCAATTAGTCATATAATGAGTTATGATATTACAATTAATAAGGAAATATGTTGATATTCTAACTCCCTTAAAAAATATTTGACCATGAATTTATTTCAAAATAATGATTTTAATACTAATTATTAAAAAAAATCTTAAAACGTTTGCAATTAATATTATTTAATTATTTTTAAAACTGAAATAGTAGTAATTCAATCTTATTCAAACATTCTCAATTACTATCATCTAATTATTTTTAAATTTTAGAACGCTAAATAGGATATATAGTAATTGCACATTTAAATAGTAAATCTTAAAACGTTCTCAATTAATATTATTTAATCATTTTTTAATACTTAAATAATAGGAATCGATTTTTACTATAATATAATGAGTTATGGTATTACAATTATTAAGGAAAAATATATTGATATTCTACCTCGCTTAAAAAATAATAGACAATGAATTTAGTTCAAAATAATCATTTGTAATACTAATTATTTAAATAGATCTTAAAACGCTTTCAATTAATATTATTTGATTTTTTTATTATTTAATTATTTTTAAAACTCGAATAGTAGGAATTCAATCTTATTAAAACATTCTCAATTAATATCATCTAATCATTTTTTAACTTTAAAATGCTAAATAAGTTATGTCATAATTATACATTTAGATAGTAGATCTTAAAATGTTCTCAATTAATATCATTTAATTATTTTTTAAAACTTAAATCAGAGGAATCTATTGTTACTATTAATAGAATTAGTTATGATATTAATATTAATAAGTAAATTTGTTCATAGAATGAATCTATTGTTACTATTAATAGAATAAGTTATTATATTAAAATTAAATAATAAAATAATTAAATAATATTCTATTTCGCTTAAAAAAATAGACAATGAATTTATTTTAAAATAATAATTTTTAATAATAATTATTTAAAAGATCTTAAGATATTTTCATTTAATACTGTTTATTATTTTTAAAACTGAAATAGTAGGAATTCAATCTTATTAAAACATTCTCATTTAATATCATCTAATCATTTTTTAAATTTGAAAACGTTAAATAGGATATGTCGTAATTGCACATTTCGATAGTAGATCCTAAAACATTATCAATTAATATCATTTGATCATTTTTTAAAATATAAGTAGGAGAAATCTATTGTTACTATTAATAGAATGAGTTATGATATTACAATTAATAAGTAAAATTGTGGATATTATTTCAAAATAATCATTTTTAATATTAATTATTTAAAAAGATCTTAAAACATTTTCAATTAATATTATTTAATTATTTTTAAAATTGAAATAGTAGGAATTTAATCTTATCAAAACATTCTCGATTAATATCATCTAATCATTTTTAAAATTTTAAAACACTAAATAGGATATGTAATAATTGCACATTTAAATAAATGACAATGAATTTATTTCAAAATAATCATTTCAATACTAATTATTTAAATATATTTTAAAACGTTATCAAATAATATTTTTAATTATTTTTATAACTTAAATAGTAGGAATTCAATCTTATTAAAATATTCTCACTAAATATCTTCTAATCATTTTTTCAATTTCAAAATGTTACATGGAATAAGTAGGAATTACACATTTAAATGGTAGATGTTAAACTTTCTCAATTAATAGCATTTAATCATTTTTAAAACTTAAATAGTAGGAATCTATTATTATTATTAATAGAATGAGTTATGATATTACAATTAATAAAGAATTTTTTTGGTATTCTATTTCACTTAAAAAATAATAGTTTAATAATAATTATTTAAATAGATCTTAAAGTTTTCTCAATTAATATTAATTAATTATTTTTAAAACTTAAATAGTAGGAATTCAATCTTATTAAAATATTCTCAATTAATATCATCTATCTTTTTTTAAATTTTAAAATGTTAAATATAATGCATTTAATTAGTTGATCTTTTGTTATTATTAATAGAATGAGATATGATACACAATTTATAATGAATTCTATTGATATTCTACATTGCTGCTTGAAAAATGATAGACAACAAATTTATTTCAAAATAATCATTTGTAATACTGGTAATTATTTAAATAGATCTTAAAATATTCTCGATTAATATTATTTAATTATTTTTAAAACTTAAATAGTAGGAATTCAATCCTATTACTAATAAATGAGCTATGATATCATAAATAAGCTAAAAATAATAATATTATATCCATTATATGATTATTTTTTATTATTATTGCAACTATGTATATTAATACTTTTTTATATTTTTATTTATGAATTTGTTCATATCACAAAGAAAATAGAGAATTGCCTAAATGAGTAATATTTTTTAGAATTAATTTTATTGTGATAATAAAAGAGTTACATTTGTCTAAAATTTATTTATGGCTTAAAAATAATTATTTGATTTGATTTGATTTGATTATGATAACGAATGGATTTATTTTATATTTATTTCTTGATTTATTTTTGATTAATTAATTTCACATATACTCATTATAGATATAAATTTGAGACAATGCTCATCATGTATATATTTTTTGATAATGAATTGTGTTTAATTTCTTTCAAAGCATGTTGAAAAGTTCACTAAAATATAACATAATAGAGGTTGACACTGTTCTTTAAACTTATATATTTTTATTTTCTCATTTGAGTTTGTTTCAAAATGTTATCTTTTATTTTGTCTAAGAAATATAATTAATGTCGTTCGTTGAAGTTCAGTACTTTTATTGATAAAAATGTAATCATTTTATAAAATTGGACTTGCATCAGTAATATGGGTGAAACATGTGATCTTAATAATGCGAATGTACATGTAACATATGTGTTTTAACTATACAAATGTACGATTAATATATGTATTCTTAGCAATGTGAATGTGCGAGTAACATATGTGTTTGAACCATTAAAATGTATGAGTCACATGTTTGTTCTTAACAATATGAATGCACAGATAACATGTATGTTCTTAATCATGTGAATGCACATGTAATATGTACATTCTTAACCATGCGGCAAAATTTACGGCCTGTGCAAATGCACGTGTAACTTTCTAGTTATAAGAGATAATGAGCTCTCTTCAGTCTTCTAAGATAATTGACGAGTAGTCTAATAAATATTTAAACTATGCCTAAGAAAATTAGACATCCAATAATAATAGGTGAGAACCATGAGTTCAAATCCTGAAAGCATCATCTCTTCATTTCGAAGGAAGGATTAGCATACATATACTATCGTCTGATGCTACTAAATGAAAACCTCATGCATGAGATTAGGGCTAGAAACGAGTCGAACCAGAGTTCAGCTCGGTTCAGCTCGATAAAGATTGATTCAGCTTGAAACTCGACTCGAGTTCGATACGAGTTATTTTTTTAGCTCAGTTCGGCTCGGTTAAAGTTCGCGAACTGTTCGGCTTAATTTGAATTGATTCATTAACTCAAGTAATTAATTATTTTGAATGAAATATTATTTATATATATAAATATAATCTTGTTTATATATATAATAGTAATAAATATAAAAAATAATGCATCAATCATAATAAACATAAAAATTAGTTATATATATATATATATTAATTCAGTTCATGAATTAACGAGTCGAACTGTATCCAACTCAAGTTTGGCTCGTTTATTTAACAAGTTAATTCTCAGCTCAAATTCGACCCATTTGATTCATGAATCAAGTTTCTTGAGCTAAAAAACGAATTGAGTTTTAAATAAATATCAAATTTGCTTGGTTCATTGTCAGCCCTACATGGAATAGATGTGTATATAATGAGGTGTTTTCCAATAAAATAAGGCCTGGGAGCTCAGAGAACCACCCCACCACTTTGCATATCCAAATTGTTAACTCCTCTCCTCTAGGCCCAACCCAAAAGGAACATAGGCCGAATAGCAGTGGTGGGACCCCTACAGTCACGGAAATGGAAATTATAAATATTGCTTGACTAGGATAATCAAAAGACACCGAATAGAATATAAAAAGAATCAGTGAAATATATATATATTAATATTGTAAATATTTATATATAATTAGTTTATCATTTATTTTTATTTAAAAGTTATTTTTAATTAAAAATGAATAGTAGACGACACAATAATAGTATAAAATTATTTTATATTGTCAATATATATATTTTTTCACAAAAAAAGTACACCTAGATATATATTTCAAATTTACATACGATATATTTATTTCAAATTTACATTTTAACACATTTGATAATAAAAGTGTATTATCAACATATATGTTAAATACAAATGTAAAATTCAGAGATCATGCGTTTCACAACTTGCCAGGGTTTGACCCATATAAATTGGTCCACACTTTTTGTCCCACACTTTTGTGTCACTCCATATATAAGGAAATGGAGATATGATTGATCAAAATAATATTTAATGATTATAATTTTAAATTAAATAATTTAAAAAAAAAGTAATCGTACATAGAATGATACAAAAAATGAAACAACAAATATGCTCGCAATTAAACTCTATGGTCTATATGGTATATGTCGTTAAATTCGATTATTAGCATGTATTATTAATATAATTATTCATTCTTCATGTACTAAAAGATAAACTGTTAAATATTTAGCAAGAACTGATACATTAAACAGACCACAAATAAGTGAAATAATAGATAGGTTCAAAGAGCATAGCTCTCAAATGTTTTTCTAAGCTTATTTGTACATCAAATTCATATAAACTTTCTTTTTAGAAAAATAAAATAAACATTCCAGTTTTGAAACTGTAGGCCTCACAAATATAGTTTCCTAGGAGAAGGAAAAAAACTAAGACTATAGTAGAAAGTAGAAACTCTCACTTTCAACATTTTTCCAAAGCTTGACACCTCCAGCAACGATTCTACCTTTTCTTTCTCACATTTTAGTGTTTTGGTTTATAAATGGTGTCTAATTTGTGTCCCTTCATTCTTCTCTCGTGTCATCAGATAACAATGGAACTCTCCAATAGTTGGAGGCTCCAATCACAATCTGATCCAACAAGAGCAAAATATGGTATCATTAGAGTCCTATTTTTTTTCTTCCAATGAAATAAAATAAAATCATATTTCATTTTATTTTATCCTATTTTGATGAATCATTCAAGCAATGGAATGTACTATCATTTGATTTGCTTTATTCTATCCATTTCTACCAATCTAGCCACAAGGATCAATTATTCTGTGGCGTAGATCAAATTAGTTATCTTATGTAATAATTGTTTCTAATTAAGGTTCTTGTTTTAGAAATCTTTGTACAAATAAATCAAGTTTGAGAATCCAGATGACTCATTTGCCAAGCAAGCTAACATGTACAATAAAGTAGTAAATAGTAGGAATGACAAACAAAAAAGTGATTCTTTTTAACCTGTAAATACCACATCTTATTTCTTCTTTCCTCCAATAAAATATGCTATATCAATTGAATGAGTCGGGTTAGGTGTATCATAAAACCTAGCATAAGCAAAGCTTTTACATGTTGCCAACACACTATACAAACCTAAACATTGAAAAACCATATCACAACGGTACATATCTATTGTTCTATATCTTATCCTAAATTATATCCTGACCCAATAGTAATAAGAAAACAGTAATAATAATAAATATAAAAATTCTGTAATTGACATAATATATTTTATTAGTGTGGAATATGATTTAGGACATAAGATCTTTGTTCTTCGCAACTAAGCTTTGCATGCTTTCCAAGAAAGTGGTTCCTCATGTTCAACCTACTCTCAATTAGGTTTTGTAAAAGAATGCTAATGAGGTCCTCATGCTTTTGTTACCATGCATGTTGCATGTACAAGCATCCTTAACAGTTCCTAGCCTTTTGTCTTCTTATTTATTCACATAAGTCCCTATGATCTGCACCTATCAATTTTCTTAACAAACCTAGACTTCTCCTTTTTTTGCAATGGTTATCAAGTGTTTGTTTATGCTTTTTTTCCTTCTTGGATTTGCAGAATCACAATCTTCTATTCACCCCTTTAACCATACTGATTTACAAGCAGCAATAGGGGACATGAGATCAAAATCATACTATGGTTTTGCAATGCTTTTGCAAATGCTGAATGGAACATCAGTGGAACCAACTAGGGAGTTAACTTTTTTCATGCCAGATGATAGAGAATTATCATCTTCTGCCATTTCAGCTGATCAAATTGAAGAGTTCTTACTCAAACATGCTATTCCTATGCCTTTATATTACAATGACTTATCTCATTTTCCAACTGGTACTCTTGTTCCATCAGGGTTAAACTCCAAAATGATGAGGATTCATAACCGAGGGAGGGGTGATTTCTTTGTTAATAATGCTCAAATCGTTTCATCTAATGTTTGCTTGAGCTCTGAGATTAAATGCCATGGAATTGATGCAATAATTGAATATGAGAGTACTTGAGAATACATCATATTATGTAGAGGGATAATAGCATCCTTCATGTGCAAGAAACAGTGTTCCAATATTGGAAAGGACTACTGCAATGTCCTAACTCCTCATACATCTTTGAGTTGTTTCATATTTATATCACAGAAATAAAACTGTTACTATGTTTCAATTTGTTTATTCTGATTTCTTGGTCCTTATTTTATTTATGAGATTAATATATATATATATATATATATAAAGTTTTTATATCGTCATTGTGTTATTTGTTATTTATGCATATTAAGAATTAATAATTATTAATATATGAATGATAAATAAGGTATTAACGATGTAATAAAATCTAAAAATTTTAGTAGACAGACTAGTCTTTTGGTGCTATATTGTTAAAGTTGATGAAGGAGTTTGATTTGATAAGAAAAGGATTTGGATGCATAAAATGCATTATAATTTGGACTGCCATTTTTAATGAGTTAAAATCTTCATTCCTTTATAGAAGAACATGAAATTTTAATCAAACTAAAGGAAAAAAGTAATGGTAAAAAAAAAAGAAATTCAAATCTATGAACTATTAGTATGCATAGATAGTCAGTCACATGCTCATTTTCTAAGGAAATGCAATTTTTCTTATTAACAAAACCTTATTTATGTATAACAGAATTCAAGGATTTTCCATTTCTTGTATGCAAACTCATTTATTCTTTAACATGGAAATCTTGTTGCACTCCTATATGTCCTTTATTCTCTCTATTTTGAGTTTAAATTCCTACTCACTTTTGAGGACCTGAAATTGCAATTTTTGCACGAAACCCTAGGAAAAAAGGCTTGAATTTTCTCAGAGTTCAGAAGTTATAATAGGTTTATGATTTATAAATTTTTATTATTAAAAATAATTTAAAATCTAAATAATTAGTTTTATTGTGTTATGTGTAATTAATTCTAATGTAAACCATGAAATAGATGAGATCTATGGAATTGAAAAAATGTGGTTCTGTTATAATGAATGTTAAATGTAAAAATTAACACTTTAATTCTAAATACTAGCTTTATACATTCATATTTAGAAATTCGATAAATTATTGCATTAATCCTTTGATTTGAGTTTCCATGACATTTCAAGGACCTAAAAGGAGTAAAAATGAGCAAGAATTGATGTTTATTAGTCAAACATCGATGAAGGCCACAGTCAGCTAACATGTTGTCAGCCTAGAGTCGCGTCGAACGTAGTCGCGTTGAGCGCATGATACGCGCCAAGAGCAGCTTGTCCACATGAAGTATCAGGTTGGACGAAGAGGCTACGCTCAGCGCACTGCCCATAAGCCCAACGCCAGTGCAAAAATTCAGATTCATAAAAGGGGATCAAAAAAGCTGAAGGGGATCAATTTTTAGTTCCCATACTATCTTTAGGTAAAACTAAGATGTTTTCAATTTCTCGTAGTCCTTAGGCTAGTATAGGTTGGAAATGAGATGTAAAGGTAAGGAAGTGTGGTTGATGGAGTTGATGTATGCTCATAGAGGAGGTATCACTTCTCTTTGGATTGTAATTGTTTACATCCTTCTTATCGTTGTATGAAAATGTTTGACTAAGTTCCTCATTTGATGGGATTGATTGTAATATTCATTTAATGTGGCTTTTAGAATTGATTTACGTTAATGTGAAGTATTAATTTCAATGAATTATATTGTTGCGCTTAATGCTTATTTTGTGAATGACGATTCTCTAAATTTGATTTTCGAAATGAACTCATGGAGCGAGAAATTATAGTTCCATAGCCTAACACATGTAATTCATCTTTTTTGTATAATGCTAGACGTAGTTTTATGCTTAATTGTCACATGTGTGCTTATATTCATATGATGATTGGTAAAATTGTGGTTGTTTGCACTTAACTCAACTACACATGCATTGACTATTATAGGGGTCATAATTCTTAATCCTGCGTGTGAAGTTGTTAGATATAAAGCTTTATTGCGTAAGTTGCTAAATTGACTAAGACATTAACTATTATTGATTTTGAGGTCCATTATTGTATAAAAATAATTCTTGAATTATTCCAACATCTTTATTTCATAGCATTTTAAGTGTTTACAAATACAAACCACCCACAAACCTTTGAAAATAGTTTAGGATAATAATTTAATTATTAAAATACTATATTTAGTGAGTCTTTATGGATACAAAACTCCTTACTATATGATTGTTCGTGATACCATTTGGCCATTTCAATACCAATTTAATGACGGGCAATGAACCATTTAATATCGGTTCAATTGACACTTCCACAAATTCAAGAATTGTTTAAACCGAACTTTATATAAAATACATTTTCATTATTTCGTATAAAGTATGAGAGTAAAAAAAATATCATATTGACTATTTTCATATAAATTATTTTATTATTGCATCATTTTCATTTTACTAATTTTTTTAACCAAATTTACATATTTTGGTTTATCTAAACAAATATACAACATGAATTTTGTATTAAATTGGTGCTTGCTTAAGGGTAACATTAACTATATTTAGCAGTGTTCAGCTTCAGAAGACAGTTCACACCCGAACTGTCTCAAACTAAGATTTGCAAGATATATCAATGGGTCACAATTAATTGGAACTACTTAGGCTTGAAATGCCAGTTGGCACCAAAGAATAATGAAACTTCAACCACCATAAGTTACCAAAATTGTATATTATTTTTTACAACCCAGACAAATTTGATTCTTTCTATTTATATATTTATATGCTAGGACAAGTAAAAGCTAAAAAACGTGGTACCAAATTAATCAAACAAAAAAGGTGTTCCACGTGAGTTGATTAAGCTTTTGTTGCAGGAATAATTGAAGGCATAAAATTAATTCTTTGTTTTTTTGTCATTATCTTGGGGTATGTGGCTTAGGCTCAAATATTAGGTCTCAGCGTGACTTGACTCTAACGGGGAAAATAAGCAAAAAGTATCTGATTATTTGCATTGTTTCCACATTTGTGACGCACACAATTATGTCAATTACAATGCTTACATTAGTGTCTGTCTTTTTCAATGATGAGGGTTCTCCACTTTACCAATAATTCTAAATGAACGGCGAATCCCTAGAAAGGACCTTATCATTGGACCAAAAAGAAAGAAAATGAGCTCCTAATACTTTGCTCTTACATATATTACATAAGCAATTTCATTCTAATGGATGAAAGATCTTCTTCTAATACCAGAGAATAATATAATAGAAGTAAAAAAAATATTATAATACTTTTATTCTTTAGATATAAATCTAATGATATTTTTATTCTGATAAAATTAAAGAAACTTAAAAGCAACAACTTTCTTATGGAGAAATCGTTCTCCACTTTAATTATCTCAATATTAATTAGTTTTTTCACTCTAACTATCAAACCATTTTATAATTTCCATTTTTTATTAATGGTGGAACTCGAACTCACAACCTTCTACATTTCATTTCTTATCTTCACTATCAAACCACCTTGTGACTCTCTTCTCCGATTATTGTTTGGTGTTGCTTTTCCTATTTGTACAAAGAGATAAAGAATTCCTTAGTTGGCTGCGTTATTGGTTGCCACTTTTGAGAGGCAACTTGGCATTTAAATGCTTAAAGCTGATAGTGATATACAAAAACTTATATGGTTTTGGACCAATACTCTTAACCATATTTACATTATGGTTTAGAATAAACTTATTAAATTTTAAGTTATAAACTAATTACTAATGGTGGAAATATGATTGGAATAATGGTTATAGACCATATAATAATTTCTTGTGATATTCTCTTTTATTCATAAACTTCAGAAATTATTAATACGATTAATATCTGAATATTGACCAAAACATGGATGAGAAAATTTGCACTGAACTGCAATTACCTTCTTACTTTATAAATGATCTGTTGGATTCATTCGTCTTCCATGTCCACCATGTCTCAGCCAAGTGAGACACCATGTCTTGAACCAAAACCTTAAGGTATTAGTTTTATGGGTCTTTCCTTCTTATAAACTTTTTCATTCCTCCCCGCATATCCAATGTGGGACTTCACACTTGAATAAACCCAACAAAATTGTTTTTTTGCGATTATGAGTTAAGTTTTACACAAGAGAAAAGAAAATGGAAGATTTGACAATCATAAAATATACTTATGAGCTCTGAATCATTTTCATTCATTTTGTTTTCCTCCAAAACTGAAATCGTAAATGAAACATTATGCTATGTTTGAGAGTTATGAGGGAAATGAAATGAAATGGATGAAAGAGCTAGGAATAGGAAGGAAGGGAAGATGAAAGGAAGACAATCATCCCCTTGATTGAGAGTATGAACTTTAGATGGTGAAAGTAAACTAATGATAATGTTAAAATATTTTTTAATTTTCTCTTAAAAATGATAAATGAACAGTAGTATATAATTATATAATTTTACTAAAATTATTTATGTATTTTTATATTTTGTCTCCAGAAAAACTTCAAATTGAATAAACTATAAAAATAAATACATAAAGGTTTTAGGGTATGAGAAACCTCTAAAACATTCTCCTCCCTCCTTCATCCAACTTCCAAATAAATTGGAGACATTCTAAAGTCATCAATTTTCTTCATTTTCCTCCAAAATTACACTCCTAAACAAAGTCTTGTGGTTCCAATCTGACTAGCTCACATTATGCAAGAATTGATATTTAACAACACACATTCAACAACGTTTATGTATTGAAGACTGTTAAATGTAATGCAAAAGATAATTAACTGCGTTCATTGAAGAAAGTGTTGTTAAATGTGTTAGCTTTAACAACGCTTATTGAAGAAAACGCTCTTAAATGTCATATCTCATATATTTAACAACACTTCTTCTGTAAGCGTTGTTAAATGTGTTATCTTTAACAATGTTTATTGAAGTCAACATTGTTAAAGTTGTTATCTTTAAAAGCGTTTATTGAAACAAACGTTGTTAAAGATCATACATTCATATATTTAACAACACTTCTTCAGTGAGCACAATTAAAGATTATACATTCACATAAATGTTTGTTTTAGTGAGCGGAAATCTTTTTAAATTCAAAAACAAAATCTCACACACAATAATACACATATCACTCAGTTTATTATTTCTCTTACTTTTCTTCTTCTCCATGACTTACATTTTTTTCTCTTTTGTTTTTAGTTTCTCTCTTTAAGCAAATTATCGATTTTTTATTTTTCTCTTCAATCATAAGGTAAATCGTTATCTTATTTTAGAACACATAGTCTGAGTATAATGACAAATATAATTTCTCAATTGTTGCTAATTTTGTAATTTTTTTCATAACTTTTGCAATTTGTTTAGAGATACCATTTTTTAGTTGTATTTGCAGCTTGCATTGATCATTGAGGAACACATGAACATTTTGTAAGGACTTGCACATTGGAGAAGAAAGAATGAATAATTTGCTTAAGATCTCATTATCAGATGTTATTTTATAATATTGGAATCTGCTAAGGTTGAATGTAGTTGGAGTTGTTGGTGATTTAACAAATCTATTGTAAATGTGGTGGAGTTGGACATGTTTGTCATATGTTTGATAGAGATATTGTTTTATTTAGAAATTAGACATTTAACAACGCTTGCTTTAGTGAACGCTGTTAAATGTCTACTTCTACGATGCTTCAAAAAAGTTGTTGAATTCAACCTTATATAGTATTGCGCTCACGTAGAAAGTATCTCAAAAGCGATGTTAAATGACAAATTTAAACATTGTTGTTTTGCTATTATAAAAATGTTTGTCCTATCAAATTAAAACGTTATCTAAACTCACACGAGAATAACATCCAAAAAAAATTGTGCTCATTCTGATCTCCAACTAAGATGGCGAATACCTATTGTCCTATTCTAATAGCTGGAATTGTGATATCTACTAGTGAGTTAAAGGAAAATATGGTTAGGAATATAAAGTCTAGGTGCTTGACTGGGATGGGGAGAGTAATATCACAATAAAGTCTTTGTTTATTGGATTGTTTTACGGGGTCCTGCTACACTGAATTCCATGTCTAATTTAATTTTTAATATGAACTTCATCGAATAAAAAAATATGTTACTATTGTTCATTTGTTTGAGCGTTTATATTGATGAGATTTGTCCATTTATTTTTGATGATCACTTGATTTTTTTTTTCTATTGAAAAGATCCCTTATAGAGTCGCTGAGATACGTATTTAAATTGACAAATAGACAAAAATAAATTTCTATAACTCAAAATATGAAATCTTTAATACTGTCGTTGCTTGGCATACATTAGCACAGCCTTATATTAATTAACTATTATAGCAAAAATAAAAATAATTAGATATAATTAAAATAAAAAGAGTAATGATTCTCGTGACATGTTTATTTATTTTATTTTTGAGCCCAAATTCTTGGTACACCTCTTAGGGAGAGCATAATCCAGTTGCCAGCATTCCTGCATTTAGAGAGAGCTTCTTGGAATCTTGGCCTAACATAATGAGATAAAATGGTCATTTTAAAATTAAGACAACTATTGAAATTTTAATTATTTTTAATCAATAAACAATATAAACTTATAGTCTAAACAAAAAAAACTATATGAACTTGTAATTTTAACTGAGTTGCAATATAAGTAAAATAGTATTGTCCTGCTTGTCTGGCTTGGAGAAAATAAATTACAGTCACTGTCAGTTTCTGATTCACAAGCCTAGTCTTAAGAAAATAAGGAAACCTTAAAAGTCTAGAAAAAATAATGCCCAAGCCCCAAGTGGGTAAAGTCCATTCTACAAACACATGCTACATTGATTAATACCACTAGAATTTGAATGAAAACTTGAATTTACTTAACCAATCAACTCTATAATACTTATCCACCATTTGTAATACTATATTTTAAATAGCACATGATCTAAAGCCTAACTAAGTGTAAACGGCAACCCTACATGAGAGACTCTCATTTAGTATTGTTTAGAAAGAATATGTATACTCAATCTTATTCTATAAACTCAAGACTATTTTTAGGATTTAAACTCATCTAGCTCATGGTTATCATTAATAGGGGTGAGCATGAACCAGATTGAATGAGTTAAGGCTTGTCTCTTACTTGACTCTAAATGTTGGTCGGGTCATTTTTTTGAACTCAGACCGACCCTAAACCTGAAACTAACCCTATCCAAAATATCAATCAAATTAGCCTTTAAACCTGAACTCGACGTTGGACCCGATTAAATATAATATATACTCATTTTAGATAAAGTTTTATCAATATTATTTATTATTATGAATATGTAATTTGACATATAAAATGATATAGGTATACATATTATTAATCATATATATAATGAAAATAATTAGAGAATCAATGATACTTTCGACAAAAAATGTGTCATTATTCTATATACATTTGAATAAAGATACATACAAATATGATGAATGAGTGACTATATGATAGGTCTGGTCAGGTTAAGTTTGGTCTCTACCCAACCCTAAATATTTACTGAGTCTAATTTTTGAACTCGAATCCAGACCAATAAGACCTAACTCTATTCGAATCTAAATATGATCGGATCATACTGAATAAACAGATAAGGTCAGACCATACTCACCCTTTATCCATATGCAACAACCATTGTGTACTTTTTAAATTATGGATTTATCATGCATAATAATTCTAATATGACTTCGATGGATCTTCAAAGTTCAAACTTTTCCTAACGTCATCACGCGTAGCTGGGGACCACCTGTTTGTCACTTACAGTGAGAGACAATATATTTTAATGTGAGACAACCTAGTAGCAGTTATTACCTTATCTACTAAATAGAGTAAACACGTGATAATCACTATACCGAGTACATATTCAATGAGGGAATCAAAGAGGGTTCGTCATTATCTTTAACTCATGAACCTTGCTAATCTAATCAAAACTAGCAGTGGATACTTGAAGCCAATTTTCAAGTTATTCTATTATCGTGGATTAGAAGATCCACTTATTTCAAGAGTAAATTAAAATAATTTAATCCATCTTTTAGTTTCATTTTTTAAAATCTAATGATTTAGGTTTACTGACTAATTCAAATAATATGAATCATTAGATTTTCATAAAATGAATGACTAATATGTGTAATATGTTTTTTTTTTAACTTAATCATATGGATCATCCTCTCTCATATTATATTATATGATATTTAAGGTTTACATAATATTATATTTTACCCGTATTAAATGTACATCAAAACTATTATATTATTCATGTGGGTATGAAAACGTCTAATTCTTTGTTTTTTAAGGGAAAAAATCATACCTAAAATAAGTTTGTATCTAAGTTGAGAAAATAAAATTGTACTTCATTATTGAGCTATTTAATAAGTTGAAATCTTTATATAATAGATTAAATCAATTATAAGTTAATACAGGCTTAATCATTTTTTATAAAATAAGAATATATTCCATACTCAAGCTCTATATGTATTATCATCTCTAACGTAAAGTGATGACTTAGTTTAAAGTGGATTCGAGAATGTTAGATTGTCAACTTTTGTAGTGGAGCTGGGCCAATTAATTGTATGGAAGGTTGTATTAATTTTCAATAATGCCATGGGATGTGACTGAATGGCAATTAAATAATATGCACATGATTTTCAGATCAATTTTGTAGTCATTTGTATTGGTAGGGATCTATTCCTTCTGCATTCTAGAAGTAATCTTCAAAACCGGGTGCATCATGCTTCTATGACCTGATGATGGATTTCTTGTTAGGAGAATAAAATAATTAAGCCACTTCATGATATTAAGGTAGATGTAAGTAATTTTACTCATATAAATAATGAAGTTAGAGCAACCATAATATCAAACAATTTCTTTGTTATATTTGAGTTTCACATATTATTTTATAATTTATTATAACTCCTCATAAAATAAGAATAATATTTATTTTTTCTTACAATGATAAACATCATTCTTACTCTTATTTGGGTCTCACAACATCAAATTTTTTCTCACAACATCTACTTCTCTCTTATCTTTCCCTTGGTTAAGAACAACAAAAAATTGTTCTTATTTAAGAACAACTAAAAATCCAAAAATAAGAATGACACAATAGAAAATAGAGTAAGAATATTCTTATTCCGTTAAAAACAATTTTAAGAACAACCATTATAATTATTTTTATACATTATGATTTGAACATGTAATTTTGAGATCACGAGATAAACAATTTTATTATTTTATAGAAACTTACCCTATAATATAATTTATTATCAGGATAATGTGACTTATTTTTTTGAAAGTAGGATAACCATTGATTGACGAAGTAAAAAATTTACATTGAGATGTCTAAATTAGAGATAAAACATGTAAATTGTAACTTTTGTTATGAAGCGTTTTCACATTGCTCTATTAATTTGATTGAACTCCACTATAGTCCTCAATTTAAAAAACGTCGATCACATATTCACCCCCTACGCTAGCAGACCTTAGATGTATGTAATGGAAGTCCCACATGAACTGTTAAATGATGTCATTTTTATACTCTGAGAATTAAAAAGAAGTTTAACGATATGTTACCATCCACTTTTGCGGCACAAGGCCCATAGTTAATGAGGGGCAAAAAGCTTTCTACATATGAATAATTTTTATTCTTTTTAAATATGTTTTATTATTAATTATTATTACTCTATATATACATTTGTTGAATAATTTGTTATTCATAATAATCATTGTTTTAAGTTATCTTATTGTTGATATTTAATTGAAAGAATGATATGATTTGAGATGGGCAATGTATGAGATGGATTAAAGGCTCATTGAACAAATGGTTTCAAAAAATATATCGAAGAAAGTATATCACACGTTCTCACGATTTATCTTAGACTATGTTATTTGAAATTATTGTAAAAATAATATATAATTAAAAAATTTGATATACAATGAGCGCTCATATTTATTTTGTTCTCACAATTTGTTTTTTACTATCAATTTTGTTGAAAATTTCACATACAAACTATATATAGATTTTTGATAAATTTGGGGCCCAAAATTTTCCCACATCGACCATATAAAATGCCTGAACTAGACATGTACCGTATCCAAGGACTATAACATCATCTTCAAAAAAAATATCTCCTACAATTTCATGAGGTAGAAATCTACCTTTGGATGCTGTTATACTTTTTTTAAAAGACTATCGAGCAGTTTTGTTAAAATTGTACCACTTATCAAACCAGTCAGAATATTGGTATAATGGTACAATAGTTCAATCGTTGTTTCAATAATTAAATTATAATCCATATTCATAATATACTCAAAATTCACATAAACAAACAATTTTAAGTCTTAACAAATTTAAAGTCTAAATTACAAATATATCAATCCAAAAGTATCACTTAACAACCACAAAATATAAATAAATGACACAAGTTCACAACGCACTATACAAAACAAATAAATTTGGAGTTTTAACATTTAACACCAAAGAGTCAAAGTTGTCTCATATCGAGATTATATTTTTGCACCAAATCCTATCTTCAGATAGACAGTACTCCAAGATTACACAAATGTCACGAGATTACACACGAATGTTAGGAACCAAAAGTGTAACCTAAGTATGTCTTGGAAGCATGTCCTTTAAGTGTTGAAGAAGGGTTGGAAAGATGGGTCATGTTGTAATGAATTTCAAGTTTTTAAGTTTTTTTTTTAAAAAAGACGTGTATAAACCGGCTGGTTCACCAGTTTTGACCGGTTTTGATATTTGACTTGTTCAATATCTATGCCATATCAGTTAGGAGTCCGACTTGTCAGTTTTTCAGTTAAACTAGCCGGTACAGTTTTTACATCATTACTATGGAGTCTAAAATTGATGGCGTTTAACATTTCACATGTGACTTCTGTTACCTACTTCGTTCTAACATCTGTTAGTGTCAAGATGAAGATCCCAATAAGTAAAGGAATCAAAGGGTGATAGTCTACTAAAGAGAAAACTCAAATATTCATAATAATGAACATGTTATTTTCTTATAAAATTAGCCTACAAATCCTCCAACATATATATTAGATTATCTCATATTGAATTTTTTATATGAAAAATATAACTTCTTAATTTTTTAATAAATTTATTGTCTTTTGTCAATTACAAGACTTGACACATAAAGCCACAGGGACAACAAGTTTGATCATGTTTGGTATATAAATAATATTTTAACATTCCTAAGCATTTTACTTGTGAATTGTGATGGGAATGTTTTGTAGAAAATTTGGGGAAACCTGAAAAGAGTATGCATATCAATACCAAAAGAGTATATTTATCTTGTATTTTCCTTTATTATAAAAAGAATTAGTAGATATTGCAACTTTGCTTTACCATATTTTATCTCTTCTTTGAAGAATTTATGTTTCTATTTTACATATTATTCTTATTATATCTCTAAAGTTAAATATCGTTCTTTAATGTTAAAAGTAGATGATCGGGAGTTGAGGAGATGGTTACAAGTTGAAGAGAGATGGTTGAAAGAATATGTCCGGTGTAGTGTAGGAGAATGAGTAACTTGATTAGATGATCTTCTGGACCTGCCTGGGGAGGTACCTGAAAATGTTCTCCGACGATTAAGTCAGTAAAGTATTCTAGACAGAGGGGAGTAAATAAGAGAGAAATTAGAGCAATATATGTAGCAATAAATGAGAGAATGAGAATTAATTATACTTCCTGCATGATCTCTTTTATTATAGAGCTTAGAAAGTGCTGAGGTGACATATGGTCATTGGCCAGTATTTAACGGGTACAAAAGACGTACTTTGGTTGTCCTTACTTTGACATGCAGATCTGTTCTTGTCGATTTGTCGGGGGCAGGTGGAATGTGCAGGCGGCGTGGCAAGAGGCATGTTATCCGACATTGGAAGCGAGTCAGATGCGCATTAAATTGTGGGTCAGAGGTGTCAATGATGTGTCGAGAGCATTTATGGCTTCTTCTACACGCAAGTCAACCTGGAGGCGGGTAACGGGGACCGTGCGGGGCAACGAGTACTATGCTCGGGTCTGGTGGGTAATTGCCCGGTTATGACCAGGATGAAATAGTTGCCCCCAGTCTACTAGGTCGGTCAGGGACGACCGAGCTAGTGGACTAAGGCTGGTTGGAGATATACTGGTTATGGTCGGGCGTGGTTTAATTGTGTAAGGATAGGTTATGATGGCTATATGTTCCTAGGCTCACATGTGGGTGTTCAATCGTTGCGTTAGCGCGTTTCAGTTCTATCGTCTGGGTTTTTGTGCTACTGTTAGATTGTTCTCGAGTGCTCTTGGACGAGCGGATTTGCGTTTCGAATTGGGCGTCTATGTAGATCTGGGCTTGAGTCTTTCCTATAAATAGGGGTTCTTTCTTCCCATATTCTTCATTCTCTTCTTGCTGACCTTTCAACTATCTACTGAGTCCGGGCGCATCTTTTCTATCTAAAAGTCTTCTTTCCTCCAAGCTTTCTTAATCGGCAATTCCTCTTCCCTTCTTCATTTTTCTTTTAATTATGACCGACGAGGAATCTAGCTCCAATGATTTGGAGATCTTGCCTAGTCCCCCGTCGATCTTTATGTCCCCAGGTCATCGTCATCAAAGGCACCAGTCAACACGAGGGCGACCTCAACGGTTATCTTTATCCGCCCTCCTACGTGATGTGAGGTTGGGAGGTAATAGGAGCGAGGCTACCGTCCTGGACCGGTCAGCCTTTTGTAAGAAGTAGGGTCCGGTCTTGGATGGTATATTCAGCTTGGAGTCTGACACTTCTTCTGATGATAGGTTATCTATGAGGAAGAATTTCACCGAGCGTGCCGACCAATATACACTTCCACCAAAGATGATGGGTTCAGAATCTCCTTATTGGTGGGTTGACCGAGAGGTCATAGGGAGCCCTCCCTCCTATACAGCGGATAAGCAACCTCAGGTAGAGTTGATGGCCTACCCTACCGAGTGTATCACATGGCACAGTCCAACGAAGAAGGAGCATGTTTGTCATGACATTTTCCTGGAGTACAACGACCGCCATAGTTTCTATATGTACGAGTACTTCTGCCATCGTATTGGGGTGAAGGTTCCTTTCGACGAATGGTCAGCCCAGGTGTTGCAGCACCTTCAAGTGGCCCCTTCCCAAATTCATCCTAATTCATGGGGGTTCATCCGAGCTTTCAAGATTTTTTGCAAGGTCATGGAGCGTCCGTGCACGCTCCATCTTTTCTTCTGGATGTTCCGGGTGGGACACAGTTCCAATAAAGACGAGAGTGACACATGTCGGCGTGGGTAGACATCGCTTCAATCTGGAAATGGGCATGCTCTCTTTCGGGCCTTCGAGGGATCAGTCAAAGGGTGGAAATTCGGGTTCTTCTGGGTAAAGGTTGTAGGAGAACAATACTCGTGGGCATATGGGCTCGACGGGCAAACCTGATTCCCTTTCTCTTGGAACATGGGAATCCATCAGAAACCGGCCAAGTCCTTCAGTTTCTCATATGACCAGGTGAACCGGCGGGAAAAGGAGGTGGCAGATGAGATGCTGAATTGGGTCAAGGAGGGTTGGGTCGTCATCTACTATAAGTTGGTCCAAGGGGATCATACTTTTTAGGCTGAAGTTGGTGAGCATTTGGGTTTACGAATGTAGTGTGCATATATCATCTCATATTTTGTATTGTTTGTCCAGTTTTAACGTATTTTTCTCTTCTTTTCAACAACTGCTATGGGTGATCAATCCAACCGATCAGGTCTTTTGAGGAAGGCTGCCATGAAGAGGAAGAGTGTGAAGGTCACTAAAAAGGCGAGGTTTGACTTGCCCGTCCGTGCTGAATCTTCTCGCGGGGAGTCATCTGTGCCGATGATTTCTGTGCCTCCTTCTGAGCCCGAAGCGGTGGTCGTGCTTACTCTGGCTGATGTCCACCCGGTTGACCTTACCGGGGAAGAAGTTGTGCTTGAGGGGGACCTTGATCCTAGCTCGGAGGGACCTACTAGGGGGAAGACCCCTGGTAGTGGTAAAGGAAAGGTTGCCGCCATGTCTTCTTTCTTGTATCGGGTTCCTAAGGCTATGGAGACCGGGCTAGTCAACCCCGGGGTAGTGGAGAAGATGGATTCTCTGCCCATGTTAGACCTTTTGAGGAGGGTTCAGGAGACAGGGGTCTTGGCTGCTTTTATGGCCAAGTATCTTGAGGGTGACGGAGTGTTGGCTACCCGGGACGAGGAGGATGCTCTGGCCAAGCTCCAAGAGCAGCACTTGGGTGAGCTCCATGAGCTGGAGAAAAAGTACCTCGAGGCGCTGAAGGTCTAAGAGGAGCTGAACCTGACTGCTGGTGAACAGCTGTCAGCGATGACCTTCCAACTTCAAGAGGCTCGGGATGTTGTGCTGCAAGCTTAGGCCGACATGGCATCTGTCCAACGGGAAATCGGGGCCCTATGTGGCCGTCTTGACCGAGCTGAATGGGAGAAGCGTCATTTAGAGACGAAGTTGCAGCTGGCCGACGAGTTTGATGAGATGAACATGACTCAATTGAAGGCGTCTTATCAGGACTTGGAGGAAGATGTCGTTGTTGCGGTGAATGCAGGATGGGAGAAATGCATTTGCTCAAGTCCGGTTGGTTCTTCCAGATCACGACTAGTCTTGGACTCGTATTGACGCATCGTTCACTCCTGAGGGGTAGTTGGTTGTCGATGATGGTGAAGGCCCAGTAAAGCTTCCGGTCCCAGGTAGGACTTAATGGGGGAGGATTGCAGGTTAATGCATTGAAAGATTATAATGTTTTTAGTTATATATACTATCCACGCTTGTCCTATTTATATATTGATTTTGGTCGTCTATACTATCTGCTTAATGAACTTGAAACTGTTTAATAATTAACAAGGTTGGGTTGACCGGGCAACCAACTTAATGAACTTGAAACTGTAATAATTAACAAGGCTGGATTGACCGGGTAACCAACTTAATAAACTTGAAACTATTTAATAATTATCAAGGCTGGATTGACCAGGTAATCAACTTAATGAACTTGAAACTGTTTGATAATTAGCAAGACTAAATTGACCGGGTAATCAACTTAATGAACTTGAAACTATTTAATTAACAAGGCTGGGTTGACCGGGTAACCAACCTAATGGACTTGAAACTGTTTAACAATTACAAGGCTGGATTGACCGGGTAATCAACTTAATGAACTTGAAATCGTTTGATAATTAGCAAGACTAGATTGACCGGGTAACCAACTTAATGGAGTTGAAACTGGTTAATAATTACCAAGGCTGGATTGACTGGGTAATTAACTTAATGAACTTGAAACTGTTTAATTAATAAGGCTGGATTGACCGGGTAACCAACCTAATGGACTTGAAACTATTTAACAATTACCAAGGCTGGATTGACCGGGTAATCAACTTAATGAATCTAAAACCGTTGTTTCGATTCATATTTTTGTGGGGGATGGCGACCCAGAGGACTTGCAACCGCCATTGAAGGGAGGCCGACCCACGCCTCCGAGGGTATACTGATGGCGACCAAGAGGACTTGGTCTTGTCTTGGGTTTATGAATTTAACCGCCATCGAAGGGGGACTGGCCCACACCTCCGAGGGGTATACTGATGGCGACCCAAAGGACTTGGTTCTGTCTTGGGTTTATGAATTTAACCGCCATCGAAGGGGGACTGGCCCACGCCTCCGAGGGGTATACTGATGGCGACCCAGAGAACTTGGTCCTGTCTTGGGTTTATGAATTAAACTGCCATCGAAGGGGGCCGACCCATGCCTCCGAGGGGTATACTAATGGCGACCAAGAGGACTTGGTCCTGTCTTGGGTTTATGAATTTAACTGTCATTGAATGGGGACTGGCCCACGCCTCCGAGGGGTATACTGATGGCGACCTAGAGGACTTGCAAGGGACATCTAAACAATACCTCGTTATAATATAAGTTGGTTTGGGTTACATCATTTTGCCCAACCATATAAGGTCTGGCCAGATTTACATTTTTAAGCAAAAAACTGTTGTAGGTTTGCTGCATTCCAAGTGCGGGGGATTTCTTTCCCCGCTAGGTCTTCAAGCTTGTAGGCTACTTTGTCGGTCTTGTTGGTTATTGAGTATGGCCCTTCCCAATTGGGTGCCAATTTTCCCTTTGTCTTTTTGATGTCGGCCCTTCTGAGCACTAAGCTGCCTATTTCGAAGCCTTGTGATACCACTGTTCTGTCGTATTTTTTGGCGGTCTTCCTTTTGATGGCGGTCTCTCTAATTCTGGCACGTTCTCTCTTCTCCTTGATCCAGTCCAAGTTGTGTCTCAAGGTGGTCGAGTTGGTAGTTTCATCAAAATGTATTGTTCGCCATGTGGGTTCGCCGATTTCCACCAGGATCATAGCCTCGGACCCGTAAGTAAGGTTGAAAGGTGACTCCCCGATGGTGGAGTGAGGATTTGTATGGTAAGCCCATAAGACACAATGCAACTGTTCGGGCCATGCAACCTTGTTAGCCGCTTCTGCCTGACCATTTGTCTGAGGGTACTCTACTGAAGTGAAGTGTTGTTTGATGTGAAGACTGGATAGTAGTTCTCTGAACTTCTGATTAGAAAATTGGGTTCCGTTGTCAGTGACTGTTACAACGGGTATCCCAAACTGGGTTATGATATTCCTCCAAGTAAATTTTTGAATGTTGGCCGCCGTGATGTTGGATAAGGGTTCAACTTCAATCCACTTAGTGAAGTAGTCGACGACCACTATAAAAAATTTAAGTTGTCTGGTTACTGGTGGAAATGATCCTAAAATATCTATACCCCACCTGCAAAATGGCCATGGGTCATTGTCGTAGTCAGCTCTTCAGGAGGGGCTTTATGGAGGTCAGCAAACAATTGACAAGGCGTGCATTTTTTGGTGAATTCAGTGGCATCTCTGTCCATGGTCGGCCAATAATAACTGGCCTGAAGTATCTTCTTGGCGAGTGATGCTGCACCGAGGTGATGGCCGTAACTTCCTTCGTGGACTTTGTGGAGGACATATCGAGCCCTATTGGGGCCGAGGCATTTAAGCATAGGTAGAAAACCCCCAGTGATACACACAACCTTGTATTATGGTGAACTAGGAACAATACTTGAGGAATCTTTGTCGGTCCTTATGATGATTGGGCCAGTCCATTCGTCCGAGATCTGTGTTCGCTCGACGGCCATGACACTTGGCTGCAGGATTGTCTCTTGAACCATTGACCTGTTGTTTCCTAGGCTCTTCGTGCTTGCTAGTTTGGATAAATGTCAGCCCAAATATTATGCTCCCTTGGGACGTGTTAGATGGAGGTCATTTTGAATTTGCCTATCAATTCCTTAACTTTGGCTAGGTATTTTCCGAGCCACACGTCTTTTGTCTGATAGGCCCCTATGATTTGAGAGACTGCAAGTTGGGAATCACTACAGATGGAGATTTTTTCCGCCCTGATTTCTCTGGCCAACTGCAGACCGGCAATGCATGCTTCGTATTCCGCGTGATTATTTAATGTAAGAAAAGTGAATGTTAGTGAATGCTCGATGGTCATCCCATGGCCATTGTCTAACAAGACTCATGCTCCGCTGCCCCGCGGGTTGGATGAACCGTCAACATATATGGTCCATTTCTGTTCGGAACTACTCGGTTGCGTCGTCAATTCATCCACGAAGTTTGACATGACATGGCTCTTGATTGTTGTTCTGGGTTCGTACCATATATCAAACTGTGACAGTTCAATGGACCAGGAGATCATCCGCATGGCTAGCTTAGGTTTCTGCAAGATCTGGCAGATAGGTTGATTGGTTCTGACTACCACTGGATGGGATTGAAAATATTGTCGCAGCCGTCTTGTAATGCCTTGCTGGTGAAGTATACTAGGTGGTGACTGTCTTCATTTTCCCTGATTAGAGCGGTGGTTATGGTCCCGTCTATTACCGTCAAGTAAACATATAATGTCTCAGCGGGTGCAGGCTTAGAAAGCATGGGTGGAGTAGTAAGATATTGTTTGAAATTTTGGAAAGCTGCTTCATAATCCTCCGTCTAAGTAAAAGTGTTGCTCTTTTTTAGGAGTTGGAATAGTGGGAGAGAATGTTTGGCGGATGCTGGGAGAAATCTGGCCAAGGCCGCCAACCACCCTTTTAGTTGTTGGACTACCTTAACTGATCTTGGGTTGCGCATGTTGATGACTGCTTGGCCCTTTGCTGGGTTGGCTTCAATACCTCGACTTGTTAGCATAAATCACAAGAACTTTCCGGCTTCGACTCCAAAGGTACACTTTTCTGGGTTGAGGTGCATATTGAACTTGCGTAGTCTGCCAAAGACGACATTCAAGATAGTTACATGATCTTCTATGGGTAGATTCTTGGCGATTATATCTTCCATATAAACTTCCATGTTCCTTCCAATCTGATCTCCGAAGACGGTGTTCATTATTCTCTGATATGTGGCCCCTGCATTTTTCAGACCGAATGGCATGACTGTGTAACAGTAAGCCGCCTTGGATGTAATGAAGGCGGTCTTGTCTTGGTCTGGAGGTACATGAGGATTTGGTTGTATCCTGAATAAGCATCCATAAAAGACAGAAATTGGTATCCGGAAGAATTGTCAACAAGATGATCGATGTTGGGGAGGGGGTATGGATCTTTTGGGCACACTTTGTTCAGGTCTATATAATCCATACACATCCGCCACTTTCCAGATGATTTCCTGACTAGCACAACGTTTGACAACCAGGTGGTATATGTTATTTCTCGGATGAAACCGACCTCTAGAAGTTCTGAGATCTTCTGAGTAACCTCAGTTGTTCTGTCGGCGCCCATCTTTCTTTTCTTCTAGGCCATTGGTCTTGCCCCCGGGTTTGTCGTGAGCCGGTGACAGACAATTGGGGGTCAATTCCAGGCATATCCACGACGGACAAGGAAAAAAGATCTCTGTTGGACTTCAAGCAGTTGATTAGTTTGGACTTCTGGGCTCCGTCAAGAGTATAGTCGATATACACCAGATTTTATTTTAGGGGACTGAGTTGAAAGGGGTTTTTCTCCTTTCGGCTGATGTCGTAGGTCTTCTGTATCTGCCCTGGCATCTAACTCCACTAAGTGCACGCCCTGTTGTCTTTTCTCGGGGGGTGGTGCCCATAATGGAGTGTGGTTTGGTCGGAGGCTCATTTGATAACAACTTCTTGCGCTTTGTTGGTCTCCCCTAAACGTGCATACCCTAAGGTTGGATGAGAGAAATTTCATACAAAGGTGTGGGGTAGAGACTATTGCTTCAAGATGGTTGAGCGTTGGTCGACCGAGTATGGCGTTGTAAGCTGAGACATAATCGATGACCAAGAACTTTGTTTGGATTGTCCGGGTTAGAGGTTGTTCTCCAACAATCAACCATATATCAACATAGCCTTTGGGGGTGATTCCTTGCCCCGTGAAACCAACAAGTTGTCCATCATACGACAACAAGTCTCTATCTTTGAGTTCCATCTTGATGAACAGATCTTGAAACATGATGTTCGTTGAACTGCCTTGGTCAACAAACAAACGTCCTACCTTCTTATTATTCATTTTGGCAGTGATGACGAGGGGATCATCATGTCTGTGAACGACGCCTTCATAGTCACGGTCGTCGAAGGAGATCAGGGGTGTTGCTTGTTGGCCCTGGCTCTAGCGAAGTGTGCGGATGGTTGATTGTATGACCTCTCGGACATGCCTTTTCCGGGCTGCTCTGGATGTACCACCGGCAACGAATTCGCCAGATATGGTGTTGATGTCCACCGGACTCCATTGTCGCCTGTTGTTGGAGTGATATTCCTTTTGGTCTCTGTACAGAGGACGTTCCTGTTGATTCTTTTGGGGGGAACTTCTCCAAGGAGGACTAGATCATTGCAGAAGTGCTGATCGATCTTGATGGGTCCGAGCTATAAATTTCTGAAAGGTGCACAGCTCGTATCAGGTCTTCGATAGTGTCCCGCAGTTGGGTGCACTCTTATGTTACATGGCCAAATAAGGTGTGGAAGTCACAGTATTTAGAGCGGTCTTGGGTCCCTAGTCTCCTATTTGGATTTGGTTTGGGGAGTTGGACTAAGTGGGTGGCCATAACTTCTTGTAGGATTCTAATTCGGCTAGCATTAAGGGGGTGTAAGAGGAGTATTTTGGTTTTTTGGTTGTCAGAGTGGATCATCTCGAGGGTGCTCGTGTATTTTTGGGCATTTGGCTTCCCGTGAAGGGAGTTGGTATTCTCTATGCTCGGTGGATGGGCAGTTAGGATGAGTTTCTTCTAGATTGATGAATTGATGAGCCTTAGATTGGAGTTCTTCCATTGTGAGGTCTGAATATTTAGCTAATTCTTGCTTGAAGAGACCATCATGCAGGCTTGTCACCAAAATGTGCACTGCCACCACCAGGCTCAGGGTGCGAACCTCCATGGCCTCCAAGTTGAATCTGTTAAGGTAAGCTTGGAGGGGTTCATGGGGCTCCTATCGTATACCAGACAGTGTGTAAGAAGAGCGGGGCTGCTCTTTGCTTGCTGTGAAGTGGATGTTGAATTCGTTGGCGAGGGTGACCCATTAGTCGATGTTGTTTGGTGTGAGCTGAGTAAACCACTACAGGGCAGCGCGTTTCAGAGTAAGAGGAAATGCTCGACACATGATGGGGTTGGTGGCTCCATGAAAAAGCATTGAGGCCTAAGGCATCCAGATGATCCTGTGGGTCACTTGTTCCATCGTACTGCTCGATGTTGCTTGGTCGGTTGAGATGTTTTGGGAGTGGTGAAGACATAATGGTTTCGGTGAAAGAATATCTTGCTTGTGAGGAGTTATGGTGGGGGGGTGAGTTACCTGAGTGGTTTTCGTGTTTGAGAGGACTACTAGCCTAGAGGCTTCAGCAGATTCAGTGGAGTGCTCATCGGCAACTAAGTCGCGAAGGTCCATTGCTAGGTTTTGGTCTGTGTTGGCGCAGCTCGGCTAGTAGCTGGGCATATTGTTGGATAATTTGGCCTTGGGTTTGGATCATGTGGAGGAGTTGTTGGATAGTGGGTGCTTCTGGGATGGTATTTGGGGGATGACTTTGGCTAGCTCGGTGAGATGGATGTACTAGTGATGGAGGTTCAATGGAAGAGATGTCATGATTCGGGTTGGGTGGTTCTGTATGGCTAAGTGATTGAGCTTGATTACGGGTGGTCACCATGTTGTAGGTAAGCCATAGACTGCGTCAATGTTCTTTAACGTTAAAAGTAGATGATTAGGAGCTGAGGATGGATGGTTAGAAGTTGAAGAGGGATGGTTGGAAGAATATGTCTGGTGTAGTGTAGGAGAACGAGTAACTTGATCAGATGATCTTCTAGACCAGCTTGGGGAGGTACCTGAAGAGGTTCTCCGACGATCAAGTCAATAAAGTATTCTAGAGAGAAGGGAGTAAATAAGAGAGAAGTTAGAGCAATAAATGTAGTAATAAATGAGGGAATGAGAATTAATTATACTCCATGCATGGTCTCTTCTATTTATAGAGCTTAGGAAGTGCTGAGGGTACAAAGGACGTACTTTGGTCGTCCTTACTTTGACCTGCAAATATGTTCTTGTTGATTTATCGGGGTAGGTGGAATGTGCATGCGGCGTGGCAGGCGGCCTGTTATCCGACATTGGAGGCGAGTCAGAAGCACATTAAATAGTGGGTCAGAGGCACATTTAATGGTGGGTCAGAGGTATATTAAATGGTGGGTCAGAGACACATTAAATGATAGGTCAGAGATGTCAATGTCATGTCAGAAGCATTTATGGCTTCTTCTGCTAGCAAGTCAACCTGGAGGCGGGTAACGATGACTGTACAGGGCAGCAAGTACCATGTTCGGGGTCTGGTGGGTAATTGCCCAGTTATGACCGGGATGGAACAAATATATTATTGTCATTAGCAATAAATTTTAATTATTAATATTTTAGTTGATATATACACTTATTATGATTGTAATCTATAAAAATATCTTAATTCAATAAAAAAGCGTGTTGACTAAATTCGGTAGTCTCCTTTATGAATCAAGTTCAAATTATTTAGATTTGATTAAATTTGTATATAAATATATAAAAAATACCAAACATACGCTTTTTGAATCTCAATCTTATCATTTTACGTTTTAAATATAAAAAGAACATTTTATTGTAAAATAAAAACTATTTTAACCATGGTACAAAAATTTTAAGTTAAGATAAAATTTTAATCATAGATTAAAAGATTATATAATTAATTTAGAAAAATATGTAACTTTTAAAATTGAAATTAAAATATTTAAATTATAAATAAATAAAAATATGTAGTTAAAAAAGTAATTGAAATTTAAAATAATATGACACTATAATGATATGTTATTAGATAGATTGATCTATCCACATTGAAGAGAATTTATGCGAATTTATATTCAGTAGTAGAAGAAAGTAATAATTTCGTAAATTTATTATTAAAAAATAATTTTGTTTTTTCAATTATCAATTCCCCCTTAATTTTAGCCTTCTTTTTGTTCTTTAGCTTTCTCATAAATCAAAAAATTAGTGGAGTGTTATTTCATTCGTTTCACAAAGTTGATAAAAAAAAATAAGTGACATGTTAAATGTTTTTTCTAATACTAAATCAATAAAAAAAAATCAAATAAAGATATATATAAAATATAATAGTTAATGAAGTTCTAAACCTACAAATGAAAGATATAGTATTAGTTAATTTTGATGCATAGTTAATGCAAAGATTTTGCATTACTGATCAATCATACATTATTATCATTTTCTCGGTAACTTTTAGTTACTTATGATACCAATCATACATATTTAATAAAAATTCTTTAATTAAATCAGATTCATGTTTTATTTTAGTATTTAACCTTTCTCTCAACATTTTTTGGATTTTTCTTATCGAAGTAAATAATACTTACAGTTTAAAAAATAATAAAATAAGTTCCTTTTTCTTCCTTTTTTCCAAAATCTAATTTCCACACATATTTTGCTTGGAGTATAGTATACCTACTTTACTCGGTGTAGAACATTCTAATTTTTTCCCGTTGGTCTTATTACTAACCGCAAAACCGAGTAAAGTGTTAAACTATTATTACATGCATGTCCCACTTAGGTTCATAATGTAATTACATTTAATTCATAGTGGCATTTCTTACCATACCTTACTTCATTATTGTATATATATATATATAAGCACCATAACGCGCTCTTATTTCTAGCCCATCGTTTTTTTGACTTGTAGAAGGCTTATACCTTTCTCTCTCTCTCTCTTAGCAAAACCACTATCTTACTTCTCTGGTACAAATCTTATTCCATACGATACATAACTGTACCTATGTGAATCTAGTGTTGCAACAAAAGGTATGTTCTGTCCTTAAACTTTAGCATATATAAGGTTGATGGGTTTGTGTTGTGGGAAAAAATGGCACGTGGGTTTTCTGTTTATTTTGTTGGACTTGTGTGATGTGTTGGATTGAGGTTCTAGTTTGATTGGGAAAAATTCTGGGTTTGTATTGGAATCTGATAATACTTATGTTTGTCTTCAAAATTTAAAAAGATTGGGTTTTGATTTCATTTCTTTGTTTGTTTTGGAGTTTGTCTGTTTTGGTCTATAACTTATTCTGGTTTCAAGACCACGATTATGTTGTTTTTTTTCTTTCTCACCTTATTGATGGTTTTGTTTATACAATTCTAAGCAACAAAAAGGATGAAAACCCAATAGGAAAAAAATGAATAAAACTTAATTTTCTGTTTTTAATTTTTACTGTTTATTACTTAAAACTAATACTTTTTTCTCTCTCTTAAAAGTTGAATTATTTCCTTACTCTTTCATTAAATCTACTTGTCTGGCTCTTCCACTATATATATATAGTTTGTAACTTTGTTGGTTTTGCTATGAAGTGAATTACATGTTAGACTTAACCTATATGCTAAAAGTTATTTCTGAGAGAATAAAGAATAAAGTATTGTTTTTATTCCTTACTTTATGATGGGTATGATCTGTTCTTTCGGTTACCTTAGTCATAACTCATAAGTTATTTTCTGATATATCATTACTTCATGAACTATTATCAATTTTACACTTATTTGTGAATGATTTTTTATCAAAGACATTGGTGATTTAAATCTTAGATATGTACTAGTTAATTTTTGGATCATTATACCTCCCCCTATTCCTATAAAGAAATCCCATTTGAGTGAAAATCTAATCATAATGATAAAGTCCTTCATTACTTCCATTTTGTGCATTTTATCATGATTCGAAATTTTGATCCAATTTCCAAGTTTCAATTTGCTTTTCTTTTTTGTACATCTTCATTTCACCAATTCTTGCTTTGTGAAGCTGTTATAAAATTAAAATTTATTTCTTGCATTAATAATTTACCTTGCTATGCAGGTTGTGGCTCTTCAATACAATTGTGAACTGTTGTTGACAACAACTTTTGCTGATATTGAAAGTATCTAGCAGATTATCAAAGCGAAGATCGACTCTTCAGCAAAACAGTATCGTTGAGCTCTATGCATTTAACAGAGGGGTGACATAAAGAACTTGGGAAGCATTTGTTAAGCTACTCGCTACTCTGATCCCTTCGTCTCGACTGAGTAAAATAATTTCTTCTTAGATGCAAACATCTCGGAAACACGATACCTCACCCGGCTTCAGTTTATACCACCAGCCTGTGCATGGCATTGATCCCAACACAAGTTGCCAAATACTACAAAGCAATTCAAGCCATGATGTCGACGGTAGCAGCAGCCAAGGAACCATTGTTTCTTTTGAGACCTTAAAGGAGCAGTACTTTACCCTCGAATCATCTCCAGCAATCAATGGTCTCATTGGTTGTGATTCTCCTTCCTATGCTAGTGTATCATCCAATAGGAGTCCCTTTTCTTCACAAGGTTCTCAATCATACAATTCAGATCAGCACCAGTCATCTAACAACACCTATGGATCACCAATAAGTGTGTACTCTAGTGCCGATGATGACTATGAATTGAAGCACAAACTTAGAGAACTCGAGATTTCGTTGTTGGGGCCTGAACCGGATATTGTCAACAGTTTTCATTGCTGCTTCAAGGGTGACCTTCAAAGAGGACCTCAAATAGATAAATATAATTGGCTTCTTATTGCGGAAATGATTCCGAAGTTAGACTTGAAAGAAGTCCTGGTTCTATGCGCAAGAGCCGTGTCGGATGAAGATTTTCAAACAGCAATAGGGTGGATGGATAATGTGTTAGTGAAGATGGTATCTGTTGCTGGGGAACCCATCCAGAGGTTAGGTGCTTACATGTTGGAGGGTCTTAGAGCTAGATTGGAATCATCAGGGAGCTTAATCTACAAAGCCTTGAAGTGTGAACAACCAACAAGCAAAGATCTAATGACTTACATGCATATCCTGTATCAGATTTGCCCGTATTTTAAGTTCGCTTACATATCGGCGAATGTTGTAATCGGAGAAGCAATGCAAAATGAATCAAGGATTCATATAATTGACTTCCAAATTGCACAGGGCACACAGTGGATGTTACTCATGCAAGCTCTTGCATCTAGGCCTGGTGGTCCTCCATTTCTTCGAGTTACTGGCGTCGATGATTCCCAATCATTTCATGCTAGGGGTGGGGGACTTGACATTGTAGGGAAACGGCTCTCAGATTATGCCAAGTCTTGTGGAGTGCCATTTGAGTTCCATAGTGCCGCCATGTGTGGCAGTGAGGTTGAACTAGAAAACCTTGTAGTTCGACCCGGTGAAGCACTGGCTGTAAACTTCCCTTATGTTTTGCACCATATGCCGGATGAGAGTGTGAGCACGGAGAACCATAGAGACAGGCTGTTGAGATTGGTGAAGAGCTTGTCACCAAAGGTTGTGACCCTTGTTGAGCAAGAATCCAACACCAACACTTCTCCCTTTTTCCATAGGTTTGTCGAGACCCTAGATTACTACACCGCCATGTTTGAGTCCATAGACGTGGCTCGCCGCAGAGACGATAAGCAAAGGATCAGTGCCGAACAGCACTGTGTGGCTCGAGACATCGTCAACATGATAGCTTGTGAGGGGGCTGAGAGGGTGGAAAGGCATGAACCTTTTGGAAAGTGGAGGTCAAGATTTTCAATGGCTGGATTTGCACCATATCCATTGAGTTCCTCAAATATGGATGCAGTTAGAAATATGTTGAATGAATTCAATGAAAATTATAGGCTTGCACATAGAGATGGTGTTCTTTATCTTGGATGGAAGAATAGACCTATGTCTACCTCATCTGCATGGATATGTAACTGACTCAAATGTGTTAGGTATATGTATAATTTCTTGTCACCTTTCTCTCCCTTTTCATGATCCTTAACCATAGTTCAGTGATATCTTTCACTTTCTGAATAGGACTTGAGGGTTAGCTCTGTTGCAACATGTAATTTTGGGTTATACAGCTGAATCTCTAAGCTTGATGTACATTTCAATGTTAAACTGAAACAGATAGAATCTTAAATCATAGTTATTTTTGTGAGTTGGGTTTTGAAGGGAAATACAATATGTAAGAGCCTCATCACCTTTTAAAAAACCAACTTGCGAAGTGATAGTTCTTTTTCTAGAGTTTAATACAGTAATTAATGTGAGATTAGTAAGTTACTCATTTTGTTTTCTAGTTTAATTCATTTTTACTTAGAGATAATGTAAGGTTCAATTGGAAATTACTAATGCTTTGGTCTACCACTAGCCTTTTATTATATCTTAGTTATTAATCCATGTGTAAATATGAATCCAAATGAGTTGATTTACTTTTTATATAAACATATAAGAAGGGACAAATTCATTCCTCACAGTAGTATATACTTAATTAATGGATTGTGTCATACTCAGAAAGTATTGAATATGACATCAAGACACGTTGAACAAGCCCAATTATTGAGAAGTTGTAATTAGGATAGGGATGCAAGATATAGGACAAATTTTGGTGAAAGCTTGAAGTAATCTTATAATGAGAATGTATATTTTTTGTTGCTCTTTTTCACTTTTCTTTTCTTGTATATAAAATGTTTTGTATTCTCCTGCTCTATTTGCAAGTTGAGTTTTAGATATGAAGAAATGAAAAAAATAAAGTCATTTCATAAATGTGAATGTTTGTCCGAACCTTTATATGTTGTTTCGATTTTGCATGTCTTCATTCATTGTAGTTAACCTTTGGACTTATTGTTAGTACTATGTATTTCCATTTCTGCTCTCACATCAATATATTTTGATTTTATGTACAACAATAATGGAGAAGGAACCATCTTCAGCGGTTGGATAAGGTGGAGGATCGTTATCCTATAAGATAAGGAAGGTGGATGTTCTTGGGGGCATTTTTTTAATTTATTAAAATATTTTTTTTATTTTTTTATCTTTATGCAAATGATGTCTTTACTAAAATATTCATTCAAACTCATTTTTTTAAAGTTATAGATAATGAATCAAATTTTCTTATATATGTAGATTGATATTGCATATAACTATGTTTTCATTTGATTTCGCAATGATTATACTTAAAAAATAAATTATAAAAATCACAAATTTTCTTTGTGAAACTTTATAGTAAAAATCTTAATATCCTAAGGATTTTTATAAACCACTTAATATTGATAATATATGTACTTTTGTGAAAAAAATGCTACCATATATATCTTAGTGAGCAAGAGAAGCTTAACTTGATATGTCAATTTGATATTGTTAGTCATTTATGTTTGTAAAACTCTCAACCATCTCTGAATTAAGTACAACTTTGGTAATATGCACAAATTGAACGCATATTTTTTGTTTGATTAAGTTGTTTGTCTTATTTTAACTTAATGATTTAGCTATTATATGAAGATCATTTCCAACAACAAAATAAAATCACATAGTAAGATTAAAAAATTGAATTTCTTGCTTATAACATCGTAATTTATGATGAAAATAAAATAGCTAAAACATTTAGCTCTAATTCAATCATCAATGACTTTAAGTCTTTAAAACATTGAAGAATATTTTCAGCGAAATAAACATTTTTATTTATTGTCTTTAATTGTTGATTATTGTTATTTAGAATTAATATGTTATTTTGAAACTTTAAAATAATTATTAATGTTTCTTTATATTTTTTATTATTCATCTAATGTTAATTATGAATTGTATTAAATATTGTTGCTCTATCTAAACTATAGATTAAGATCCATCACTGATTCCATTGACACATCATCTTTTTGGTACATATATAAATTATTATTTTTATGTACAAATGTTTTATTCTTTATTTTTTAAGAGAAATTGTATAAAATTATCCTAAACTTTATGACTTTGGTAAATAATGACCATAAATTATTCTTTTTTCCTAAGTACTAATTAAATTTTCAGGTAGGGTTGGTGAAATTGGTTAAATAAAAATAACGGTAATTTAATAACAATTTTTTTAGTTCCTATATTTTGTTTTAACTTTGATTTTTAGATAATTATTATTTTATTTTGTATACAAATATTTTTTTGCATTACCTCTTTGTAGCTGTTCAATTTATTTATCTTCTTCTTCTCTAATTTTGTATTTTAATGGTGTTTCCTGTGAATATCAACTTGGCTAACGTTTGATATTGTTGTGAGTCTGTCTGAAATGATTTCTATATTGAACTATTAGTAATTTAACAATATACTAATTTCACCAACTCATAAATTTTAATTAGTAATGAAAAAATAAAAATAGTTCATGGTGATTAGAGGGACTTTATATATTATTATCTTTTGTATGAAATGTAAGTATTTTTTTTTTGTAGATTGAGATGTTTGAAATAAATTATTGCATTTCCTAATGTTGCAATGAGGGAAGAATGTCAATAATTCAATATTATATATTAAATTCAAACATTTTAAAAAAGAGAAAAACATATATTTACTTATAGTATATAATATTTATACATTGTTATTGAATTATTATGTTAGATATTACAAGAAATAGCTCCTCCAGCTTTATCATTCCATCATTATTGTTTTCAATTAATAAGCTTATACCGTACATATTATGTTATGTTTAGTTTGTTACTAGAAAAATAGTCTCACGAACATAAAAAAAAAGGTGGATTTTATGGGGCTGGGTGGACATGACTAGTGCTTAACCATGTCATACTCACACTATTTGAGGATATTTATACGTAGTGGATATTCACCAATGAATTTATAATTTTATTTATATATTTATATAATTTGTAATAATTAATATATAAATATAAATATTCTATAAATAATAATAAATATATAGTGAAATTATTAAAATTTATTATGAAATAATAATAAAGTACATGATATATAATCTTAAGATAATAAGAAATATATATACATATAATATTTAACTAAAAAATAAATTTATAAATATATGAATATCTACGACATTATAATACTTATTCTTATTCATAAATTATTATTACACATAATTAGTATTGATGAGATATATATCCATAAATTTTTATCCTGTCTACAAAAAAGTGAATAAACATTGGGTAGCTTTTACTTCGGTTTACAGTTTCCATTTTTGTTTTAGGCAAAGCATAAACATGACAATAAATAAAAACAGATAATATAAACTAGAGAAATTATTAAATTCTACAATGCTAAGGGTCCAAATTAAATCCTTAAATAAATACTACTCTTTAAAACTAAATTAGTTTATTTAAAGCTAAGAGTGAAGACATGGTTTAAACCTTAGTTTTTTTGGGGTTTGCTACTAAACATTAAAGAAACAGTAGTGGCATGAGTTATAAATTAGAGATGATGCATTTCATTGAACCTTGTATATAGCTTCAGATTCATAAGCGACCACATAGTTGAGTGAGTTGGCAAACTCTCTAGAGAACCGTTTTATGGGATGCAAAAGCAAGGGAAATCTCAAACTTGTCTCATGCAGATCTCAATCAAATCAAATAGAGATGTACTAACTCCAATAGTATCTTTAAAAAACTTATTTCATATCTTAGTTATCAATTCTAGATAATCTAATGATTTAGATCTATGATACCGAGTTTGGAGTGACCGGATCCCCTCTCAATAAAATTAAATTAAATTAATTGAATAAAAGGAAATATTTATTACCATTTATTAACCATGCTCCATTTCATTTTTAATACCCTTAATTACCCACATATTGATTCGTTCTATTTCCAAAGTATTCAGATCTGCACTGAACAGGTAACATGTCTTTCATTCTCAATTTTCATTCAACAATTCAAAAAATATATATTTCATTTTCATAGATTCATATTAAAGTATTAGCTTCTGATTCAATGTCCAATTTCTATGAATAAAATAACCCTTTTCTTATTTAATTTTTTATGTTTGTAATTGTAATTTATAGAAGCAGGTTCGGTTTAATAATAATTTCTCATGATTATCATATTCTATTTTGCTTCATTGTCATGAATTTCATTTTCTTAGAACAAGGCTTTGTTTGTTAATGATGCCATCCATATGAATGTGACTAATGACACAACAATTTTATCTTGATTCAATGTTTTTGTTTTTGGTTGAATGATTAGGAAGAAACAATCACTGTCAATGTGTGTATATTGAGAAGAACAATCCCAATTTGTTGAGGTTCAACAATGATTATAGTTACTTATAGCTTAGAATGAATAAATTGGTAGGGTTATTTAGAACAGAGGTTACTAGGGTGAGTTTGCATGGAAGGATTTGCAGAGAGAACAGATTTGAGGAGAATGCGAAGGGAGGAAGAAAGGGAGAGGAGGCGAATTCGCGACAGACAGAGGAGACAATCCATGACTCAAGAACAAAGGGAAAAACATTTAGCCAGACGCCGAAGAAATTATCAGCTCCGAAGACATAGAGCTGCCATTGCTTATGGTCCATTCATACCTCTCCTTCATCAAAATCAGTCAATAGAATCAAGTGCAGCTGAAGCTAGTACTAGTGATGAGCTTCAAGAGATCATTTCTAATACCTTATTAGACTACAGTGTACTATGTCATGGTATTGGTCTTCCTCAACATGTCCCCAACCAAGGACTAGAAACATTAAACTTGAGAACCAATGTTGATGAAGGTTAGTTCTTCTTGTGATCACAAAGGATAAGCATGTTACAGTTTTTTGTTCGTTGTGCTAAAAGTTTATGATGGTATTGAATAATATCGTTTGATAACTTTGATCTATGCAACTGGCCTCATGTGGTGAGGTTTGTGTTGTTGTTTGTATTGAAACTAGAAGATTTACGGATTTATTATTTTTGTTGGTGCTGCAATGTAACCAATAGGATCATCGAGACATGTGGCAACTCTAGATCGTAATCCAGCGAATTCATCAACAAAGTTACGCCTAAATCATGTAAGACGACTTGCGCGAAACGTGACATGTTCAAGCAGCGATCCTGCTGGTATTCATCAGGTTGCAGCAGAGTTGATAACAAAGGAAGATGTATCAACTGGTGATTATGGTGAGTAAATTATTATTAATTTGTTAAATAGAAATGCCTAAGATAATATCTCAAGTGGAAATTTGATACTTTTAATCATTAATGTTCTGAAATAAATCAGGTAGTACTGCAAAATCCTTGCGTTTGAATTGTATCAAGCGCCTTGCTCGGTCGAGAAATTCTGCCGGAAAAGAGACTATAGCTAAGAAAAATCACAATTTGCAACCAGAAGGTATTCAATTACCTGTCAATGAGAGCTGTATAGCCTCTATCTCACTATAGCTGAGGTGAAAGTATATGGTTCAGTTAAAGGTACATTACAAACAGTTTTATATATATGAACTTACATGGAGAAAATAAATATATTTGTTTGGCTTAAAAGTAATCTTTACATGTATCAACTTTGTTTTTGCTAAAGTAATTATATCATTAACTTTCAGGTAAACACTTGTCATGGCTTTTGAGAAGAGCATTGGTCAAAGCAGCAACAATCAGTTAACAACATATTCTTATTGAATAAATGTGTTTTTGATATGGTAAAGTTGTTTGGCTGGTTTGACCTTCATGTTTAGTATGACATTGAAAACTTTGTAGTTGATTTCAAAACAGAAAAAAACTACATAAAAAGAGAAAAGAAGTAATTTATATTTTGATGAAAATATTTTATATCATCAGCAAAACCTCATAAGTAGCACCCCTTCAGCATTCTTTCATATTTTATTTTGGCTCTGAGATTTATTTTCTTCTTTACATATTAGCATGTTACTGTAAAGAATTTTACTAGTTTAGGCAGTTAACATATTTTCATATTTTTAGTAAGTTAACCCCTGCTGTTATGGATTTTAGTCTTTTCTTATTATCATTAAATATACATCATATAGTTGTAAGTTGTAACCCCTGCTGTTATGGATCTTAGTCTTTTTTTATTTTCATTATTCTTTAAATATACATCATATAGTTGCATTCTCAGCACACATTTATGTAGTTTAATTTACTGTTCAATTCCCTATTTGCTACAACTATAACAAAAAATGAAGAGGGTGCAAATTGAAAAAGCATGAGGGTGGTAAGAGCTTTTTGGAGAATTGTTTGTTAAATATCTGCACCTAGGTGAATTGGGTGGGGAAAGCAATATCTAATGTTTAAGAAATAACAGATAAAAGTCTAATAAGATTTTAAAATGCTTTATAGTTTAAAACAAAACCCAATCATTTATTTCTGTACTACATTTTGAATTTTGATTTCTCAATCTATTTTTCCATTTTGCTGTTCCCTTACATTTCCTTTTTTTGTTATTTACTACTGTAGTTAGTAATTTGGTGTTGAGGAACATGCTGTGTATAGTGAAATTATTAACCAGAAGTTACAGTCAAAACAGCTTTAGCAAAAAAAATCAAACAAGTAGACATGATCATACAAAGTTGCAATTTGCAAAGCAAGCTTCCACATATTGTAATTATGAGATTGATACTTTTTAACTCAACAACTGGATGAGCATTATCAATTAAAAAGTTGTGAAAAGAAGCCATACTTAAAAACATTAATTGTGAACATTGGAGTTGAAACATTTAAAGCGATAAGTTCTCCCCATTAAAAGAAGAAAAACAATTTTTGCCCATAAAAAATTAGAAAGTTCTATAGCTTTTACTATTTTAAGAATTTGGATTTTAGCTCATTATCATAACTATACATTTTAGTTTATCTCAGATTCAAAGTCCATTTAAATTTCCAGAAAAGTAAATAAATAGAAAGGAAGATAAAAACGGGCTAAAACAATATCGAAAAGGGGTAAACAAATTGGGAAATGGTATATTGGAAACTATTAATAGCACAAGATAAATGAAATATTATAAACACAGCAGTAATATAATAGAAATTTGCAAGATACTCGTTAATTAGAAATTGGAATCTAATGTAATTCACCAAATGATACTTACTTCACTAAATCTGTCTTTTGATAAAGATCTAATGACTTAAATAAAACTATACATACATGATTCATTATAATATAGATATGGAACATTCTTGTTTAAACATAAGCACATTACAAGTGACACAAAACTGGGCATGCAAAGAAACATAAACCTATCTATGTGTGGGAGCACATTCAACCTTCTGAGAATCCAGGACATGTCTTGCTGCTTCCATGGCCACCTGTCCACCGACATAGTGTTGCCGGCACACTGGCATGTAAACATCAACTCCCCCAATCAACTCAATCTCTGTCTCCTGTGTCTTCCTCAATGTAAAGAAAGCACGTTTCCCGCATATTTCGCATCGAGCAGTTAACTTGGTTACAGAATCAGCAAGTGGAATTATATCAAGGACAGAACCAAAGCTCCTCCTGTCAGTATATGTAGAGTTATCATCAGCATGAACTTGATAATGTATGTATTTCAACTATAAAATAATAATGAAAACAAAAGTGATGTAAGACTTGTCGAAATAATAGCGGCATAGAAAAGAATTGAGCTTTAATTGGATAACTCGAGCTTGTGCGCGATTATGTTTGATTGAAAAGTTGGAATTGACTCTAATCAAGTATTCAGGCTCCGCGGCCCATTGTGAAATCTGTTAATTAATGCTGAAATTCAACTTGCAACTAAACTTACTATATTACTCATAATACAGTCAAACTAATACTAATTTTTCATGTCATGAAAAAACAAGTGGAAGTTTGGCTTCATTGCAGCCCTATCCAAAAGAACAAAAGGGAATTTCTGAACTTCAAAGTCATTAGTAAAAATACCTCAAATAGTTACCATCTAGTCCTGCAACTATTACTGTTTTTCCATCATGATCAGCAGCTTCACGGCAAAAGTCATAAAGGTCTTCAAAGAATTGAGCTTCATCGATACCAATCACATCAAGCTGTCATCATTTATTAGTTGTGAGAATCAATCATAACATAACAAAATATAATATCAGACAAACAAAGAGTTGTTAAAAAAGAATTGCCAATTCTGATGCATGCTGAAGTTGAATTTCCTGCAGTATAAATAATTAGATGCATACTATACTACAAACAAAATATGATACCTGTTCATAATCATCAACTCCAAACTTCTGCTTGAATGATGATAAGTTTGCGAGTGCCCAACATGGTAATTTCTCACCATCATGTGTAACAATTGAATCTAATCCATATCTTGTATCCTTGCTTGATTTAATTACTGCCACATTTCTGAATACGAGAAATCTTAAATTTAAATTATGTACATAAAAAATCAGGCTATTAGTAACACCAATTATATTACCGTCCATAGTGAAGTTACTTTCCTAAAAGATAAAACCACTTGTTTCCAGTCACAAATGTGGCTCAGTTGGAAAAGTAACCTCATGTTATTAAGCATGATATACTAACTACTAACTAGTACGCAACTTATCATATTATAATTAGGAAACGTGACTTAAAAAATAAAGATTTTCACAATGCAACATGTTGTTGAAGATCATCAGAAAAAGGAATCATCTGGGAAATTTCACCATGGGTGATGACCATAACAGACTTCGCAGTCTGAAATGTCATCTGAAGAGGCAACATGGTGGCTCAATAACAAGGAAAAACCAGCATTTGCACATTGAACAAGCAAACCAGCTAGCTTAAAACAGAACATATGTCTGCAAGGATGATGCTACGGTAAGTCGATAATATAGGGTGATTGTTATCCAATAAATATCAAGAACAATACTAAGCATAACAGAGCTGGACAGTACTGATTGTCATGTCTACCCTGGATTTCAATAAAACGGTATACTGGTATCCAGGGGAAACCACTAGTTAGCTATCACCCATCAGTTTGCTTAATGCTAACAAGAAAATCACACCATTCTCATGCCGCTGAAGATGGCATATAGTATACTATATACTAGTACAGCAGAGTGTCCCCTATGTTTCACTGTTCCATTTCAAATCTATGACCTGTAACTGAGGAGCTTTCTTTGCAAAATATAATGTTACTTAAATTCCTATAGCAATATGTCTAATTCATCGAGGACAATCAAATTACATCCATTTCAACCAAAAGTTTAAGCACCATACCCCTTATTTCCTATGTGATCCCGTTACATACAGTATGTCTTTAACAGTTTTCACTTAAATCAGGAATGTAGCCCACATCCTTCAAAATAGACGTTATCTCTTTAATCACCTGATAAATCTCATCAGCTTGTTGGTGAGATTTATCACCTTTAAAAAAGAAACAAACCTCCTTTTGGACCTCAATCCTGCTATAACCAGGTTCCTTTGTCATCCCGGATTCCCTCATTGTAGCCCTAACCTCCTCAACATCGTCCCACAATCCAGAAGATGCATAAGCATTTGCCAAGACAACATACTTTCCAGCATTTGCACAATCAAGTTCAAAATACTTCTTTGATGCAATCTTTAACAAGTCTACGTCACCATGAATCTTACACGCTCCAAGCAAGGCACCCCATATTACTGAGTGCTCTTTACAAGGTGACCTCAGTACAAACTCATAAGCCTCTTTTAACTTCCCAGCACGTCCTAAAAGGTCAACCATTGCTGCATAATGTTTTCCTTGTGGCATAATTTCATATTCTGTTATCATTGATTGAAAATACTTATGTCCCTCATCAATCAACCCCCCATGGCTGCAAGCAACCAAAACTGCAAGAAAAGTAACATAATTTGGTCTAAAACCTTCAGATATCATTTTATGAAAACTTTCTAAAACCTCCACAACCCTTCCATGCTGACCATATCCAGATATTAGAATAGTCCAAGTAATGGTATTTCTGCTCAAACATGTATCGAATAGCCGCCGTCCATCACATATACTACTGCATTTAAAATACATGTCTATTAAGGCACTGTTGACCACAACATTGTCCGTGATTTGGCACTTGATCATTACACCATGGGCTTGCTTCCCGGGTTCTAATGCTGCCAAAGTTGCACAGGCTCTGAACACTGATGCAAAGGTATACTGATCTGGTCTTATACCAGCTTGTCTCATCCCATAGAAAAATTCCAATCCAACATCTTCAAGGCCCTCTTGGATGTAGCCAGCTATGATTGCATTCCATGAAATTAATCCCTTCTCCACCAAATTATTAAACAAGAATCGGGCAGTTTCCAGATATCCTGATTTTGCATATAATATCATCAACTTGTTCTTCAAATATTTATTGGGAGCGTATCCAACAACAATCATTTGTGCATGGATTCTTTTTCCTTTCTTATACTGTTTCCAGAATATACACTCCTGCAGCATCAGAGAGTAGGTTCTTGGGTGCACCGGCAATCCTGTACACCACAACAGTCGAATTGCATCTGCCAACCTTCCCGATACACACAGACCTGTCAATACTTTATCCAAATCGGGGTCCTTTTTGCGAGATTTGACCTGAAAGCTGAGAATATCTGACTAATGATGATTGCAAACATGGCATTCCAAACAACAAGTCTTTCCCACTCAGAACCAGAACACAAAAATAAAGCTTTTATGGATATCAATGCTTTTGCAGTTTGCAGTACTAGTAATTTCAAATGCAATGCATGATTCACCAATAAATGTAAATAACCAAATGCATAAAATCATGACAAAACACATTCAAAAATCATAAATTATTCAAGCAAGAAGTACCACACTTCAAGATAAACAAAACAAATCCATTAAGGGATTGTTTCGGATTCTAAAAAAAAGTATTCCCCAAAAATCAATTTAGGCAGAGGTTCTTGTGAAATTCAGCATATCCTAAAAGGCATGTTTCTGAGAAAGTCCTAAAAAATTGCTCCTAAATTTAAGAAGAAAAAAAAGCCTTTTTAGTTAACAGGGATATTAACCTTCCATTGTTGGACTCAGATTGAAGGCGACGAAGGAGTGAGGTAGTTTTTCCGGCGAACATGGGTCCCACTAAGACATGAATCTCACCGGAAGAAGAACGAGAAGGCTCAGAATTCAAGCTTCGATGTTGAGAATTGCAAATTAAGGTATTGGGTGAAAAGGGTTTTGACTTCAACATCATGTGAAGATGATTGGGTATTGGAAGTGGGTTGCGGCGGAAAGGGGTGGTGGAGAGAGAAGAGTGAGAGAAGAGAGAGAAAGAAGAGATTTTGGGAGAAAGAAGAAGATGGGGTGATAAAGATGAACACTTTGGGTTTAAGATAATGGACTTCATCATAGGACTTTTGCAACTTTGGTTGTTAGGTGCAGAAACTTGGAGTGTTAAGGGTTTCACTTGGAGTTTGGAGGGAAATGTTGGAGACAATAAAAGGGTTTATTTGGTTTCAGAACAACTTTCTTTTACTTTTTTATGATTATTGATGATTAAACTACCTATTTCACTATTTTCACCATATATCTTATGTCCTACTTTCATAATATAATTATTTATATATCTTATGTCCTTGCTCTTCTTAATTGAATTCTTGAATTTTCAAGTCTATATGAGAATTTATCTAAGTTTTACGTCATTTGATTAATATTTTGTTTTTTTGTATTATCAATGATATTTTCTTACTTTTTTCTGATAAGAAACTGATTTTTTTAGATTTGTGATTGTCTCTCCTAACAAGAGTCACTCCTTATGGTTTATATGACTTATAATTAAACTAACGTCTTATTAGCACAACATGTACATTATTAATCCTTCTTGTTTATATGACTTATAATTAAAATATTATGTTTTATCTTTTAAAAAATTTAAGGTTTTGGTTGGGTTGGATTGGATATAATCAAAGTTGTAACTAGAAAATTCCCCACGTATTTATGGATGTTCCCGGCTCAAATAGGATTGTCTCCCGTGCGATCCAAAAAATAGAATTGCAATGGTGTTAATATAGGTTTCTTTTAAGGTCAATTATAATTATTGTGAAATATTTTTTCCCACGCCTAGCTCTCATTTTTTTTTCTTATCTCATGCATAGTAAGAAAAGTTATACATTAGTTCAGATTGGCTAAATTATATTTTATAGTACATGTATTAAACATTGCACAAGCTTTCTTTTAAGATTGAAGTTATGCACCTCACTTAAAAGGATGCCATAGGAATTATATTTATCTTTTCTAAAAATGAAGGTGAGTATAATTTTTAAAATAAAAAGAATATTAATATTAAATATTGCCGGAGATCATTTCAATTTTTTATTTTTATTAAAGAAAAAATTCTTAAGCCTATTTGTGAGTTTGTTTGTTTAAGGTGAAGAAAATGAGTGAAAACTAATTTTTTTTCGAATACAATTGTCTTAAAAGTTTATCCACAATCATGTCTCATTTAAGAAAATTTTCACACATATTAAAAAAAGTTGAGTAAAGAGAAACTTAATCAAAATGTTGTGTTATTATTACTATGTACCAAAATTTTATTGGGTGAGAATAGTTGGTGACACACTTTTGAGACAATTGATATGTATTCAGTTTTTCTCATCAGTTCATTGTCTTTCAAAACTAACTTTTAAATAAACTCTGAAAAGCAGTAATGCTAGACATTATATTCTATAATTGATTAAGAGAACAAAATATTCTATTATATTATGAGATAAATTATATTATCTAATTAATAAAATCATGACATGTATTATATTGTTTTTAGTTTTTAAAAATATTTTTTTGTAGAAAATAATTAAATATGACAAATACTATGATTTTAGTAGTTGAAGATATTATTATCTCATGACATTAGAATATATTGTATTCTCATTGATTAATTAGTACAACGGGCATATATGTGATCAAATTGGAAACTATTGAATTGATCAACAAGATCTTGATCTAGTAGTGTAATATCTTGCTAGATTAGGATATGACTAAAAAATCAAAAGTTTAATTTCTGAGAGTGATATATATTAGAAAGAATAACCATACATCCTAAAAATGATTAATTTCTTACCAAAAAAAATTGTGGATTACCTTGAGAATATAAAAAATGTAACAATCATCTAGCCATATCAAACCATTTATGTCTGCACAACGTTACAAACTTTCCAACTTTCGCAAAAAAATTAATGGGGTGGATCGTCATCATAGTTGGCTTTCATGGCTGTTTCCAATCATCTACCCCATATTACATATTTCTATTAATTTCAAGCAATTTTAGTTATTGTTTATTAATTTAGCTAACATATCTATGACTGGACTAAGCATCCATCTTATCATAAAGCTTGGAATCAAGGAACACCTACACCTCATTATTTACGTGGGACGTGGGAATCAATTATGCAAAACAATCTTCTGAAACCCGACCCAGACGTCAAGCCAGAAGAGGTCTCATAGTAGGTTTAATCAGTTTAAATGGTTAAACTGTCCAGTCTGACTGAATAATTTTATATATAATTAATAATTTTTATCAATAAATATATAATTATATGTATATATAAAGTTTTATATAATTAATAATTATGTATAATTATATTGAAATAACATATCTTTATCTTTTTTGGATCAGAGTAAAACAAAATATTTGAGTGTTGTTCCGTTTTTAATTTTTTTTAATTGAATCGTCCGATTTACTTCTCTGGTTAATGCGGTTGAGCCGAGTTTAACATGGCCAGTCCAGAATTTCTCGGTTCAAAGCGGTTCAACCATAACTCGGTTAAGAATGCAAACCAAAACCGTTTTCAAGTCGGGTCAGAGGTTAGACCGGTTGGACAGTTCGGTCTGGTCCAGTTCTCATAACACTGATGCAAAGTATCTATAACTACAAAATAAATAAAGAAGAATTATGCAAAACTGATTCCAAAGCTTAACAACCATCCAATTTCCAAGCCAATTTATCTATAATGTAGTCATGAGGCTGCTTCATATGGAATGAATACTGAAATTTGTCATATACCTATGGACAAAAATTATTGATAAAACATAAAAATCATAGGTATAGCACAAAAAACTTTTACCTATGACGATTTTTTTCGTCGTATTTAAGTCGCTATACCTACAATTTGTCACTATCACTATAGATTTTAATGACAGTAGTCAGGAGCGTTGGTGTATAAAACTTCAACTTATACCTACATATTTTATCCATCACTATAGGTGTTTAAATACATATGGATTTTTACCCACCCTCTACGATAGATAAAAATAGGCCTTAAAAGGAACCCACCCTTTTTATTAATAAGTTGAGAGTTGAATGAAGAATGAATTGAAACCCAAACTGAATTCGGTTATGGTGAAAATAATAATGTAATTGTATATTATTGATTTGCAATAGCTTACAAGGGTGTATTTAAATAAGAAAATTCTATATAATCTATCTAAAAGTATCACTAATATATCTTTAATGAAGATTATGAAAGATAAGATAAAGATTATAAAAGATTTAGATTGTTGCTTGTATCGTAAGTAATATCTGTTGGTGCATCAGCATTGGTTTGTGATTGAGTTACGTTGTGCGTGCCATGCTTAATTTCTAACCGTGGGAATTTGGCATGTGTGGCCGTGTCATGCTTAGTTTCTGGTCGAGCTGACTTGGCTTGTCTGACCGTGCTAGACTTGATTTCTGGCTGAGCCAAGTTGGCTCGTGTGGCCATGCTGGATTTGATTTCTGACTGAGTTGAGTTGGCTTGTGTGTTCGTGTCAGATTTGATTTCTGACCGTGCTGAATTGGCTTATGTGACCGAGTGTGGCACATCAGCTTGGTCTGCTTTGTGTGAGTCAGTTGCGCATTTTGTCTCGGTCAGAATTTTGCAATCTGATTGAGGAGCTTGTAACTTGGCTAATATCCCCCTGCAAGTTGGAGCACACATGTTGTGTAGTCCAAGCTTGATATGAATTGTTGCATATTCTTTAGGACCTAAGGCTTTTGTAAGAGCATCTACAAGTTGCAAGTATGATGGGACATATAGTAGTTTTAAGGAGCCTTTGACACATTATTCTCTTACTGTGTGGCAATCAACCTCGATGTATTTGGTTCTTTCGTGAAAAAACGGATTTGAGGCAATGTGAAGAGCAGATAGGTTGTCACAATACATTGTTGTTGGGCCAGAGGTTGAAAGGTGCAGATCTTCTAGCAAGTAGGACAACCATTTTATTTCACAAGTGGTTATTGCCATGGTTTTGTATTCTGCCTCACAGGAGCTTCTGGAAACTGTTCTTTGTGTCTTGGATTTCCAAGATATAAGTGACTTGCCTAAGTATATGCAATAACCTATGGCAGATCTTCTTGTGTCAGGGCAAGAAGCCCAACACTGTCATAGTAAGCTTGTAAATGAATGGTATATTGAGTAAGAAAGAATAGACCAAGAGCTAGGGTGCCTTTAAGATATCTAAGAACTTTTAAGGCAATGTTGTGGTGAGTGGAAGTGGGATTAGCCATGAATTGTGCAAGTTGATGTACTAAAAATGCTATATCTGGTCGTGTATTGGTGAGATAGATCAATCTTCCAATGAGTCTCCTATATGCAGGGGCATCACAATATGCTTCACTAGAGTCTTGATGTAAGTGTGTGCCATTGGCCATTGGAGTGGAGGAGGGTTAGCAACGAAGTAGTCATGCATCAGAAATGATTTCTAGTGCATATTTTCGTTGATTGATGGGGATACATGTTTTGTTTCTTGCTATTTCGAATCCAAGAAAGTATTTGAGATCACCAAGGTCTTTTATACGGAATGTCTGATTGAGCATAACCTTAAGCTTATTAGTCTCTTCAATGTTGTTACCTGTTAGAATTATGTCATCAACATAAACTAGGACTATTGCCATGGAATGTTTTGAAATGTGTTTGATAAATAGAGAGTGGTCATGTTTTGATTTGGCATAGCCATTCTTGATCAGTAGAGTAGAAAGTTTAGCAAACCATTATCAGCTAGCTTGTTTGAGCCCATATAGTGATGTTTGAAGTTTGCATACTTGATTTGATTGAGTGTTCTCAAGACCAGGAGGTAGTTTCATATAGACAACTTCATTTAGATCTCCATGTAGAAAAGCATTATTCACATCTAGTTGTTTCAAGTGCCAATTAAAGATAGATGTTGGTGCCAATATCAATCTTACTGTGCTTATTTTGACAACTAGAGAAAAATTATCCATGTAATCAACACCCTCAGTTTGTGTATATCATTTGGCCACTAATCTTGCTTTGTATCTTTCAATACTACCATCAACTTTATATTTAATTTTGAAAACACATTTGATTCCTATTGTTTTCTTAGTGCTAGGTATAGTGGTGAGGAGCCATGTGTTATTTTATTTGAGAGCTGAGAGTTCTTTGTCAATGGCCTCTTTCCAATGAGGATCAGTGATAGCCTCAGAGTATGTTTTAGGTTCTTTGTGAGAAGATATGGAGAGGACTATGGACCGGTGTTTGGAGGATAGGTTGTCATAGCATATATAATCAGACAAAGGGTAGGGTTGAGTGGATGTGGTTTGTGTGGTTTGATTCAGTAATGGACAATGATAGTCATATAGGTAAGAGGATGGTTTAGGGACTCTATGGTTTCTTCTAATGGCTTGAGGATTAGGATATGCTGTTTCTAGTGTAGTAGGTGGATTTGTGATTTGGATTGCTTGGGTTTGAGGAATGTGTTTGAGGAAGATGTCATCATACACTGTCGCGCCCCGATTTTCGGCTACGCGACCTCTCGAGTCGCCACTACATTTTTTACTGTCAAAAATGTAGAAAAATCTTTTTTAGCCCAATTACCTTGGGCTTTTGGATTTTTGATATCCAGGTTCGGAAGTCGGTTACGGGGTAGGGAAGGTATTAGCACCCCACCCGCCCGCCTTAGGCGGTACCCTATACTAAACTACATGGATTAT